>NC_041234.1:79202246-79207975 GCF_002837175.3 Physeter macrocephalus | reverse complement strand
TTGCTTTTTGGCAAAAAAGTCTTCTTTAAGATGGGCCTCAAGGGCTACTACAAAGCATGTAGCTGCTGATGGAATGAAATTCCACCTGCTAAACCTCTTCTACCATGATGAGATCAAAGTAGCTTCTCTACTTTTAGGCTAGTTTATGAACCTCAAGGAGCTATTCCACCACATGATTTTGTTCAGATCAATGAACTCACTTGAGCCAGGTGTCATCTCCAGCTGAAAACGTAACATGTTGTGGTCTCCTGGAAGCTGCTGCCCTTGAACCTGGAGTAGAAGCTCCAGCAGCCATCAGGACACAGATCCTTAGAACCTGCCTCCTTCAGACACCTGATATGAGCAAGGCCATCAGCATGAGGAGCTTCACAGGGAGAGACAGATCCAGCAATTACCATGTTTTACTGGTGTAACTGTGTGCCCCGCACCGTGCTAGGCAATGGGTTAGGGACAATGACACTGAAACAACTGGGTAGTGATGCTAACAACCAAAAGGTACAATGAGCTTCCCACCAGGGCCTTTTTCTTCTCCTTTCCTCATATGTCCCCTAAGAACAAAGTGGGAAATGGAATAAGAAGTGGCCTGAATTCATACAAACATTCATGATCCTGGAATGACCACAGGGCCTTTGGCTTATTCATGTGTTGTCACTGAATGTTCACATTGACCCTGTGGGGAAAGCGTTCTTATCCCCATTTTACAGAGGGGAAAGCTGAGGCTCAGAGAGAGTCGTTACCTGTCTCACCTCCCACGCCCCTGCCTTTAGAAGGAAAGTGGCTCGAGGGCACCACTGGAGCAGGACACCGCACCCACTGGGGCTGGGCAGGACCCCAATGGCTTTGCCTATGAGACAGCCCGGGCACCGAGCCCCCATAGCGGGAAAGAAGTGACCTGGATGTGGATCCCTTTGTCTCCCCACACTGCAGGGTGGCCCAGCCCCCATCGCGGGTACCCACTCTCCCAACTCAGTTCCAAACACCTAAATGAGAAACTTGCTCTCCTTGCCAGGCCGCTTCTGTCTCCATTAAAAAGTCGTCAAGGTCTCCTTATTGACGTCACATTTCTGTAGTAACCCCCTGGCTCAGGCAGGTCCTCCACCACCTTAAATACCTCCACACCCTCCTCCACCCCCTTGTCTTTAGCTTAAAGCAAAACACCGTAGCTCTTCAGGCTGCCACTTGGAAAACATACTAATTAGAAGCACTAGACTGGGACCCCAGCAACTGGCAAAAATCTGTCCAGTTTCATGGGACAAAACATGTGCTTGTCGTCAGGAATTGTGTTTGCTTTAAAGAGACAGTAGGAGTGTGTTATTAGAACACAGAGACCCAGGGAAGTATGTAGGGTTCCCGCAGATGAGTTAGCCCTCCCTCTGAGGGTGAATGTGTACTATCACAGTCCATGCTAAGCAGTTAGCCATCTGTGGCAGAGAACTAAGAACGCTCTGTAATCATGTAACCCAATGATCTTGATACATATACAAAAGTGTCATTTACAAATCTCAGAGTTATTCCAGGGAGACAGGCCTAAAACATCACAGTCATTTAATAGGCAGAAACCTGGGTCAATTGAATGATACATATTTTTTTCCTGGGGAATTCCTAGCTTCCATTCCCAATATTTTCTTCCATGTGGAGGGACAGCCATGGCCAAACCCATGTAACCTCTCTATACACTCACTCCTCTAGAGAATCACTTACCTGATTAGTGAGGTTGGCTGAACAAACAGGTTGTACAGCCCAGGCCCTCTCCCTTCAAAGTTCTTGAACCAACCTGCCCTTATGGAGCACATATTTACTCTGCTCTCAGGAGTGGGTCTACAAATAGATCCACAGCTCCTTTCCCTTTTCTGTGTCTCGCCGGGTCCCAAACTATTCCTATGGTCTTGCTCTAAAATGATTGAGTCTTTAAGGGGCCTTGAAAATACACCCCTTCTCCATACCTTGACTCTAAACCAACTAAGAAATATGAAGAATAAGGTGAAAATACATCAACTTTATTCCTTATAACGGTGATATTGTAGAATGTGGCTCAGATTTCCACAAGGGAAGTGGTCTTCGTATTAATGAACCCCAGAACTGCACAGACTTATCCACCCAGCAGTGCTGCACTGGGACGGTCAGAAAGGACCAGGACTGCAAAGTGTACCTCTCTGTGGTCTAGTGAAGGTATCCTATGTGTACTCAAGAAGAGTGGCTTCCTTGCAGGCTATCCCTGTAGCAGGAGAAAGTATTTCAGGACACTTTTGAGAAACCCTTCGCAAAATGAATAAACAGCCCTTGTTCTGACTGCATACTCACCAAGCCACCTTCTGAGGATACAGCTTTCCATGTGTCTCAGGGAGCAGTTTGTAGCAATACCCTCTCCTTCCCTTCACAAGCATGACTGCAGTGGAGCCTCATCTTGTGGAAGGGATTGGAGTTAATTTCCAAATTGCAAGATTAGGATGAAATCATATGTGATAAAAATTTCTCTTTGGGGCTTCCCTGGTGGCACAGTGGTTGGGAGTCCGCCTGCTGATGCAGGGGACACGGGTTCGTGCCCCGGTCCCGGTAGATCCCGCATGTCGCAGAGCGGCTGGGCCCGTGAGCCATGGCCTCTGAGCCTGCATGTCTGGAGCCTGTGCTCCGCAATGGGAGAGGGCACAACAGTGAGAGGCCCGCGTAACGCAAAAAAAAAAAAAAAAAAAGATGGAAAAAATATTTCTCTTGGAAGTCCCCTCAAGAAGGAATCGAGGAAATGTTCAAAAACTATACCCACCCATAAACCAACACACGCATTATAGGCAGGCAACTATAGATAAAACATGCAACAAAATGAGTGTATTTCACATAAGGTTATCTGCAGATGTAATAAAACTATAAAGAAATATATAAAGAATGAAAAATCCAAATTCTTATTAGTGGTTACTCCTGGATAAGAAGGAGGCTAATGAGTCAGAAAAGTACTTCAAATGAGTTTCAATTGTATATGTTATGTTTTATTATTTAATATTGGGTATATAGAAGTATGTTATATTATCTTTATAATTTGTGCCTGAAATATTTCTTAACAAGCAATGTTTCTATGACCTTTAATTCTGATTTTAAAAATGATTCATATTAATTTAGACATTGTGGAAAATAGAGTTAAGTCCAGAATGAAATAATTAATCAGTAACCTTACCACTCATTAATTTTAAAAAAAAGTAGTATCCTCTCCATGCATTTCCTTCCATTATATTCTCTATGCGTGCATTTAGAATGTATACTCATTACATGTGGGTTTTTCTACATACCTAGAGACTCAACATTCGCTAAAGATCATAAAATCAGTTATTAAATGATCCCAAGTATACAAGCAACTCCATCTGACTCTAAATTCCCTGTCCCTAACCACTGAGATATATAATCTTTTCTCTGTGTTAGGGCTGAGGCCAGCACAGGGGAGGTGACAATTGTGGTACTGTAAAGAAGGACTGATCTGGTATATGGGACCCAGGTGTTCTGATTTCAGTCTATAGTACAGCAGCCCCATCTTAATACTCCGTTATGCTCTACTGTCTCCATTCTGGGGCTCAAAAGAAGGTTGTTACTCAAGTCTCAAAATAGAAGGGAAAAAGATCACAAAGAACATCAATTAAAAAGTAAAGAGGGGATGATTTGCTCCCTTATTTCCACCATCCTCAGGTAATTCATACTACAAAGAAATATCAGCAAATCTTGTCCTTCATATAAATATGTATGCATTTCCTTTCCTGCTGCTTCAATCTGATTGATCTGTATGAGATGTTCATTTTAAAGTCATCTCTTTGTGAGGGGAAGAACATAGGGGAGATGATACATATATTTGCTAAAATATTATGTATCAGATGCTTTCTAAAGGTTTGCTCCTTCTCCTCCTAACAGCTCTCTGAGGTAAATATCAATATGCCCATTTTACAGATGAGCAATTTCAGGCTCACAAAGGGTAACTCACTACTATAGTGTCACACATATCTATTTAGAGGAAGAAATGGAGTTCTACAAATTTATATATATTATACATGTATTTATATATATATATATATAAACATGTTCATTTACCTATTTTTTGTCAAGTTATTACATTATACATATTTTTAAGCAACTTATCTTTTTCAGTCAGCATGATAGCCCAGGATACCAATTTGCATTCCTTTGGTTAGTAACTTGGCATATATTTTTAAAGTTTAATGATATGTATATTATTTGTTATATGATTTACCTAATCATACCATCTGACCATTTCTCTAATATTAAGTGGGGTAGGTAAGGTTTGTATTAAAGTACCAGTAGAACAAAACAACAATCATTATAAATAAAATTAAAAGAGAGAAGTAAAACAGACAGTCTAGTGTAAGAGAATATAACTTCTGTATGTTTATAAACAATATGACAGAATTGAACACAATAGATCAAAGATATTGATCATATCAGTAAATGGAAATGTGCTTAACTCACTTATTAAAAAAAGTTTTCATATTGCCTATTGAAGCAAAATCCAAAAATATGCTTTTGCAAGAGATATACTTAAAGGAATTCAGATAGGTTAAAAATGTAAAAAATAAGGAAATACATATTAGGCATTGCCAATAACAAGAAAGTTATAATCTTGACATTTAAAAGACCAGAATTGAGACCAAAATGGATTCAGAAAGACAAAATAGCACAATTGCTATTGCTAAAGGCTAAAATTCAGAAGGAAGATATGAAATATTAACACTTATATAACCAATCACACAGCAGAACTATTCATAGAGCAAAAGCTACAGTATGTACAAGGGATACAGGAAGAAATGTACTAATAATAGATGATTCTATCATACTTCCCTTAATCCAAATAGTCAAGTGGAGAAATATTTGCTCATTGCAGAGAAGATTTAAACAACATAATCCTAAGAGTAGATCTGATAGATGGACATATTGACTTGTGAAGCCTATTAGACAATACAGTTACTTTTTTTTTTTGTGGTATGTGGGCCTCTCACTGTTGTGGCCTCTCCAGTTGCAGAGCACAGGCTCCGGACGCGCAGGCTCAGTGGCCATGGCTCACGGGCCCAGCCGCTCCGCGGCATGTGGGATCTTCCCGGACCGGGGCATGAACCTGTGTCGCCTGCATTGGCAGGCGGACTCTCAACCACTGCGCCACCAGGGAAGCCCTACAGTTACTTTTTAGAACATGGAACACTCATGAAAATTCATTCTATCTGAGCCTGGTAAACAAATCTTGGGCCCAAATAGAAATACAGATTAAAATTGCAGAATTCAATGAGGATAATGATAATGAAAACACAACATATCAGAATCCAACTGTTACAGCAGGCAGGAAGCTAGACATGAGCAGAGAAATGGGAGCAGGGGCCAGGTGGCAGTAAATCACGCATCTTGTAAACAGCGGGGGTCCATGGGCAGACAAAGAAAAGCAGGAACCTCCAGACTGACAGGAAACCACACCTTTGGGGTGATAAGTGTTCTGGAAGCAGACAAAGAAAGGTTGGGAAAGATGGGAATCTACATCTGAATATAACCTGTTGCTCATTATGCTCTCATTACAATAAAATTAGCGGTACAGATAAGAAGTACCCACCATGTACTATACATAGAGAATCCTAACGATGCTACCAGAAAACTACTAGAGCTAATCAATGAATTTGGTAAAGTAGCAGGATACAAAATTAATGCACAGAAATCTCTTGCATTCCTATACACTAATGATGAAAAATCTGAAA
>NC_041234.1:79175054-79201272 GCF_002837175.3 Physeter macrocephalus | reverse complement strand
AACATCATTAATCATTAGAGAAATGCAAATCAAAACTAGAATGAGATATCATCTCACACTGGTCAGAGTGGCCATCATCAAAAAATCTACAAACAATAAATGCTGGAGAGGGTGTGGAGAAAAGGGAACCCTCTTGCACTCTTGATGGGAATGAAAATTGATACAGCCACTTTGGAGAACAGTATGGAGGTTGCTTAAAAAACTAAAACTAGAACTACCATACGACCCAGCAATCCCACTACTGGGCATATACCCTGAGAAAACCATACTTCAAAAAGAGTTATGACCACAATGTTCATTGCAGCTCTATTTACGATAGCCAGGACATGGAAGCAACCTAAGTGTCCATCAACAGATGAATGGATAAAGAAGATGTGGCACATATATACAATGGAATATTACTCAGCCATAAAAGGAAACAAAATTGAGTTATTTGTAGTGAGGTGGATGGACCTAGAGTCTGTCATACAGAGTGAAGTAAGTCAGAAAGAAAAAAAAATACCGTATGCTAACACATATGTGTATATGGAATCTAAGAAAAAAAAGAAAAGGTCATGAAGAACCTAGGGGCAAGACGGGAATAAAGACACAGACCTACTAGAGAATGGACTTGAGGATATGGGGAGGGGGAAGGGTAAGCTGTGACAAAGTGAGAGAGTGGCATGGACATATATACACTACCAAACGTAAAATAGATAGCTAGTGGGAAACAGCTGCATAGCACAGGGCGATCAGCTCGGTGTTTTGTGACCACCTAGAGTGGTGGGATAGGGCGGGTGGAGGGAGGGAGATGCAAGAGGGAAGAGATATGGGAACATATGTACATGTATAACTGATTCACTTTGTTTTAAAGCAGAAACTAACACACCATTGTAAAGCAATTATACTCCAATAAAGATGTTAAAAAATAAATAAAATAAAATTAACATTTGAACTGGGTCATAGTTAATTCTGCATGCTCTTGTAAGTCAGCAAAATATTCAATATATCATTTCAGTTGTCACCTACTTTTTAACTTGATTTTTAATTTCTAAAATTGTTTCCAAACACAAAACAGAGGTTGGAAAATGGTATATGGGAAGCTGCAGAGATGAAATAAGCTTATTTCATTTGGCATAAATATGAATACTCAAATTCTTCATAGCAAAAAGTGTCCAAATCTACTGTTTTCATTCTGTAGTCAAGGCTTCTGGAAAAATATGCTAATGGATTGCCAATTACCCAAATGCCCCAAATCTGTTTCCGTACGTATCATTATATATTATGGAAAATTTTCTCAGTGACAGAGAAAGACATCCTGGCTGAACATACCCCTGCCCATGACACAGAGATGATGGTCTCAAGCTATCTTGAAGGTGTTGCAGCCCACTTTATCTGTTACTATTACTAATGGAGGACAAAACATAATATTCTGTTTGCTCTGTATTTGTTAAATAACTTCTTCCCTTCATTAAAATGGATGGCCCATAAAAAAAAGTACCCATAATGCACTGACAACATGACACTCCTGATCTAAGCTAAATAAGGACAAAAATCCCTCCTCCCCTCAGGAAGATGGAGCTGGGATGAAAATCAGGGAATACGACCCCCAAACTCCTCCTTCCCCAGTGAATATTCCACCCCTTCATTTGTATGCCCCTCATAACGGGCTTGCTAAAGAAACCCAGGGCAGCAGCTGCTCACCTGTCTGCCCACTCTCCCTCTGAGAGTGTATTGTTGCTTAAATAAACTCTCACTTTACTTTCTTACTTTACTGCTTCGTCTCTGAATTCTTTTGCGATGAAGCAAGAACCTCAAATTCACCGGGATCATAACTAAAGCAGCAATGAGCAACACTAGTAGCCAGAATGAATCCTCTGAAAACATTTCCAACTAAAAGGAACCAGGGTTCCTTGGGAAATTGTCTGATTCCAGGTTTGCGTATGGATTGTACCAGATGAGTCTGGACCAAAGTCTCATACCAGAAAGCACATTAAAGACACAAAAGTCAACCAGAAGGGGCTTGCATAGGCTAAAGATGGAACAATTTGAATGTCAAATGAAATAATGACTGCAGTGCATGAAAACATACCAAATATAGAAAAATCTAAAGCTCATAATGATGCCGAAAGCTCAGCTTCTCTGTACACCAGTGCCGAATCAAATCTTGGAGACAGAGTTTTGGGTGAAGTAGAAAAGAATAGCTTTATTACTTTGCCAGGCAAAGGGGGACACAGCAGGCTCCTGCCTGGAGAAACTATGTATCCCAACTTGGAGAAGATAGTGAGAAGCTTTATAGTAATGGTTCAAAGAGGGCGTGATCAGCTTGTGGACATTTTTCTGATGGGTTGGTGGTGAGGTAAGTAGGAGTCAACATCATCAACCTTCAGGTTCCAACTGGTCTGAGGTCTACATGCTTGTGGGCAGCACACTATCATTAATCATTAACTTCTCCCAACTTGATGGGGTTTCAGTATCTGTAAAACAGCTAAAAGATACTGTTGTGTGTATCCCTTGATGGGGGACCAGGACCTTGCCCCAAGGCTGCACTATTGTTTCTCTTGACAGTTAGTTTCTCCCTGGTCTTGCATCCCCTCCCTTCCCTGAGTAACAATGGCTTCAATCTGCCTGTTGGAACTCAGGGAAGGTCATGGAGGCTGAATGAAGCCTATTTCCTGTAATCAAAGAAAAAGGGGACACAGAAAGGCTTTTGTGCCCAGGAGCTCCATAGGGCTCTGCTCGGTATCAATAATGACATTCTAATGGGAAAACATTCCATGAAAAGCAACTTATTGCTCACCTTTGGAGCATCCTAAGGAAACAACTTGTTATTCTGAAAAGTGAAAATATTGTAAAAGAATTAAACATTCATCCTATCCTCCTGTGTAAACTAATAGTTGATGAGGGAAATTCCTTTTATAAAAGAATTCCAGTTAACAAATGCATAAGAAATTTTGCAGTCTTTAATGAAATACAGATTTGACAACAATCTTTGGAGGCCACAAACTTAAGGTGCAAAACACATGGGAAATGTTACAATGGCTCTAACAGGCTGACAACACATGAACCCAGTGATCAACCTTAGTGTCACAACTGGAGAGATAACTAGACACAATGAGCCTCCTGGTGTAAGGCTCTGCAGTAAACAACACCACATCTGAGGTATTCTTGCCAAGAATCTGAATTGGACCTAGCCTCTGAATCTAATCACCAATGTAATGGAAAAGGAGGAGGGGACAGAACAACATAAACAATCTGCCTGTTGGAACTCAGGGAAGGTCATGGAGGCTGAATGAAGCCTATTTCCTGTAATCAAAGAAAAAGGGGACACAGAAAGGCTTTTGTGCCCAGGAGCTCCATAGGGCTCTGCTCGGTATCAATAATGACATTCTAATGGGAAAACATTCCATGAAAAGCAACTTATTGCTCACCTTTGGAGCATCCTAAGGAAACAACTTGTTATTCTGAAAAGTGAAAATATTGTAAAAGAATTAAACATTCATCCTATCCTCCTGTGTAAACTAATAGTTGATGAGGGAAATTCCTTTTATAAAAGAATTCCAGTTAACAAATGCATAAGAAATTTTGCAGTCTTTAATGAAATACAGATTTGACAACAATCTTTGGAGGCCACAAACTTGAGGTGCAAAACACATGGGAAATGTTACAATGGCTCTAACAGGCTGACAACACATGAACCCAGTGATCAACCTTAGTGTCACAACTGGAGAGATAACTAGACACAATGAGCCTCCTGGTGTAAGGCTCTGCAGTAAACAACACCACATCTGAGGTATTCTTGCCAAGAATCTGAATTGGACCTAGCCTCTGAATCTCATCACCAATGTAATGGAAAAGGGGGATGGGACAGAACAACATAAACAACACGACAGGGATACAGTCAGCAGACTCTAGAATGCAACTGCACAGAACAATAGATTTAGCTTCTTATGCAAATAAACTGGAAGGTGTGATGGTTAATTTCATGTGTCAAACTGATTGGGCCACAGAGTGCGTAAACATTTGGTCAAACATTATTCTGTGCATCTGTGGGGGATGTTTCTGGATGAGATTAACATTTGAATGGGTGCACTGAGTAAAGCATATTGCTGGCTGATTCCTGCATTTTGACTAAATGAAAAATTGGCTCTTCTTGGGTCTCGAGCTTACTGGCTTTTGGACTGGAACGTACACCATCAGCTCTCTTGGGTCTCTAGCTTGCTGACCATAGGTCTTGGGACTTCTAAGACTCTATAATGTCCTGAGCCAATTCCTCGAGTCAGTCTACCACCTCCATATATATACTCTTGGTTCTGTTTCTGACTAATACAGATTTTGGTACCAAAAGTGGTTCTAAAGGAAGAGAAATTTAAGCAGGAGTTTTGTGAATTGACCTTGGATTTCTGGAATTGGCTCTCTAATCTGATCAGATTTAAAGGTGCTATGGACTGTATTTCCAGTAGTACAGAGAGCTCTGATCATCCATGGTGTGATCTGGGAATAGATATAACCTAAATGTCACCACTGTAGACACCTAATCAACCACTTATAAGAAGAAATATGTGGGTGACTGTGTTACAAGAAGAAAGGATGTGGGTGACTGTATATGAAACTTTCAAAACTTTTTGCAAAATAACAAATACAGTGAGATTGGCTGATTGCTCCTAATGTCACTAGACGAAATGGAGAAAGAAAAGGATGAGCTCAGGGATTGGAACTCCCAGCTCAAGCACTTCATAAATGATCTGTAAGCTTCCATTTGTGCCCTGAAGGCGACCATTATTTCCTGTAGCCACAAGGTGAGATTGCTGAAAATCAAATGCAAAACCTCATCCTGCGAAAAGGCAAGCCACTGACTGAAGGAAAATATTTGTGAATCATGTATTGATAAAGGACTTGTACACAGAGTAAAGAATCAAAAGTTGATAAGAAGAAAACAGACACACTCATAGATAAATTGACAAAGGATTTCAAGAGATACTTCATCAAAGAAGATATAGTCATGGCAAAGAAACACATGAAAATATGCTCATCATTATCATCATTGAGGAACTGTAATTGAAAACTACAATTAGGTACCACTACACCTGACAGGGAATGGTCACGAGGAAAAAGACTGACCAAAGCAAGTTTTGGCAAGGTTGTGGGGAATGGAACTCTCACACACTAACAGTGGCAATGAAAATTGTGTGACCACCTTGGAAAAGTTTGTTTCTTACAATGTTAATCTTTCATCTACCATATGATCCAGCTGTTGCACTGGTAAGGATGTATTCTAGAGGAAGAAGGCATATGTCCATGCCAAGACTTACACACCAGTGTTCACAGCAGCTTTATTTAAGAGAAACCCAATTTGGAAACAACCCAAATGTCCCTCAAGAGGTGAATGAATAAAGCAAATGTGGCATATCCATATACTGGATTACTACCCAACAATAAAAAAAGAAACTATTGACACATGCAACAAAATAGATAAAGAAAAAAATAAATAGGTGTCCAGTTTCTAGCCTGACGTGTAAGGAGCTTCAAAGTTGGCACTCCATTCTAACAAATAAAAAGCCAAACAAACTGAAAAAACAACTCTCAGATCTATCAGAGAAGTGAGGTCACAAGGCAAATTTGTCTCCAAAATTGAATACAGAGAATACAACCTACCAGAGCAAAAACTCATCAGCAGAGACCTCCTTGGGAACCAGTATCCGTGTAGGAAAACCCAAAATGTAAGTGATGAAGTCTCTTGGAAGCCACTGCCTTTGAACCTGGAGTAGAAGCTCCAGCAGCCATCAGGACACAGATCCTCAGAACCTGCCTCCTTCAGACACATGATATGAGCTCGGCCGCCGGCATGAGGAGCTGCACAGGGAGAGACAGATTCGGCACATGTTATAATGTCCTTCTCACGAGGCCCTTTTCTTCTCCTTTCCCTGTTTGTACCCTAAGAACAAAGTGGAAAAGGAATAAGAAGTGGCCTGAATTCATGCAAACATTCATGATCCTGGAATAACGATAGGGCCATCGGCTTACTCATGTGTTATCATTCAATGTTCTCCGCAATCCTGTGGGTAAAGCATTCTTCTCCCCATTTTACAGAGGGGGAAGCTGAGGCTTAGAGAGAGTTATTACCTGTGTCAACTACAAATTGGCACTTGCCATGGTCACTTGCCATCTACCTCTATAAGGAATAAATCAGTTGCCGCTGCAGCTGATTACCTTCAACACCCCCTGAAAGGAATTCAGGGTGGAGCTCAGGAATGAGGCACTCTGTGCTCTGAGAAAAACTGACAGGACAGGTCTTCAGATAGTTAGGTATTTTCAGGAGCTGACTTTATGAGCCCAATTCTTGCATCTCCTCATATCTAGAAAAGCACTAAACTCCTTCATGGTGACCTCTGCTCCTCATGACTAGCAGTAACCCTCGCGAGACCTGCAAAAAGAAATATGTGCTTTATTGTATGTACTCCCCCTTTACCAAAATCACATATATACTGACCTTCCCCCCCTACCTCTTTGGAGCAGTTTCTCAGAGCTATCTGAAATGCTGTCTCCCGGGCTACAGTCCTCATTTTGCCCCAAATAAAACTTAACTTGCAACTCTCACGTTGTGCACTTTTTTTAAGTCGTTACCGGTCTCACTTCCTGTGCCCCTCCTTTAGAAGGAAAGTGGCTCCCGGACACCCCTGGAGCAGGACACCACACTCACTGGGGCCAGGAGGGACCCCAATGGCTTTACCTACGAGACAGCGGAGGCACCAAGCCCCAAAGCGGGAAAGAGGTGACCTGGATGTGGATCCCTTTGTCTTCTCACACCCCAGCGTGGTCCAGCCCCCACCGGGGACCCACACCCTCAGCTGAGTCCCAAACACCTGAAGGCGGGAGCTGCTCTTTTCCCCAGTTTATGTCTGTCTCCCTTAAAAAGTCGTCACGGTTGCCGCTATGACATTAGGTTTCCACGGCAACCGCCATGCGCAGCCCTGTCCTCCACACTGAAATGCCTCCTACGTTGTAGCCATCATTTGCAGTCTTGAGAAGCTGCATCCTCTCAGCCACACAACACCACGGGTTCCGTCATCTGCATGAGGAGCTCTGCACTGGGACATAAAAATCCGTGAATACCCAGCACATGTTTGACACATCCTCACCCATCCATCTATTCATCCAGTTAACAGGCATTAAGACCAAACTTTACAGGATCTCTTTGGTTAAGATTTAGGCTTCTCCAGAATGGAAACAAGGAATTAAAGTGTGGAAAGGCAGGTGTGGTAAGCTCAGTTGTTAAATCTAGGAGGAGATGGCTCCTTCCCATTAAGATTTCAACCTGCTCAAGTTTCTTATAATTGATGATTTAAAAATATGCTTTAAGCCCTATCCCCCTCTCCACATCTCTAGTTACTGTCCTCTTTACATAGATCCTCCCCTTGCACCGAAGTTCTACCAAGAATTCTGCACACTCAGTTCACATCTCCCTGCACCTCCCTTCCAATTCTGTCTTCATCCCTCATCGCACAGGGCTCTGTTCCCCCACGCTTCCACTGACATTACACTTGCCAACTCAACCACCACTTATTTGTCACACTTATACTGTAGATCCAGAATGTTGAAATAATTTTTCAAATAGAGACAAATAGGTATTTCCTCAAGAAAAACGGATTTCCCTTCCACAGGGCAGAATTCAAATACTTGGGTATAGACAAGGAATTACATTACAGGGCAATCAGTTACCAAAAAGCTCAAACTGTAACATACCTTCCATGGAGTTAGAGTTAGACAACATGAAGGCTGTGCTTTTGACAATTGGCTTTCAAATGACGCACACATTTTCTCGGACATATCTCATAATTTTACTTCACTTAAATGGATTTTGCAAATACGTTAAATGCAAGTTAGCAATAATTATTTTTATGGTCACTTCAATAACCTTTGTTTTATCTGTTTCTTTCTTTCTCAAGGGATTACCAAGTATGGAATAAAATTGTCTGAAATTATATTGTTGCTCCAAGCTCTGCCATGAAAATATATTGTCTGAAAGCACTGTGTGATATACCATATTTGGGCAATATATTGGTAGGTATAGGGAACTCTTTTGCAGTTTCCTGACTGTTAAGTCAAAATTCTCTTACTGCATTGTAGAAAGTATGATGCTTGACTTTCTTTTGGGATGTATCCATTAAGTAAGAAAAAAAATAACCTACAAAATCCATATACATCAATCCATATTGATATCAATAAATGTTTCAATTAATAAAGAAATGGGTGATGAGAGTAACTGTCTTTATCAAATAATTCCAAATAATACATGTTGATATCCTGCCTCTATGAAGTGAACCTGAAATCTGCCTTCCATCTCTGAGGGTAGGGCAGACTTAGTGACTCACTTCTGAAGAACAGAGGAGGAAAATGGAAAACAGTTACTGTACACTGGAGAAACTGGGCAAACAGCACCTTAACCCACTGATGAAGGTTAACATCTCCAGAGACCCAGTGATGTCACGTGTGTACCATGTCCTCCCAGATATGATGTGATGGGAAGGGCACTCTCAACTCTGTGGTATTCTTTCTCAAAACAAACAACCACAGTCTAGTCACAAGTAAACTAACAAGCTGCCTGTACTCCTCAAGACTTTCAGTGTCATGAAAACAGTGTGGCAGTTCCTCAAATGGTTAAACAGAGAGTCACCGTATGTCCCAGCAATTCCACTCCTAGGTACACAGCTAAGAGCAATGACAACATATTTTTACATAAAAACTTGTACACAAATGTATGTATCATCATTATTCACAGCAGCCAAAAATGGAAACAACCCAAATGTCCACCAATTAAAGAGTGGGTAAATAAAATATGGTGTACTATTTGGCAATAGAAAGGAATGAAGTACTGATACATGCCATAACATAGATGAACATTGAAAACATTATGCCAAGTGAAGGCAGCCAAATATGCAAAAGACCACATAGTATATGATTCTATCTATATGCAATGTCCAGAAAAAGGCAATTAGTATAGCTGTACCCAAGGAATTCCCCATTTTACACCCAGACTTCTAAAAGGCTCTTTGTTGTGGCTTTTTGCCACAGCCCCTCCCTCACACTTTCCTGTGCTGCAATGTTCAAGTTGCAGTTCAGGTTTCTGTCACCAAATGGCACTAAAGAATCGCCATTTGCAAATTTCTTACAAACAAGTTTATTCAAACAGCAACGAAAAATACAGTACCTTCCCTTAACATTCAGCCTATGAATATATGTACAGAATGATTCTAATTCTGTCTGAAAACGCTGGTAGGTGTAAAAGAAGATTGTGAAAGCATATACTCCAGAGCCTGCACACGATAGAACACCAAGTGGCAGCAGCGAAGCTTGGCAGTTGGTGGGCAAGCAAAGGGCAGGAAGGAGGTGACTGAGAGAGGATGGGGCTTTGGATCGTGGTGTGGGCAGCCTGTACAGTAGTGTTCTGTGTCCTGACAGGGGATGACAGAGTGTGTGAGACAAGGACGAGGCAGCCTGTACAGCCTGTAGGGTTATGGGGGTTAACACGTGTTCTCTGGTAGGAACCCTCTGTAGCGTCCACAAAGTACATCAGCAGACATTAATGAGGGAAGAGATAAATCAGTGCACGCGACATAGATTTGCAGTCAACAGCAGATGGAACTGCTTCAACATAAATAGAAATTCTCCAAATAGAATTGCTATCATAATAAACAGTTTCACTTAGGTTGCTTCCATGTGGCTATTGTAAATAGAGCTGCAATGAACACTGTGGTCCATGACTCTTTTTGAATTATGGTTTTCTCAGGGTATATGTCCAGTGGTGGGATTGCTGGGTCGTATGGTAGCTCTATTTTTAGTTTCTTAAGGAACGTCCATACTCTTCTCCATAGTGACTGTATCAATTTACATTCCCACCAACAGTGCAAGAGGGTTCCCTTTCCTCCACACCCTCTCCAGCATTTAGTGTTTGTAGATTGTTTGATGATGGCCATTCTGACTGGTGTGAGGTGATACCTCATTGTAGTTTGGATTTGCATTTCTCTAATGACTAGTGATGTTGAGCACCCTTTCGTGTGTTTGTTGGCAATCTGTCTATCTTCTTTGGGGAAATGTCTATTTAGCAGACCCCAATTTTGAAAGAAGTTCTACTGTGGGTAAAATGCTATCAAACAACAGTGCACAGAAATCGTTTCTGCAAAGGAGAGTCCATCGCTGCAGCACACTTCACTGTTGTCTCATTTTAAGAAACTGCCACAGCCACCCCAACCTTCAACCACCCCCACCCTAATCAGTCAGCAGCCATCAAAACTGACACAAGACCCTCCAACAGCAAAAAGAGTATGGCTCACTGAAGTTTCAGATGATTGGTAGCAACTTTCAGCAATCAAGTATTTTTTAATTAAGGTATGTACATTGTTTTTTAGACTTAATGCTATTGTACACTTAATAGTCTACAGTATAGTGTAACCATAACTTTTATAAGAAATGGAAAACCAAAGGACTTGTTTGACTCACTTTATTGCAATATTTGCTCTATTGCCGTGGTCTGCAACCAAGCCCACAATATTTCCAAAGTATACCCGTATCTATCATTGCGGCAAGGCTGAGTGAATCAGGAGGAAGAGTAAAGGCCTCGGGTTCAGAAGACGTGGGTTCCAGTCTGGAATCAGCCGGTGAGTAGGAGCATGACATGGGGCCGTGTGGGACATTAAGGTCCCAAACCTCAGGTTCCCCATCCAGGGGCTGAGGATTCTCCCCCTCATGGGGCCCTTGTCAGGATTTATTGAAATCACAAGACAGTGAAGGTCACAAAATTGCCTTAGTCTCAGCCAGGCCTGAAATCTGAGGCTCGGTTTCCTTATCAGTGAAGAATGAATCACAATATGGAGCTTGTAGTTATGTCAAAAGGATTAAATGTTATGTGTAGATTGAAAGATAAGCCAGTGTCCTATTCTGCACATAATTAATGAGAATATAAAAATGATGATAACTCATCAGGGGTTAAAGGAACGTTTTGCTTCCTTCCTTTATTATTATTATTTTTTTTTACTATTTTCCAAGTTCATTTAAATATTTTGAAATATATTTAAGAGTATTCCACGCAGCAAATTATTCAAAACCTTTCAAACCTGCAATTTTACCTCTGGAAGGTTCATTTGGTCTTTGCCATGCAAAACTATGCCTGCTAAAAATCACAGACTCTCGTAGTACTCTCATGGGCTCTTGTAGAGGAAGGAGCATCAATCCACAGCCTCCTCAGCTTCTCTGAACTTCATTTGGTCTTTGCCATGCAAAACTATGCCTGCTAAAAATCACAGACTCTCGTTGTAGTACTCTCATGGGCTCTTGTAGAGGAAGGAGCATCAATCCACAGCCTCCTCAGCTTCTCTGAGCTACACGCTCCGATTGCTGTCTGTGGAAGAACTCTGCATTTCCATTGCTGAACTGACCTGTGTCCCCAGCATCCCTCTCAAAAGTGGCAGAGAGAACCTGAGGCAACTCTTCAGACAAGATATTTGAAAATTTCAGCATCTTAAGTCCACTGTGTGATGCTACAGCCTATGAAACATTGTGAGCTCACAGTTTTTGGTCCCCTTTCACATGAAACATGTGTCTGGAGATGGTAAAGGTGGTGGAGTTACTAGATGCCTAGTGGTCATCAAACCAGTAGGGTATGTCTAAGACTTCTCACATGAAGTGAAGATTAAGCTGAGACCTGAGCCTAAGGAGGCTTTAGCCAGCAGAAGAGGAGAGGGTGGAGACTAGCCAGATGTGTCTGAGACTTCTCATGTGAAGTGAAGTTTAAGCTGAGACCTGAGCCTAAGGAGGCTTTAGCCAGCAGAAGAGGAGAGGGTGGAGACTAGCCAGATGTAAAGAGGAAGGAAATACCCTGTAACCTGGTTTATCCATTTGGAAAATCCAGAGTGGCAATCCCTTACCCAGAAGTTTGTCACGCTGGGAAAAACTTTGTGAAACTTAACAGGACAGTTGTAGAAAGTACCTGAACAGCTTCTGCCCTCCTTGCTCCCACCTCAGGCCTTTACTGACCACCAGCCCTCTAAGAGGAGTCCTATATTATTACTCTGATTTCTATCTGTGAAACCATAGAGAAGAAGAAAGTCGTTAGGTAAAGCAATTTGAGCATGATTTTATTTTACATGTTCTTCCACCACTCACCATGCAAAGCAACTTTTAATAAATTTTTCTTTCCTTTTCCCAAATTTTCCACTGGAGGAAATTCATAAATTGGAGGTCCACGATAACTGGTGAACATATTGTCAACCAAGAAATGCAGAAGGCTGCAAATAAGAAAAAAGAGTTTTTACTTAGGGTCTTATGAATTATAATTTGGGAGGCACTGATTTGAGTAGCAACTCAAATGTGCTCACAGGGAAACAAAAATGGCAGGAGCTTATAAAGGTGACATATAAAGACATTCCAGAGAATTTATATAGGCTACCTTTACAGAACTATGATTGGTGCTGGCAGGCATTCAGTCACTTGAGGCACCAGATTGGTTGCCATGCTCTGGTCTCCAGGGAATAACGAAAACAAGTTCCAGTCGGTCTCAGGTTGGCTGGGTCAAAGGTTTATGTTGCATTTGGGGGTAGAAATATGTAAGTCCTACTTCCTTACTAGCCTCCTGGCTCCATTTTCAATCCCTTTGACATACGTAACCACATTTTGTTGTCCATGGTCCACATGTCTAGAATTGCAGCTTAGACATCACTCAGCAGGAATCTTTGGAAGCATGGAGTGAGCAAGGTCTAATTCAGAGTGACATTTCTGGAAGATTTTGTGGCAAACGAAGCATTAAGGGTAGCCCACGTACATTAAAACTAGTGGCAAAATCATTTCTTCTGCCTCTCCCTCCCAACTATGACGGGCAACCTATATGTGTGTAATTGAGAGACAAAAGTAATGTGAAAAAGCATATAGATTTAGAAATATACCGTTAATCCACACACCTATTATTTTTGTAGTGAAAATTCCCAACCAGGTATATACTACTATGCTATAAAATTTTACATCAGTTATTTTTCTGATTTCAAATTGCTATCTTTATAAACTAATGAAGTGCAAGAATGTGTATTAGAGAAAATATTTTTCTATATTTTTTTCATCTTGTTACATAGCAAGATGTACATCCTTGATAGTTTAGTTTATGTTCCCCAGATATATTTCTCTGTATACAGTACTATATAAACAGGTTTACATGACATATATATTCTTCCAAATTTTGCTCACAGTATGTATACACTTTTCCTCATGTTATGTATGTTTATGTATATGTGCATATGTAAATATATGTACGCACTTACATACATTTATAATTGTTTTTGTACTTTTTAAATCTTTATATGTTTATGATGTATAGTTCTTTTTATTTTTATTTTTATTTTTTATTTTATTTTTTTTTTTTTTAACATCTTTATTGGAGTATAACTGTTTTACAATAGTGTGTTAGTTTCTCCTTTACAACAAAGTGAATCAGTTATACATATACATATGTTCCCATATCTCTTCCCTCTTGCGTCTCCCTCCCTCCCACCCTCCCTATCCCACCCCTCTCATGGTCACAAAGCACAGAGGTGATCTCCCTGTGCTATGCGACAGCTTCCCACTAGCTATGATGTATAGTTCTTATTTAAATTCTTTCAATAGACTTTGAAAGACACTCTTACTAATCAGATTTATTTATGTATGAGAATATTAAACATTTGCCTATAAAATATTTTTCCTGTAATTTGCATTCCTTTCTATGTGACATTTTTGTTTGGGATTGACAAGGTTTTCTTTTTCTAACTTCCCTTCAATTTCTCATATAAGTTTGTAACAGTTAAAAGGTTTTTTGGGTCACATATGCAGTTTTGAATTCCCCTGGTGTCAATGCCACGCAGATAGGGTACTCAAACAACCCTCTCACCCATGTCTTGGTCTTGGAAGTTCATGATGGAGATAAAATCCACTCCCTTAAGCCTGGAGTGCCACAGGGATTGAACTGTCTGGGGGCGGGTGTGCTGGGCATGTGGGGCCCAGGTAGAAGCAGAGGAAAATTAACCTCCATGGAGGGGAGAAAATGATCCCCTCCATGGGATCTCCTCCATGGGAGGGAGAGGCAGAAGAAATGTTTTTGCTGCTAGTTTTAATGTACGTGGGCTCCCCTTAATGCTTCATTTGCCACAAAATCTTCATTTGCCACAAAATGATGACTTACAGAATTATTTTAGGCCAGAAGCACTTTACGTGGTATCTCCTATAAGCAAACACAGGTTCAAATATTTTCCCCATTCTTCATCAATGTAGATTTTGGTCTAAAGCCCTTTTCCATTGTGCCTTGGATCCCTCAAGGCTTTGAATCTAGAAATCCCAGTAGACTAGAATTCCCAGTGGACTAGTATTTGATGCTACCCTATGTATTACTCATTTTCTTTTCTGTCATAGCTGCATTATTTTAAAGTAAAAAAACCCATGAAAATTAAAGCAATTTCTGTCCTGTCAAAAGAAGAAAAAAAACTAAAAGACTGGAAAGTTGGGAGACAACATTTCAAAAATTATTACAGATTTTGTACTCATGTGCAAGAACCAAAAGGATTTCTGTTAATCAGTAGAGAAAGGGACAAAAGATAATTGCAAATAATTCGCCTAAGAAGCAAAATGCTTCTCCAATAACCTCTGGAAAGATGACAACCCATTAACTGACAAAATGAAAATCTGAAGATGTCACAATAAGTGAAAAAATGAATTTGCATAAAATTACTTATATAATTGCAAAATTTAAAAAGAATATGTATAGAACTACATAACTATACACAAATGCTCTAAGTTAGGTATTCACATCACCTAAAGAGAAACACATCTGGAAAATGTGCACCAATCCTCTTACATTGGATATCTTGGGTATTTGTGAGTCAGGGTGAGGGGATCATGTAGATGGAAGGTGCAGAATGATTTTATTTTCTAAGTATACATTTTTAATGTTTAATATTTTGTGATTAGGCTAATTTGTTGAGAGGAACGCTCGAAAATATCTAATAAGCAACTAACAAAAAAAGTTCACATATATTTACCATGTTATCAAAGAGTTCACATGACACTGTTTCATAAGAAATAAAAAATTTCAAATTTTGACTTGACAGTTTATCTGTGTGGTATGTGCATTTCTGTCTTACACTTCTTTTACCCCCAAATGTTCACACACACTTATGTGCAGATTTTTCTTCACCTCTCTCAGTGGCTGGACTTTTCTCAGTGCATAGAGATCCAGGAAGGGATTGTGGACACGGGGTGGAAAATTCCAGAAATTAGTGGAAAATTCCAGAAACGTCTAACTGATGCACTGGAGCCCAATCTCCTCTCTCCTTCCCTCTGCCTCGAAACCGCTCCGGTCTGGAACTTTCAGAGCTACAATTCCGGCTCTGACCACTAGGGGCATCTATCTACATTGAGGACATTTTTTTTTTTTTAAAGGAAAATACATGATTTGTTTTCTTTTATTGTCATTACAGTGACCCACAAAACTCTGATTGCTATTTCGTTTATAGTTTTCAGGTCTGTTCTTTGTTGTTTGGTTTTTGTATTTCTTTTGGTTTTTGGTATTATCTCTCTGAGGTGGGCTGAGGTTAATTCCAGCCATTTGACTATTTTCCGAAAATTCTGTTACTTTGTACTAACTTAAGACAATCTCCCACACTGCAGCAATAACTTAGTAAATCTGTGCTTGGGGAAATCATCTTCCATTCCGTGGAGCTCAATTTCAGTCTCTGTTTCCCCAGGTAGCATCTGAATGACCCTAGACAAGCTCCAGCACCTCAGTAAGCCTCAGCAACCTTGGAAAGTTGGTGATTCTGATATCAGAGTCCCCCTGTGAGGAATTCATGAAAGGATAGAGACAATGTAGCAAGTACAGAGCCTGGCCTACAGCTGGCACACAGAGTTCTCTGGGTTTGCCGAACGAAGGAACACAATGTAGTGTAGCTGATCCAGAGTCTGGCATACAGAGCTCCCTGTGTTTGTAACCAGAAGTACCAAGGTCCCCTAAGCCTCCTGATTCCAAATGGCCTCCTCCGCAAGGGCGGTACAGTTGGAAAGAGTTCCCTGGCTGTTAGGCTGGTAGCAAACTCAGGGGGCAGTAATTACAGGAAGTTAAGTCTCCTCTGGCCCCCAGGGCTCTCCTCCTCTATGCCCTTGGGGAAGGGACTTCCTGTTAGGGCTCCATCTTGTTTGTGTGGCTCTGTCAAAGTGGCTTGGGGCTTGCACTCTCCTCTTCGGCAGCCCCTCCTGATATTCTCCAAACTTCCAGCTCCAGATCCACAGATTCTCTTCACGAGCAGGCTGTGAGGAGGGTGGTGACAGATCACTGCCTTCAGGCAACCCCATGGGTGAGTTGGTCAGCATGAGACCTTGTCCTCAGATCCCCAGAGGGCAGGAGGGGTTCTGGGTTCCCTCCCTAACCCCAACCCACAGGACCCCCAACAAGCTGACCGCCCTTTAGAGAAGGCATGCAGAGGGCTCAGGCTCTCTATTTCCCACTCTCTTGAGGAAACGGGCCAAGTGGGCTCTGACACACCCATCCTGATTCCATGTGGAAAACCTCCCCTCTTATGGAAATGGCCATGGCTGAGGTGAATTATTTCCCCTGGCTAAGGAAAAGGCACAAGTCATGTGATCTTCTCAGGTCTAAGGTTTGGAGAGTAGGGAGGGTCACCTAGGTGGGGCGTGGGATTGTGTAAACTAATATTCCTTGGATTTATATGAGGTGGGGGAGGGGCAGAAAACCCACCATTACCACTGAATATTACATTAACTAGTCAGGGTAAATTGTATGAGTCCACAGAAGCTTACTGAGGCTTGCTTTGTTGGCCAGCATATGATCTGTTCTGGAATGTCCGATGAGTAGTTGTTATGTGCATTGTTCTATGTCAATTAAATACATTTGTTAACTTAACTGACATTTTGAAACCTTCTCCCTCTAGCTGAGTTTTTGTCTGCCATTTTGTGCATCACTCAGTGAGCTGTGTTAAAATTTCCCACTGTGACTGTGAATTTGTCCATGCTCTATTTCTGTTAGATTTTGCTTGCATATTTTGGCTCTATTTTAGGACATGCATACAAATTTAGAATTTTCTATTAATATCTCCTTATTGCATTGAACCTGTTATCACAAAGACATCTCCTTCTTTCTCTAGTGATGCTTTTTTCTTTAAAGTGTACCTTTTCTTTTACTAATAGGGTTATACCAGCTTTCTGTAGGTTACTGTGGAAAAAGTATACGTTTTGCCATTTTTTTTTATTTTCAAATTTTCTAGATGATTAAAATTTGCATGTGTCTCTTTTCAGGAGCATTTGATGGAAGGTTTCTTGTCCAGTCTGATAATAGCTGTCTTTCTATTTGGAATATTAATCTTAAACTTTTAATGGAAAAGTAGATGTAATTTGGTTTATATATACTATCTTACTGTATATTCATTTTTGCCTCTTCTAAGTTCTTTTTCCTTTCCTTTCCTTTGAAATGATTAACATTTTACAACTATTAAATTGTCACCTCATGTGGCAAGATAAACATTCTCTTGCCGTTCTTGTAGTGTTTACCCTTCAGATTACAATGTACATTTTTGCCGTTTCAGTCCAATGTTAGTTAATTAGTTCTTTAAAACTCCTCAGACAATTAGGGGACCTTGAGACACTTTGACTCCATATACCCTCCAAATTTATTGTCATGCATTTTCATTCTCTGTATATTTAAATCCCCAGAAGAAATTACTATCATTGTGTTATATAGTGAACACTCATTTAAATTTGCCTACATATTCACAAATGTCATTAGTCTTTCTTTCCTGTATCTATGTGCCTCCACCTGGGAGGATATTTCTTCTGCCCAAAGAAGAGCCTGTAACATTTCTTTTAGTTTGAGTCTTCTGGTCACTTAGTTTCCGAGTTTTCATTACAAGATGATGAAATGAATCCATATCTTAGGACTGCTTTTCCTTAAAGCATACTTTCTCTCCTATTACCATAATACTGTTCCACTGAGTTGATATCTTGTTACTTTTGGAAACTTCTCAACCAAGATCTCTTCAAATACCACTTCTCCACTGTTCCCTCCCCTTCTTTCCGGGACTCACATTAACCATGTGTTAGGTATGTTCACTGCATCACCTTTAATTACCTCCCCCTCGCTTTTGGTATTCTCCATGTTATGTCTCTCCAGGCTCCATTCTGGATCTTTTCATCGGACTTATCTTTCATATCTCTAATTCTTCCGTCAGGCAGGGAGGTCACCTTTGACCCTTGAACCATCACACCAGGGTAGATTTCAGGGTAGGTTTTATTGTGCCCCTAGAGCCGAGCAGGGAAGAGAGAATTAGAGATGAAAAGCCACTTGTCCCAGATCACATAACCTGAACCAAGCAGAGCAGGGACTAACATCACAGACTAAACCCTGGGTCCAGACCCTTTCCTCTGTGCTTGTTTTCTTCTCGGCTGTGAATGCTGCCCACCTCTCATTTCCTGAGAAGCAGAAACACAGTGAAGTCTCTCAGCCTTTTTTTTTCTTCCTAACTATGATAATTTCCTATTTAGATTATAAAGTTGGTGATATTTCTTCATTAGCCGTGATATTTACCCAGGAGTTTTTCTGGTACTGAGACAATTGGTGTGATATTCTCAATTTCAGAGTACAATAAGCAAGTTACCTCCTTACAAAGAAGAGCAAGATGCCGGCATATTTACCAAAGGAGGTATAACAATTGGTCTGAAGAAGTCAGGTCTGGTATTCATCCTTCATCCCAGCAACAACAAGATGGAGATCAAGCAACAAGTGATGTTCACAAGGACACCGGAGTAAGATAGTAAGTGACGAGGCAGCATGGCTGACAAGTATCAACCAGTGGAAAACACAACCTTGTAGTTAAATATGTCATTCTTCTCTCTAACCTGGAAGAGTGAGGAATGATGGGATCAGGTTAATGGTTGAGCAATCTTTATTGTAGCTCTGCTATCATTGGGGAAAATGTAGAGAAGACTTCCCAAGACTATACGGACACTTTCTTCTCTCCACTTCCCCACAGTGCTCCCTATGCCATTCCATTCTGCCATCGGAGAGGCAATTTTCAGAAAAAAGACGAAACCCATGTTAACAAGGCGACAGAGCAAAAGCCTCCAGAGAGAAAAATGGAGAGAAACAGGCAGGATGAGACCTTGGGGAGCTGGTTCAAGATCAGGGTGAGTGTGCTGGCTAAATGGACCTAACATGTAGAAGAAGATGACAGAGGGAGTCATGTTGGGCGCGTGTAGAGATGCTGGGAACTTTTCTCTCGTGGCAGTGGAGTTGGTCATCTGTCTTGTTACTACTAGGAGTTAACTTCCTAGATCATGTGAGGGCAGGTTCAGAGAAGCAATATAAAGGGAGCAGACTGACTGCAGGGAGCATGGGAGAGGCTGTCTAAAAACAAAGGAGGAAACTACTGCCGAGGAGATGGAGCAACTTCACACCAAAAGACGCAGTTTGGCTCAAGCTGAGTGTGGGAGGAGGCTGAGTCTCTGGGGTCCTTGTCAGAGCAGCAGGCCAGGTCTGCCTTAGGTAGGATCTCTTAGAACTTTATAAAAGTAAGTACATGTGAAAGATATGAAGTCGCTTATTTCAGGAAAAGTATTTAAATGGAAAGAAAGGGTATTTAGGAAGTCCATGTCTGGTGTAAAAGTTAGCGATAACAGATATTGTCCTATCTTAAGAAATTACCTAAAGCCTGAATAAAGATCCTAAAGCAAGACACAGCTGGGTCTTATCTTAACCTTGGATTCCATTGTATCACTTTTCTTTCCCCAATTATTTCTTTGGCTCCTAGATCCCCTTCGGTATTAAATATGATGAGAAGTGGCTGCTGAATTTGATTCAGAAGCAATGCAGTGTCCCCTTCACCCCAGTCGAAGTAAGAGAGGACATTGAGGCCGATGAGAGGAAACGGGATAGATGGCAGGCCCAGATGAGAAATGGCTCTGGTCTCATATTATGCTTCTCTTGTCACTCTCCCTACAGTTTCACTATGAGAAAATGCAGGCCCAGTTCTTCATTGAGAACGCCAACATTGCCTTCGCACTGAAGAATGTCAACGGCGTGATTTACAATGAGGCTAATGAAAGGGTGTGTGTCGAGGGCATGAGCAGGGCTAGCCGGGGGCAAGAGGGCAGGACAGGGGCATGGTCTTGCTTGATCCCAGGGCTCAGATTTCCTGGAGCTTACCCAGCCCCTCTTGTGTTCTCAACAGATATCTATCTTTGTTGAGCCCTGTGATGCACCCCACTCTGTGCTGAAGGAGCTGAAGTCAGAAAAGGTGGAGCAGATAAAGGTAATGCGGACTCAACACAACCTGTGCACTCACAGCCAGACCCACCTATTGCCCCCGATCACCACCTCACACTCAGAGCCCCTGAGCCCCATCCCTAACTCTGCAGCTGCCCGTGAAGGAACGATATGATGTCTCCCAGCAATCTCTTGACATCCAGAGAGTCCGCTCTGACCCCGGTATGGCTACAGCAGTAATTGTAGAGCAGGTGAGGGCAGAGGGGTCTAGCTGGGAAGGATACTCAGGAATGGTAACTCGGGGAGGGGTTGGTGCTGGAGCTGTACCAGCCAGGAGCCTCTCAGCCTCTGTTTCCCTCCTCCTGGCAGAGGAAGGGAAATGGATTTGTAGGAAAAGGAAGGGACTAGGGGTGCACGGCCGTCCTGGCTCTGTTTCTCTGGCCCATGTGGTTCCTCCTCATCATCACAGGTGAAGTCTGCAGGGGAGATGGACAAGGGTGAGCGGCTGGAGCCAGAAGGGATGTGTGCAGACAGAAACCCCCTGTGCACCACCTTCCCTGATAAGTCAACCAACATAAGGTCAGATGTATCCTCTGTTATCCACTGGGATCCTGAGCTACTCCCGAAAGTGCCCGTTTGCAAGGGGCAGCTGACGTGGCCCTCTGGGAGGACTACAGGCCCTATGCTCTCCTCTCTGCATCACAAAGTTGACAAAGTTTCAACCAACATCCAATGGGCCCCCAGCCCAATATGTGCATATTTTACATTCTTACTTGCTGTGTCTCAGCCATTCTGGGGCAGGTGAAGAGCTGCAAAAGGGGCGCCATTTCCCCTTTCTTCTCTCTTCTTCCCTTACCCCTACCACGGGAGAGTTTCTTTCCCTTCCCTTTGTTTTCTCTCTCTCCCTTGTCTCTAGGCCCGTATGTCTCTGTCATCTCTCCCCTCGTACCTTCACTCCCTTTCTGTCTTCATCCCCCTCCATCTCCCTCCTTGCCTCCTGAACCCCACCTCACTCACCTCCCTGCCCCAGCATCCTGGGCCATCCATGGGGGGAGTCCAGGTCTTGGTGCAGGCCTTGGCAGAGAGCTGGACCCCCAGTGAGGCAGCAAAGCCTCGGGCACACACCCCATTCCCTCTTCTCCCCACAGCCTTCAGTGGGGCCCTGGAGGAAGGAAGGGAGGGGAAAGAACCCCTGCAGCATGGGTTTGAAATGCTGGTCCCTGTGGCACTGGAGAAGGGAGTCTGGGCAGTCTTGGGGGGTAGCTACCCAGGGGAAGGAGAGGAAGGGAGGGAGGGAGGCGGGGAGGGAAGTAGGGCATGCTCTCCCTCTGTGCCAGTTGATGGGGGACGTTTCAGGGCTCCGTAAGGCTGGGACACTGGGGTGTGGGTGTACTTGTCCTGGCTCTGTTTCTCTGGCCCATGTGGTTCCTCCTCATCATCACAGGTGAAGTCTGCAGGGGAGATGGACAAGGGTGAGCGGCTGGAGCCAGAAGGGATGTGTGCAGACAGAAACCCCCTGTGCACCACCTTCCCTGATAAGTCAACCAACATAAGGTCAGATGTATCCTCTGTTATCCACTGGGATCCTGAGCTACTCCCGAAAGTGCCCGTTTGCAAGGGGCAGCTGACGTGGCCCTCTGGGAGGACTACAGGCCCTATGCTCTCCTCTCTGCATCTCAAAGTTGACAAAGTTTCAACCAACATCCAATGGGCCCCCAGCCCAATATGTGCATATTTTACATTCTTACTTGCTGTGTCTCAGCCATTCTGGGGCAGGTGAAGAGCTGCAAAAGGGGCGCCATTTCCCCTTTCTTCTCTCTTCTTCCCTTACCCCTACCACGGGAGAGTTTCTTTCCCTTCCCTTTGTTTTCTCTCTCTCCCTTGTCTCTAGGCCCGTATGTCTCTGTCATCTCTCCCCTCGTACCTTCAATCCCTTTCTGTCTTCATCCCCTCCATCTCCCTCCCTCCCTTCTGAGCTCCACCTCACTCACCTCCCTGCCCCAGCATCCTGGGCCATCCATGGGGGGAGTCCAGGTCTTGGTCCAGGCCTTGGCAGAGTGCTGGACCCCCAGTGAGGTAGCAGAGCCTCGGGCACACACCCCATTCCCTCTTCTCCCCACAGCCTTCAGTGGGGCCCTGGAGGAAAGAAGGGAGGGGAAAGAACCCCTGCAGCATGGGTTTGAAATGCTGGTCCCTGTGGCACTGGAGAAGGGAGTCTGGGCAGTCTTGGGGGGTAGCTACCCAGGGGAAGGAGAGGAAGGGAGGGAGGGAGGCGGAGAGGGAGGTAGGGCATGCTCTCCCTCTGTGCCAGTCGATGGGGGACGTGTTCAGGGCCCCGTAAGGCTGGGGCACTGGGGTGTGGGTATACTTGCTCCCATGAGGAGGAGGGTCACCTCCACAGTTTCACTGACTTTTCTGTTTTGTCTTGATTTTGGCAGCTCCATCCTGGAATTGTTCCCCAAGTTACTAACCTTGGTAAGTGTATTCCTTGTTCACTGACTCCTCTAACTGGCACTGACAGCACCCACAAACTACTCTGAACCCCATTAGGTCTCGCCCCAGTTACAGTTTTGAAACTGACCCTTAAAAGTCCTGGGCGGAGGGAGATGGTACAGCCCCGTGGGAACCTGACAAAGGCTCTGGGTCTTCTTCAACCGCGTTCTTCACAGGCCTTGGGGAACCCACGGTGATGATCCAAACTGTAGTCCTGCCCATGGAATTTCCAGGGCCCTTTCACCCCTGACCTCTGACCCTAAGAAGCTCAAGGACCCCCGTGAGTGTGTGATGGGAAGACTGGGTGGGAAAGGGTGGTGAAGGGGGTCAATCATAGGGCCCAGGGCGTGGCAGCCCCTGACCTTAGCTTGCTTCCCCTCCCCTCACAGACCTGCGGGTCCAGCTGCTGAAGCACACAAAACGTGTCATTTTGCACACCCTCTGTGTGTTGCCCAAGACTCAGCATGACTTCAGCTCCTTCGTGGTGGACACGTGGTTCCAGACGGTGAGCGCCTGCTTCCTCCCTAGGGCGGGCCCAGGAAGCCGCAGGTGGGTAGGAGGTGGAGGTGGTGACTGGGCGCCTGGGCTCTTCCCTTTCAGGAAACGATGCTCTGCTTCTCCGTCAGTGGGGTGTTCAAGGAAGGTGAGTGTGTGTAGACCCCCACCCCAGATGCCCCCCTGCTGGCTCCCCCTGGCCAGGCTCACTCCCAGAACCACGCAGCTTCCCTGACCCCTTCCCTTCCCCTCCCTTCATTTCCCTTCCTTATGCCTCTCTTCCCTTCCCTTCTTTTCCCTTCCCTTTCTTTCACCTCTTTTCCCCTCCCCTCCCCTTCCCCCTGTGTTCTCCAGCCCTCAGTCTTCCCACAGACAACCCAGGTTTGAGCTGTGTCCATGCCTGTCTGCCCTGCACACCCTGGGTGTTGGGGACACAGGCTGTGGAGTTTGTTGGCTCTCATCCCAGATCCTTACTCTGAGAACTTGGCCTGTTGCTTAACCTCGTAGTGTCCGCATTTGCACAATGGGGTAGTAATATCCACCTCTTGGGTGGCTGTGAAAAATGCATCCCATGAAACTTGTGAAGTGGTTGTCAGGGGCCCTGTCACTGGGCGCAGACTGCTCCTATAGTTGCCCTCCCCATTCCCGACACCCTGGCCCCCGTGAACAACTGCCCTCTCAGCCTGAGTGTCTAGTCACACCCTGACTAGGGACCGCCGTGTGAGCGTGTACATCACGTGCGGCTCTAAGGGGTTCTGTTGTTTGTTTGCTGTTGAAGTGGAAGGGAGTTCTCAGGGCTGTGTGCGTGCCTTCACCCGGACCTTCATCGCTATCCCCGCCAGCTCTTCCAGGTGAGAGCCCTGTTGTGGGCGGGAATGCCCATCCCCGCCTGGGCTCAGGGCCGTGGGAATGTGGTGGCACAGACCTTAGGTTTACTCAGTATTGTGGAAAACCAACAGGGAGATCCCAGGAGCAGTCTAGCCTAGTGGTTAAGAAGAGCATGGGCTCTGGAATCGGCCTATGGGTTCCCTCCTTGACACAACACTCACTAGCTGTGTGACCTTGGTCAAGTCACATGACCTCTGTGTGACTCAGTGTCTTCTTCCGAGAATGGGGATCAGAGTGTCCACCCCTTGGGCTGTGGTAAAGGGTAAATGTGAAACTGTCCCTGGGTTGGGGATAAACCTATAAATCAAGTGAAGGTGGTAGACAGTCTCTCCACAGGTGGGCTCTGTGGGGAGGGGCAGAGGTACCAGTCAAGGAACCTGGGAGATAGACACAAGTGGGGTCTGGAAAGAATCTAGTTGCTGAGTGCCAGTGGGAACAGGATCATTGTTGCGCTTGTGAACCATCAGTTTTCTGAGAGTCCATATTTCCTCCAGTCTTTGCATCGTGAATGACGAGCTGTTTGTGAGTGACTCCAACCCCAAGAAGACTGAGTCTGTGTTCCTCATCCCAAAGCCTACATGCTGTGCTAGCTCCATTTCCACCCTCTCCATGGAGTGGCAGGCAATGGTGCAGGCTTTCTCCACCTGGTCTGGGATGAACGTCCAGGATTCTCAGAAGTGATGATGAAGATCTTAGTGTGCATACGTGTACACATATATTCGTTACCTTGGAAGAGCATTCATTGTATTCAGTTTTGTGGGGAGATGAAGTAGAATCAAAATGGAATTGACAGCATATCTCAGTGTGTATGTGTTTCTCTTTCTCAGTCTCCTCTAGCCCAATCACCCCCCTCTTGCTAGTGTAACTTTGTCTTCAGTTCAGACTCTGGCTGGATTCCAACCTCAGGATTCAATTACCCAGAAAATGATAGATACAGAGGGATTGCTGCCAGGTGGTGAAAAATTCCAGAAAACTCTGGTTGAAGCCATTATACCAAGACCCCAACCTCCACCCCTCGTTTCCCCTTGCTGAGCACCCTGGTCTGAAAGTCTCAGAGATGACATTCTGATCTGGCCACCTGGTTGCAGCCATCTTCATTTTTCATTTTTAAGGAAAAGGAGTACATTTTGCAAAGAGTAGCAGATGTCTTGGAGTGGTTTGTTTACTATGAATCCAGTTTTGTTTTGAAAATTCATATGTATATCAAAGTAGTTCCACCTGCTGTTGACCCCAAATCTACATCATGTTCATTGACGTATCTCTTCCCTCATCAGTGTAGGTTGACATGTCCACACTGTAGAGGGTCCTTCCCAGGGAGCAGCGTATTTACCCTCCATCACCCACTCCTGTACAGGCTGCCCAGTTCTTCCCCAACATCCTGTCTGTCATCCCATGACTGGGACACTGGATACAGCAGTCCAGACTCCAGTCTGTGCCCCATTCCTCTCAGTTACCTTCCCAGGGCCGTGTGTTTCCCTATGCCGCTGACTGTCAATGCACTGCTGCTACCTGGTGAGTCGTTGTATTCATGCCATGGAGTATGTTTTTATGGCTTCTTTAACACCTATCAATTTTTTCAGACAGAATTAGAATTATTTTATACATAGGTCAATACACTGGCTTTTGATGGAGAACATTGTATTTTTTTTTCCTTTTTGCTCTTTCAATAAAGTTCTTTGTAGAGAACTCTGATACTGGAGGGACGTTGGTGCCACCTCATGACAGAAGCCTGACTGCAGCTTGAACAGGCAGAGCAGGCAGGTGGGGGGGAGGGCCCGTGTGTGGCCAAAATTCACCAGGCAGAGCTTTCTGGAAATGTGTGTGTAAAGAGAAAAACCCAGTTACAGGTTCACTGAGGTATCCAGACAGAAATCACAGCCTCTCTCTATGTGTTGGCACTCTCTCTACCCTTTGATTTACTTTCTCTGCATCCTCCCAGAAATTTTTCACTGAGGGCCTTCTGCTCATTTGTTGATGAACTCCTTTCATCAGCTCAGTGAATTGCATCAAAACACAACACTGTTCTACCAAGTTTACCCCAAATTTAACATTCACCCTCACTACTTTTTTTTTTTTTTT
>NC_041234.1:79162149-79175024 GCF_002837175.3 Physeter macrocephalus | reverse complement strand
CGTCGCGGAGCACAGGCTCCGGACGCACAGGCTCAGCGGCCATGGCCCATGGGCCCAGCCGCTCCGCGACACGTGGGATCCTCCCGGACCGGGGCACGAACCCGCGTCCCCCGCATCAGCAGGCGGACTCTCAACCACTGCGCCACCAGGGAAGCCCCCTCACTACTTTTTGTAAATTTTTATTTGTGGTTAAAAAAAAAAGCATAACATATAATTTTCTATCTTAATCACTTAACCATTTTTAACTGTATAGCTCAGGAGTATTAAGTATATTCACATTGCTGTGCAACACATCTCCAGAATGTTTTCATCTTGCAAAACTGAAACTCTGTGCCCACCAAACCACAACTCCCTATTCCCATCTCCCCCCAGCCCCTGACAACCACCCCCATCTATCTGGCTCTATGAATTTGATTACGTTAGATACTTCATATAATTGGAATCATACCTCATTTGTCATTTTGTGACTGGCTTATTTCACTTAACATTGTATCCTCATGGTTCATCCATGTTGTAGTATGTGACAAGATTTCCTCCTTTATAAAGGCTAAATAATATTCTATTGTATGTGTATACCATATGTTGCATATCCATTCATCTATTTTGATGGATAATTGGGTTGCTTCCACTTCTTGACTATTGCAAATAATGCTCAATGAACACAGGTGTGACAATATCTCTTCAGGATCCTGACTTTTTTCAGGATTCTTTTCTTTTGGATATATAACCAGAAATGGGGTTATAGGGACCATATGGTCATTCTATTTTTAATTTTTTGAGAATGCCCCCTACGATTTTCTATAGCAGTTATATATATATATATATATATATATCATTTTCCATTCCCACCCACAGTGCACAAGGGTTCCAATTTCTCTACATCTTCAACTACACTTACTATTTTCTATTTTTTTTATTATGGCCATCATGATGGGTGTGAGGTGATATCTCATTGTGATTTTAATTTGCATTACCCTAATGATTAGTGATCTTGAACATCTTTTCATGTGCTTATTGGCATTTGTTTCCTTTTTGTTGAATTATGGGAATTCTTCCTATATTCTGGATATTAACCCCTTGTCAAATATATGATTTACAAATTTTTTCTTCCATTATGTGAATTGCTTTTTCATCTTGTTGATTGTTTCCTTTGATGCCCCAAAGTTTTTAAATTTGATGTAGTCCCATTTGTCTATCTTTGCTGTTGTTTCTTGTGCTTTTGCTGTCATATCCAAGAAATCCTTGTCAAATCCAAAATCATGGAGATTTTCCTCTATGTTGTCTTCTAGGAGTTTTACAGCTTTAGGTCATATATTTAGGTCTTTGCTGCATTTTGAATTAATTTTTCTATATGGTATAAGGTAAGGGTTCAAGCTCATCCTTTTCCATGTGTATGTCCAGTTTTTCCAAAACCATATGTTGAAGAGACTATCCTTTCCCCCATTGTGTGGTTTTGGTATCCTTGTTGAAAATCATTTTACCATGTACACGATAGTTTATTTCTGGTATCTCTATTCTAAATATCTGTCTTTATGCCAGTATCACAGTGTTTTGATGGCTGTAGCTTTGTAATATCGTGAAATCAGGTGGTGTGATGCCTGTAAATTTGTTATTTTTCAGAAATGTTTGGCTATTTGGGGTCCTTTGAGATTCCATATGAAATTTGGGATTTTTTTTTTCTATTTCTGTAAAAAATCCATTGGGAGTTTAATAGAGATTGCATTGAATCTCTAGATGACTTCAGGTAGTATGAACATTTTAACAACAGTAAGTCTTCCTAGCCATGAAAATGGGATGTCCTCTCATTAAATTTTGTCTTCTTTAATTTCTTTCTTCAATGTTTTATAGTTTTCAGTGTAAAATTCTTTCAACTCCTTTGTTAAATTTATTCCTAAGTATTTTAGTCTTTTTGGTGCTATTGTAAATGGGTTTGTTTCTTAATTTACTTTTCAGATTGTTCAGTGCTAGTGTAAGGAAACACAACTAATTTTTTCATGTTGATTTTATGCTTTTCAACTTTGCTGAATTTATTAGTTCTGACAGTTTTTCCCCCCCTGGAATGTTCATAGTTTTCTACATATAAGACCATATCATTGGCCAACAGAGATAATTTTCCTTCTTCCTTTCCATTTGGATGCTTTTTATTTGTTTTTCTTGTCTGGTTTCTTTAGCTAGGGCTTCTAGTACTATGTTGAATAGAAGTGATGAGAGTGGGCATTCTCGCCCTGTTGAATTTAGAAGAAAAGCTTTCAGTCTTTCAAAGTTGAGTATGATATTAGCTATAGGCTTTTCATATATGACCTTTATTACATCGAAGTAATTTCCTTCTCTTCTAGTTTGTTGAATGTTTTTATCGTAAAAGGGTGTTAACTTTTGTCAAATGCTTTTTTTTTGCATCAATTAAGATGATCATGTGTGTTTTTTTTCCTTCATTCTGTTAATGTAGTGTATTACGTGATTGATTTTTGTGGTTGACTCATACTTGCATTCCAGGAATAAATCCACTTGAGCATGGCATATAATCCTTTTAATAAGTTGTTGAATTCAGGTTGCTAGTATTTTGTTGAGGCTTTCAACATTAATGTTTATTAAAGATATTGGCGTGTATTTTTCTTTTCTTGTAGCATCTTTGTCTGGCTTTGGTATCAGGGTAATGTTGACCTCATAAAATGAGGTTGGAAGCATTCCCTCCCTTCAATTTTTTTGGAAGAGTTTGAGGAAGACTGGTACGAATGGTTCTTTAAATGGTTAGTAGAATTCTCCAATAAAGCCATTCAATCCTGGGCTTTTCTCGTTGGGGAGAGATCTGCTTACTGATTTATTCTTTTTACTATTTATAAGTCTGTTCAGATTTTGAAAAAAATTTCTTCATGGTTGAGTCTTGGTAGGTTGTATGTTTCTGGGAATTTGTCCATTTTTTTCTAGGTTATCCAATTTTTTGGCATATGATTGTTAATAGTATTCTCTTATAATCCTTTTTATTTCTGTGGCATCAGTTGTAATGTCCCTCTTTAATTTCTGATTTTAGATTTTTAAAAATTATTTATTTGGTTTCACTGGGTCTTAGTTGTGGCAGGCCGGCTCCTTAGTTGTGGCTTGCTGGTTTTTTAGTTGTGGCATGAGTACTCTTAGTTGCAGCATGCATGTGGGATCTAGTTCCCTGACCAGGGATCGAACCCGGGCGCCCTGCATTGCGAGCACAGAGTCTTAACCACTGCACCACCAGGGAAGTCCCTAATTTCTGATTTTAGTTATTTGAATCTTCTCTCTTTATTCTTAATCTACCTAAGGGTTTGTCAATTTTGTTGATCTTTTCAAAAAACCAACTCTTAGGGCTTCCCTGGTGGCGCAGTGGTTGAGAGTCCACCTGCTAATGTGGGGGACACGGGTTCATTCCCCAGTCCGGGAGGATCCCGCATGCTGCAGAGCGGCTGGGCCCGTGAGCCATGGCCACTGAGCCTGTGCATCCGGAGCCTGTGCTCTGCAACGGGAGAGGCCACAACAGTGAGACGCCCGTGTACCGCAAAAACAAAAAAAAACCAAAAAAACAAAAAAACAAAAAAAAACAACTCTTAGTTTCATTTTTTCCTATAGTTTTTCTCTTCTCTCCACTTTCATTTACATATTTCTTTTGTGCAGTTATTTCTTTAAATTTAAGATCTGAACTCCCCTCCAAAACAGAGCCATGTATGTTGCCCAAACACTCAGATATGGTTGGGCAATTCTGTACTGTTGTAGTTATGGGGTCAGCATACTTTACTTAAATGTGTACTTAGCTATCATCCACACTGTCTGACAAGTTCAACTGTGTTCTGTAGAATATCTGCACAGGATTTCCCCTAGGATGTGATCGTTTGTTTGTGGATTCCAACCATGTTATCTAGAACTTTTTTTTTTTTAATACACAGATGACTCTATGAATTTGGATCCTTGTTGGAGAGCTTCATTGGTTTACCACGGCAGCCCACAATGCCCCATTCTTTTGTCTTTAAAGTGATCTGTCTGCCAACCTAGTGAAGGTAAGGGTTATCGAAGATACAGGGAATGAGTCCTGCAGTGAACTGAGTCCTTTGACCTTGGAGCAGAATCATTTAATAACCAGGGAGTGGATGTGACAAAATGTAATTGGTGGTGTTATAACAGTTTATGACATCTGGAAAGTGTTGCCTTCCAAAAGATATTTTGGGAGGAGACCTTCAAGATGGCAGAGGAGTGAGACGTGGAGATGGCCTTCTTCCCCTCAAATACACATGTGGAACAACTCCTACAGAACACCTAATGAATGCTGGCAGAAGACCTCAGACTTCCCCAAAGGCAAGAAGCTCCCCAGGCACCTGGCCGTGTAGCTGACAGGGTCTCCAATACTTCCAGGTAGGTTTCTGGACCTGCTGTGGGCACTGTGAGGCCAGCTCAGACTCTGATCTGGCCTTACTCTGGCGTGTACTTGCCCCCAAATTCCACAGTTGCCCCCAAGGTCCACAGCCTCAATGGTGGGAACACTCATTGTCTATTCAGGTATTCCACAGATGCAGGATTTACCAAGCTGATTGCGGGGATTTAATCTGCTGCTCCTGTGGCTGCACGGGGATATTTCCCTTCCTCTTCTTTGGTCTCACAGATCCTGGGGTTCAGCTTTGGTTTTGGCTCTGCCTCTGCATGTGGGCTGCCCTCAGACGTCTGTTTCCCACTCAGGCAAGAGGGGCTAAAGCAAGGGCTGATTAAGGCCCACTTGCTCACTCAGGCCAGAGAGAGGAAGGGATACAGCAGTCACAGTAAGAATGTGTGGGGAGGAGTGCCTGCGGCAGCAGAGGCCAGCAGGATGTTGCCACAGTGTGAGGTGCGCCATGCATCCTCCAGTGGAAGTTGGCCCCGGATTGCAGGATCCTCGGCAGTGGCGGGCTGCACAGGCTCCCAGAAAGTTGTGGGCAGTGACCCGCGCTTGCACACAGGATCCTTGGTGGCAGTGGCAGCAGTCGTGGTGTCCTCCTGTGGGGTCCAAGATAACAGCCGCGGCTCGCTCCCACCTCTGGAGCTCACGGAGGCAGTGCCCTGCCATCTGTGGGCACATGGAGCAGGAAGTTCCTATGGTGGGCCCACCCCTCTCTTGGCATACCCCGCAACAACGGTCTCTTGCTTCTCTGGCAGGTCCAGGGGAGGTGTGGACAGTAACCTGTGCTTGCACACAGGATTCTTGGTGGCTGCAGCGGCAGCGTTAGCATTTCATGCCCCTCTCTGGGGTCCGTGCTGATAGCCGCGGCTCGCGCCTATCTCTGGAGCTCATTTAGGCGGTGCTCTGAATCGCCTCTCCTCGTGCACCCCGAAACAATGGTCTCTTCCCTCTTCGGCAGGTCCAGACTTTTTCCTGGACTCCCTCCCGGCTAGCTGAGGCGCACTAGCCCCCTTCAGGCTGTGTTCACGCCGCCAACCCCAGTCCTCTCCCTGGGATCTGCCCTCCGAAGCCCTAGCCTCAGCTCCCAGCCCCTGCCCGCTCAGGCAGATGAGCAGACAAGCCTCTCGGGCTGGTGAGTGCTGGTCGGCACCGATCCTCTGTGCAGGAATCTCTCCGCTTTGCCCTCTGCACCCCTGTTGCTGCGCTCTCCTCCGTGGCTCCGAAGCTTCCCCACCACCAGCCCCCATCTCTGCCAGTGAAGGGGCTTCCTAGCTTGTGGAAACCTTTCCTCCTTCACCGCTCCCTCCCAGAAGTGCAAGTCCCATCCCTATTCTTTTGTCTCTGTTTCTTCTTTTTTCTCTTGCCCTACCCAGGTACGTGGGGAGTTTCTTGCCCTTTGGGAAGTCTGAGGTCTTCTGCCAGTGTTCAGTAGGTGTTCTGTAGGAGTTGTTCTACGTGTAGATGTATTTTTGATGCATTTGTGAGGAAGAAGGTGATCTCCAAGTGTTATACTCCTCCGTCTTGAAGGTCCCCCCACCCCAGCGCTGAGAGCAATTTTAAAAGTAGATACACCGATTTCTTTTCTAGAGTTGCTAATTTAATAGGTCTGGGATGTAGCATGGGAGCCTGCATTTTGAAAAGTCACCCCACGCATTCCTAAAATCAGTTAAATTAGAGAAACCCTAACTGGGATAGGTATAAAAACGGTTGCTTATTGGTCTGCCTGATGAACATTGCTTTTAATCTTAGTTCATCACATATAAAATTTATCTTACCTATTATTTTACTACTATTATCTTTAGCAATTACACATTTTAAATTTTTTAAACAACACAAACACTAGTAGCATAGAATATGAAACAGTTTAGAGTTTTACTTTCAATTCATGTAGAAAAATACATACCATATATTTATATGTTTTAATGAAATCACATGCTATATAGTCAGTCCTCTGTATCTGCAGGTTCTGCATCCTTGGACTCAACCAACTGCAGATAGAAAATATCCAGGGAAAAAAATTCCAGAAACTTCCAAAGACCAAAACTTGAATTTGTCGCATTCCAGCAACTATTTACATAACATTTACATCTTATTCACAGCTATTTACTTACCATTTACATTGTATTAGTTATTGTAAGTTATCTTGATGACATTTAAAGTATATGGGAGGATGTGCATAAGTTATATGGAAATACTACACTATTTTATATAAGGGACTCGAGCATCTGCAGAATTTAGTATCTGCAGGGGTCCAGGTCCTGGAACAAACTCCCTGCAAAGACAGCTGTATATGGTTTTTCCACTTGCTTTTTCCCCCCCTTTTAAAAATATTCCTTGGATAATTATTCATGTCAGTAAACATACAAGTATTCATTCTTTTTTTTAAAAAAATGAGATAGAATTTATAGATAACGTTGTTTAAGGTGTACAACATGTTGATTTGATACATTTATATTTGGCAATATGATCACCACCATAGCTTTAGTTATAACCTCTGTCACATCACATAATTATCATTTCTCTTTTGTGGTGAGTACATATAAGATCTAATCTCTCAGCAATTTTGAAGGATAATACCGTACTGTTGACATAATCACTATGCTGTGCATTAGATTTCCAAAATTTATTCATCTACTGGATGCAAGCCTGTACCCTTTAACATCTCCCCAATTTCTATCTATCATTCTACTCTCTGTTTCTACGAGTTTGGCTTTTTTAGAGTCCACCTGTAAGTGATATCATACAGTATTTGTCTTTCTCTGTCTGGCTTATCTCACTAGGCACACATCCTTTGACAGACACTTAGGTTGTTTCCACATTTTGGTTACCGTGAATAATGCTGCAATAAACATGAGAGTGCAGATATCATTTTGACATTCTGTTTTCATTTCCTTTGGATATATACCTAAAATGGGATTGCTGGATGACATAGTAGTTATATTTTTAATTTTGTGAGGAAACTCCATACTGATTTCCATAGTGGCTGAACCAAGTTACATTCCCACCAACAATGTACAAGTGATCCCTTTTCGACACATTCTTGCCAAAACTTGCTATCTCTTGTCTTTTTTTTAAACATCTTTATTGGAGTATAATTGCTTTACAATGTTGTATTAGTTTCTGCTGTATAACATGTCCATGCCACTCTCTCACTTCGTCCCAGCTTACCCTTCCCCCTCCCCGTGTCCTCAAGTCCATTCTCTACATCTGCGTCTTTCTTCCTGTCCTGCCCCTAGGTTCATCAGAACTATTGTTTTTTAGATTCCATTCTTGATGATAGCCATTCTAACAGGTGTGAGGTGATATCTCATTGTGGTTTTGATTGCATTTCCCTAGTAATTAGTGGTGTTGAGCATTCTTTCATGTACCTTTTGTCCATTTGGATGTCTTCTTTGCAAAAGTGTCTATTTAGATCTTCTGTCCAGTTTTCAATCTGACCAATTTTTGTTATTGTTGTTGTTATTGAGCTGTATGAGTTCTTTACATATTTTGGATAGAAAACACTTATTTAATATATCGTTTCCAAGTATTTTCTCTCATTCTGTAGATTGCCTTTAATTATGTTGAAGTTTTTATTGATTTGCAGAAGATTTCTATTTTTATATAGGCCCACTTGTTGATTTTGCTTTTGTTGTTTTTGCTTTTGGCATCATGTAAAAAAAAATCATTGCCAAGACCAGTATCAAAGAGCTTTTCCCCTATGTTTTCTTCTAGGAGTGTTACAGTTTCAGGACTTATGTTTAAGACTTTAATCCGGGCTTCCCTGGTGGCGCAGTGGTTGCGCGTCCGCCTGCCGATGCAGGGGACTCGGGTTCGTGCCCCGGTCTGGGAGGATCCCACATGCCGCGGAGCGGCTGGGCCCGTGAGCCATGGCCGCTGAGCCTGCGTGTCCGGAGCCTGTGCTCCGCAACGGGAGAGGCTGCAACAGAGGGAGGCCCGCGTACCACAAAAAAAAAAAAAAAAAAAAAAAAGACTTTAATCCATTTTGAGTGTATCTTGGTGACTGGTGCAAAGTCGGGTCCAATTTCATTTTTCTGCATGTGATTATCCAGTTTTCACGACACCATTTCTTGAAGACAATATCCTTTCTCCAGTGAGTGTTCTTGGCTCCCTTGTCAAATATTAGTTGACCGTATATGCAGGAGTTTATTTCTGGACTCTCTTTTTTGTTCCATTGGTCTATGTGTCTATTTTTAAGCCACTAACAAATTGTTTAGTTACTATAGCTTTGTAGTATAGTTTGAAATCAGAAAGTGTGATGCCTCTAGCTTTGTTCTTCTTTCTCAGGATTGCTTTTGCTATCCAGGTCTTTTGTGTTTCCACACAAATTTTAGGATTTTTTTTTCTATTTCACTTTAAAATGCCATTGGAATTTTTATACAGACTGCATTGACTCTATAGATGACTTTGGGTAGTATGGACATTTAAACAATATTAGTTATTGTGATCCATGAACACTGGGTATCTTTCCATTTGTTTCTTCAATTTATTTTATCTGAGTCTTGTAGTTTTTATTGCACAAATCTTTCACTTCCTTGGTTAAATTGCTTTGTAAGTATTTTATTTTTTTGATGTTTTTGGGAATGGAATAATTTTCTTTATTTCTTTTTCAGATACTTTGTTGTTAGTGTACAGAAATGCAACTGATTTCTGTATGTTGATTTTATATCCTGCAACTTTACTAAATTTGTTGATTAGTGCCTGTAGCATTTGATTGAGTGTTTACGATTTTCTATATATAAGATTATATCATCTGCAAATAATGACTTTTTTCTTCCATTCTTATTTGGATGCCTTTTATTTCTTTGTCTTGCCTAATTGCTCTAGCTAGGACTTCCAGTACTATGTTGAATGAGAGTAGTGAGAGTGGGCACTGTTGTCTTGTTCCTGATCTTAGAGGAAGTGCTTTCAATCTTTTGCCACTGAGTATGACGTTAGCTGTAGTTTGTCATATATGACCTTTATTATACGTTCATTTTATACCCAGTTTGTTGAGAATTTTTATCATGAAGGGACGTTTTGTTTTGTCAAATACTTTTTCTGCGTCTATTAAGATGATCATTTTTATCTTTCACTGTAAATATTAATGAGGTGTATTTCATTTAGTAACTTGTGTATAGTGAACCATCCTTGCATCCTAGGGATAAATTCCACTGGGTCATGGGGTATGATCCTTTTAGTGTGTTTTTGGATTCAGTTTGCTAATATTTTTTTAGAATTTTTGCATGCATTTTTATCAGGGATATGGGTCTATAGCTTTTTTTTTTCCATGTAGTGTCCTTATCTGACTTTGGTAAAAAGGTAATGCTGGCCTCATGAAATGAATTTGGGAATTTCCTCTCTTTTTCAATCTTTTGGAAGAGTTTGAGAAGGATTGGCATTAATTCTTTAAATGTCTGTTAAAAATTCACCAGTGAAGCACCTGGTCCTGGGCTTTTCTGTGTTAGGAGGTTTTTGATTCCTGATTCAAGCTACTTACCTGTTATTGGTCTGCTCATATTTTCTCTTTCTTCATGATTCAGTCTTTGTAGGTTGTGTGTTTCTAGGAATTTATTCATTTCTTCTTGGTTATCCAATTTGTTGGCATATAATTTTTCACAGTAGTCTCTTTTGATCCTATGCATTTCTGTAGTATCAGGTGTAATGTCTCCTCTTTTGTTTCTGATTTTATTTGGGTCTTCTCTCTCTCTCTCTCTCTTTTTTTTCTTAGTCTAGGTAAAGGTTTGTCAATTTTGCTTCTGTTTTCAAAAATTAACTCTTAGTTTCATTGATTTTTTCTATTGTTTTTCTCATCTCTGTGTCATTTACCTCTGCTCTGGTCTTTGTTATTTCCTTTCTTCTACTAACTTTGGACTTACTTTGTTCTTCTTTTTTAGTTCCTTGAGATGTAAAGTTAGGTGGTTTATTTGAGTTCTTTCTAATTTCTTAATATATGCATAAACTTCCCTCTCAAACTGCTTTTGCAGCATCTCACATGATTTGGTATGCTGTGCTTCCTTTTTAATTTATTTTGAAATAGTTTTTTATTTTGCTTCTGATTTCTTCTTTGACCCATTGGTTGTTCAGGAATGTGTTGTATAATTTCCACATATCTGTGTGTCTTCCAATTTTCCTCTTGTTCTTGATTTCTAGTTTCATAACACTGTGGTCAGAAAATATATTTGGTATTATTTCAATCTTAAATTTACTAAGACTTATTTTGTGTCCTATCATATAGTCTATCCTGGAGAATGTTCATTTTGCACTTGAGAAGAACATGTATTCTCTTTCTTTTGGATGGAATATTCTATAAATATTTGTTATGTCATTTTGGTCTAATGTATGATTCAAGTCTATCATTTCCTTGTTGATTTCTTGTCTGGATGATATACCCAATGCTGAAAGTGGGGTATTGAAATCCCCTACTATTATCATATTGCTGTCTATATCTTTCTTCAGGTCTGTTAATATTTACTTAATACATTTGGGGGCTCTGATGTTGAGTGCATATATATTTACAATTGTATATCTTCTTGGTAAATTGACCCCTTTATCATTATAGAATGACTTTCTTTGTCTCTTATTAGCATTTTTGGCTTAGAGTCTATTTTGTCTGATATAAGTATGGCTACTCCTGCTTTCTTTTGTTTTCCACTGCATGGAATATCTTTTCCCATCCCTTCACTTTGTGCCTATGTTTGTCCTTAAATCTGAAATGAGTCTCTTGTTGGCAGCATGTAGTTTGGTCTTGCTTTTATATCCATCTAGCCACTCTGTGTCTTTTGATTGGTGAATTCAATCCATTTGTTTACATTGAGAGCAATTATTGATCTGTAAAAATTTACTAAAGCCATCTTCTTAATTGCTTTCTGGCTATTTTGTAGTTCCACTGTTTCTTTATTCCTCTGTTTCTGTCTACCTTTTTGAATTGGTGATTTTCTGTGGTGATATTCTCTGTTTCTCCTTCCTTTATCTTTTGTGAATCTACTCTAAGTTTTTGCTTTGTGGTTACCATGAGGCTTACATAAAACATCTTATAGATAAAATAGTCCATTTTAAGCTGATAGCAACTAAACTTTGATTACATACAAAAGTTCAACACTTTTATTCCCTCCTTTTATATTTTTGATGTCAAAATTTAACAAGTAAGATGTCTCATTTTATATTGTGTATTCATGAATAAATTATAGTAGCTATAGTTATTTTTAGTACTCTTTTCCTTTAGCCTTTATAATATAGTTAAGTGGTTAATCCAATATCCTGTTACAAAATTAGAGTTTTCTAAATATGACTGTATATTTACCTTTACCAATGTGTTGTATACTTTCAGATGTTTTTATGTCACTGAGTAGCATCTTCTAATTTCAGCATGAAGCCCTTCTTTCAGCATTTCTTGCAAGGCAGGTCTAGCAGCAATGAGATCCCTCAGCTTTCATTTGTCTGGAAAAGTCTTTGTTTCTCCTTTATATCTGAAGAATAACTTTATGGGATAGGGTATTCTTGGCTGATTTTTTTTTTCTTTTAACAATTTGAATGCATCGTTGCACTCTCTTCTGACCTGTAGGGTTTCTTCAGAGAAGTATTTTGATAGCCTAATGGGGATTCCTTTTTAGGTTACAATCTTTTTCTCTCTGATGGTTTTCAGGAATCTCTATCTTTGATTTTTGACAGTTTCATTTAGTGTGTCTTGGAGAAGGTCTTTTTGCATTGAGATGAGGGTGATTTATTAGCTTCATGAACTTGGATGTCTAAGTTTCTTCCCAAGTTTGGGACGTTCTCATCTATTATTTCTTTAAATAAACTTTCTGCCCCTTCTCCCTCTCTTTTTCTTCTGGAGTCCCCCTTATTTTAATATTTTACATTTGGTTTTCTTTGCTTTTTAAAATTCTTATTTCTTTGTCCTCTAATTCTGTTATTTCAAATTTTCTATCCTTCGGATCACTTATTATATCTTCCATTTGGTCTACTCTGTTGTAGATACAGTTTATTGCATTTTTCATTTCATTTATTGAATTCTTCAGCTCCAGAATTTCTGTTTGGTCTTTTCAATGATTTCTGTTCCTTTGTTAAATTTCTCATTTTGTTTATGTATTATTTTCCTGTTTCATTGAATTGTCTTTCTGTACTTTCTTTGAGTTTCCTCAAAACTGCTATTTTGAATTCTTTATCAGCTAGATCTGTGTCATTGAGTTTGGTTATTGGAAGATTTATTATTATCTTTTGGTGATGACACGATTCCTTGATTCTTCATGTTCCTTGAGGTTTTCTGTTACTGCTTTCACATTTGAAGTAGCAGTCACCTCTTACAAACTTTTTTTAACATCTTTATTGGAGTATAACTGTTTTACAATAGTGTGTTAGTTTCTCCTTTACAACAAAGTGAATCAGTTATACATATACATATGCTCCCATATATCTTCCCTCTTGCGTCTCCCTCCCTCCCACCCTCCCTATCCCACCCCTCTCATGGTCACAAAGCACAGAGGTGATCTCCCTGTGCTATGAG
>NC_041234.1:79143894-79159333 GCF_002837175.3 Physeter macrocephalus | reverse complement strand
CTGCACCGGCCCGAGGCGCGCCGCGCGTTCTCCCGGGGAAGCTGTCCCTGGATCCTGGGACCCCGGCAGTGGCGGGCTGCACGAGCTCCCGGGAGGGGCGGTGTGGAGAGTGGCCTGTGCTCGCACACAGGCCTCTTGGTGGCGGCAGCAGCAACCCTAGCGTCCCACGCCCGTCTCTGCTGTCCTCGCCGACAGCCGCGGCTCGCGCCCGTTTCTGGAGCTCCTTTACGTGGTGCCCTTAATCCCCTCTCCTCGCGCCCCAGGAAGCAAAGAGGCAAGAAAAAGCCTCCTGTCTCTTCGGCAGCTCCGCGCCCGTTTCTGGAGCTCCTTTACACGGTGCGCTTAATCCCCTCTTCTCTCGCACCAGGAGACAAAGAGGCAAAAAAACAAAAAAGTCTCTTGTCTCTTCGGCAGCTCCGCGCCAGTTTCTGGAGCTCCTTTAAGCGGCGCGCTTAAACCCCTCTCCTCGCGCACCAGGAAGCAAAGAGGCAAGAAAAAGCCTCCTGTCTCTTCGGCAGCTCCGCGCCCGTTTCTGGAGCTCCTTTACGCGGTGCCCTTAATCCCCTCTCCTCACGCCCCAGGAAGCAAAGAGGCAAGAAAAAGCCTCCTGTCTCTTCGGCAGCTCCGCGCCCGTTTCTGGAGCTCCTTTACGCGGTGCCCTTAATCCCCTCTCCTCACGCCCCAGGAAGCAAAGAGGCAAGAAAAAGCCTCCTGTCTCTTCGGCAGCTCCGCGCCCGTTTCTGGAGCTCCTTTACGCGGTGCCCTTAATCCCCTCTCCTCACGCCCCAGGAAGCAAAGAGGCAAGAAAAAGCCTCCTGTCTCTTCGGCAGCTCCGCGCCCGTTTCTGGAGCTCCTTTACGCGGTGCCCTTAATCCCCTCTCCTCACGCCCCAGGAAGCAAAGAGGCAAGAAAAAGCCTCCTGTCTCTTCGGCAGCTCCGCGCCCGTTTCTGGAGCTCCTTTACGCGGTGCCCTTAATCCCCTCTCCTCACGCCCCAGGAAGCAAAGAGGCAAGAAAAAGCCTCCTGTCTCTTCGGCAGCTCCGCGCCCGTTTCTGGAGCTCCTTTACGCGGTGCCCTTAATCCCCTCTCCTCACGCCCCAGGAAGCAAAGAGGCAAGAAAAAGCCTCCTGTCTCTTCGGCAGCTCCGCGCCCGTTTCTGGAGCTCCTTTACGCGGTGCCCTTAGGGAGGGGCACGGATGCGGGGCGAGCCTGCGGCGGCAGGGGCCGGCGTGACGCTGCACCGGCCCGAGGCGCGCCACGCGTTCTCCCGGGGGAGCTGTCCCTGGATCCCGGGGCCCCGGCAGTGGCGGGCTGCACGAGCTCCTGGGAGGGGCGGTGTGGAGAGTGACCTGTGCTCGCACACAGGTCTCTTGGTGGCGGCAGCAGCAACCCGAGCATCCCACACCTGTCTCTGCTGTCCGCGCCGACAGCCGCGGCTCGCGCCCGTTTCTGGAGCTCCTTTAAGCGGCGCGCTTAAACCCCTTCCTAGTGCACCAGGAAGCAAAGAGGGAAGAAAAGGTCTCTTGCCTCTTCGGCAGCTCCAGACTTCAACCGGACTCCCTCCCGGCTAGCCGTGGCGCCCTAGCCCCTTCAGGCTGTTTTCACTCTGCCAACTCCAGACCTTTCCCTGGGATCCAACTGAAGCCCGAGGCTCAGCTCCCAGCCCCCGCCCGCCCCGGCGGGTGAGCCGACAAGCCTCTCGGGCTGGTGAGTGCTGGTCGGCACTGATCCTCTGTGCGGGAATCTCTCCGCTTTGCCCTCCGCACCCCGCTGCTGCGCTCTCCTCCGAGGCTCCGGAGCTTCCCCCTCCGCCACCCACAGTCTCCGCCCGCGAAGGGGCTTCTAGGGTGTGGGAACCTTTCCTCCTTCACGGCTCCCTCCCACTGGTGCAGGTCCCGTCCCTATTCTTTGTCTCTGTTTATTCTTTTTTCTTTTGCCTACCCAGGTACGTGGGGGATTTCTTGCCTTTTGTGAGGTCTGAGGTCTTCTGCCAGCGTTCGGTGGGTGTTCTATAGGAGAAGTTCCACGTGTAGCTGTATTTCTGATGTATCTGTGAGGAGGAAGGTAATCTCCGCATCTTACTCTTCCGCCATCTTGCCTGCTAATCTCTTACAAACTTTATTAGCTGTCTTCAAGTGGGGGATATTTTTCATTGGTCTTGCTTATATCTAGGGTTTTCTCAAATCTTTTATGGATCCACCTGCTCTGCACTTCCAGCTCCCTCTTGTAGCAGAATTCTTAACCCTTTATGTCCTCTCTGGTTCTTACAACTTGCCAGGCTGTTTGCTGTAAACCTCTTTGTTTTCCAAAAGGTGGCACTGTAGCTCAAGTGTGTGTTTTCTCCCCTGCCTAGAACCGTGGTCTGTTTTTTCTGAAAACACTCTGTTTACCTCTGCACTTGGGGGTGCACACATGGAGCCAGCCTCAGAATGGGGAAAGTGTGGGTTTAGCACTCAGAGTTTTGGGAGTGCCCATGGGCCCAGTGGGGGGATCTTCCAGTGAAGTTCTCTCAGAGGCTTGTGGTCCAACTTCCTGTTGAAGTCCTGTGTACAGTGAGCAAGTAATATCCCTTTAATGCCCTTCAATATTCTTATCTGCCTCTTTCCCAAAATAGTCCCTTTCCCAAGTCATCGAGTTCTTGCCTCAGTCCTTTGGGTGCTTCTGGAGAGAAATGAGTCCAGCAGCATCCCACAAAGCTGGAGTAGCCAGGTACTCACTCACTGCTCTCCTTTTCTCCTATGGGAGAGGTCACCAGCTAGGCCACCCCCATGTTTTTTTTTGCCTTAGGGGATGGGCGGCATTGGTAAAGTTCCTCTTACCCTCTTGAATGCATCCAAACTCAAGGAAAAATATAATTATTTAGAATGGTAAATAGCTTCTAAGCAGAGTATTCCTTATACAAAAAACTATTGTTCACTAACCTAGAAACTCATGTGGTAGATAAGAATTGTTCTAATGCTGAAAGTTTTATCACTGTTTTATTCATGGTCATTAAAGATTTTTTTGTTGCATTTATTTCAAGTTGAAACATTTTCCATATGATAACACAAGTTGCAAACAATGGTGATAGTAAAAATTATTGGTGCGTTAAAACATGTAACAGTTAATGTAACATATCTAGTTCAAAGCTTAATAAGATTTTTATTAAAGAAAGAATTTTGTTCATCCCCTACGAAAGCCAGATTGTCTTGATAAAATCAGGAAGGATTATTTTAAAATTTTCTTCCAATTGAGACAGAAACAAAAGTGAGTGTGATAGTTTTCCTAAATTTTAAATACAATGCAAAAGATTGTGTTTTATTTACATCTCCATCATGCAGAATCACATATAAATTATATGCATACATAGAAGCATCTCACTCCTTTCAATGGCTGCATAGCATTCCACCATATTGGCATACTCAAAATTGTTTAACAACACGTGTTGTTGATGCCTCACAAGAAGATTGACCCCTCCCCACCAAAACACCAATGTTGCTCCTGTTGAAAAACACTGGGGGTTTTGGATTCTTAACAAAATTCCACAATCATCAAATCACTCCCATGAAGCTCCATGAATGTTATTTGTTCTCCAGAAAGATTGTGAAATTTAGATATTACAGTACCCGTTTGCCCACACCTTCACCAAGAGTTATTTTTAAATGCAATATGGCAAACATATATATATGTGCAACAAAGTGCAGAGAGTAATTTTACAAACACCAAAGTACCCATTACCCAGATTTGCCACCTGCTGGTGTTTAGCATTCTCTTTATAGTCCTCACACTAACTGCATTAGAGCAACATACTAGAAAGGTAAGTGACATGCTGTGGGTGAACAGCGCATGGGGTGGTTCCTGCCAATAGTGGGATTGGGGATTGTAAGTGAAGCCTCAAGAAGGAAGTGCCATTTGAGCTGAGAAAGGATGAGTAGTCAAGGAAAAGTCTCTAGGGGGGCATTCCAGGAATGATCCATTGTACAGAAGAGAGAATGTGCAAAGGTATATACTTGGTAGTTATGATGAACAGTTCAGTGTTGCTTCAGTGTAAGATACTTTGATGGATGAGGTGAGAACTAATGAAGTGATAGGACCAGACAAGTGTCTGAGAGCTTAGAACCTGTGACCAGTCTATTCTTTGACTTTGCTAAATTTATCTATTCTTGTTGATGGGCATTTGTTTGTTTTCAGCATCGGGTTATTATGAATGATGCTGCTGTGAACATTTTGTATATTTATTTTTGGCGTACATACAAATTAATTGTCGTTAAGTATTATATATTTGCCTATGGGTACAATACAGGCTATCAGGATAACCTGTAGGCTATCAGGTATGTGTAAGTTCAGCCCTAGTAGATGCTGCTTAACAGTTTTTCAAAACGGCTGTACCGATTCACACCCCACTTACTCTACATCTTCACCAACAGTATTGTTAGCTTTACTTTCAGCCATGCCAGAAGGCATTGCATTATGTTTTTAGTCTGGATTTTCCCAATAAATAATTATGTTGAGCAGCATTTTATATGCTAAGTAGTCATTTGGATAAAGTAGGGTCATATCTTTTTCTCACAGCATATGCTATATTTGGCTAAAACATATATATGAAATTTATGTATGTGTGCACTTATACACATTTATATAAAGAATATGGACCTGACTATTATTAGTGGCAATATTAAGCATTTGTTCTATGCCAGGTACACTTCTAAAGTGCCTCATTTTTTTTTTTTGTGGTACGCGGGCCTCACACTGCTGTGGCCTCTCCCGTTGCGGAGCACAGGCTCCGGACGCGCAGGCTCAGCGGCCATGTCTCACGGGCCCAGCCGCTCCGCGGCATGTGGGATCCTCCCAAACCGGGGCTCGAACCCGGTTCCCCTGCATTGGCAGGCGGACGAGCAACCACTGCGCCACCAGGGAAGCCCTAAAGTGCCTCATTTATATGAACTCATTTAATCCTTATAAAACTTTAAAGGGTACATTTTTTAAGCCAGTGAAGGATTCAAAATGCAGAAATATTAATATCACACCTATGTGTTATACTGGTTTTCAGTGGTTAATGGGATCCCCGATTATATGCATTTTCTTCTTTATGCTTGATTGAAATATTGAACATTACCAGCACCTCAGAGGACTTCTTCTGCATGTAAAGGGACGAATATGTTACCTTCCCAGTGGTCACTAAAATTCCTCTTAGGACTGGTGTGGCAAACAAATTATGTGGCATTAATCCCTTGCACTCTGAGTCTTTGTATATTTCATAGGTCATAAAGGTGTTATCTGATATAAGTGCAGAGACAAATGGTCTTAGGTCATTTGGTAAAGTATTTAGAAAAGAACAAAGCTATGCTCCAGCACCTACAGTATAGGTCCATTTAATTTTTTTATTGTATGCATAATGTATACATATGTGCATCTATGGGCATATACAGAAAAATAATGCAACTGAAAAATAGTCAAAGATAATGATAATAAGTATCAGGGCATTTTCTCCGAACTTCTGCCCTTCAAAATCTGGCTCCTTTGCCGCATGACAAAGTCCTCTGAAAGTGCAGACACCCTTCCAGTCCTAAAGGTGAAGTGGATGTGAAACAAGCATTATTTTGGTCTCCAGAAGAGCCTTCTGCCCCCTATAGATAAACCTGCAAGGGGAAATATTGCACAATGTTAACAGCGGTTGCCAGCAGGTGGTGGGTCTATTGGCTGCCTGTGCTTCCATTATATTTTCACATGTCCACAATTTTAAGAAATTGTAAATGGTCACCAATGGAACAGAAATGAGACAGGCTGGGCACTGAGGTAATACATTAATTAGGAAATGGTTCAGACAACAGCTAAGGGGTTGGGGTAGATTGAAAGTAAGTATGCCAGCAAGAATATACCTTTTATCTGCAATTATATGGTTAAGAAGATGGACTTCACTAGAGGGACAAATGTTCCCAGAACATTAATAGATATTTGGTGCTTTAATAGATATTTGGCTTAACATCTTTGTACTTAATGGTCTAGTTTTTGCTTTGCTTTGTTAAAGATTTCTGTGGAGAGGGACAAATTTAGAGCATCGAGTGAGTGTATTTGTATGTATTAATTTTAATTAAACAAAGCAGATTGAACGGCATTATATTGTGACATGTTTCTTAAAATAATAATTACTACATAAATTGCTAAAATATGCATACACAAAATACAAAAACTACACTGAACTGTAACAGCAGTTGTCATTGGAAGAGTGGAATACCAAAGAATTTCACTTTCCATGCCCTATACTTGTGTACTTATTTTTGTTTTTTACAAATGGAGCTTATGTTCTTTTTTTCATTTTTTTTTATTTTGGTGAAATACATAGAACATAAAATTTACCATATTCTCCATTTTTAAGTGTACAATTCAGTGATATTAAAAATTCATAATGTTGTGCAACCATCACCACCATCAATCTCCAATTTTTTTTTCATCTTATAAAACTGAAACTCTATACCCATTAAACAATAACTCCCCATTTCCCTTCCTCCAGCTCCTGGCAACCACCAGTCTACTTGCCATCTACTCTAAATACCTCATATAAATGAACTCATATAGTATTTGTCTTTTTATGACTGGCTTATTTCACATAGCATAATGTCCTAAAGGTTCATTCATGCTGTAGCATATGACAGAATTTCATCCATTTTACAGGCTGAATAATATCCCATTGTATGTATATACCACATTTTGTTTATCCATTCATCTGTCAATGGACACAGGTTGCCCCCACATTTTAGCTATTGTGAATAATGCTGCTCTCTATGAATGTGGGTATACAAATATTTCTTCAAGACCCTGCTTTCAAAGTTTTTGGATAAATATCCAGATTTGGATCATATGGCAATTTCCTTTTTAATTTTCATGGAACCACCATACTGTTTTCCACAGTGGCTGTACCATTTTACATTCCCATCAACAATGCACAGGGTTCCAGTTTCTTCACATCCTCACCAACACTTGTTGTTTTCTGTTTTTTTTTTCTTTCTGATATTAGCTATCCTAATGAGTATGAGGTGGTATCTCATTGTAGTTTTAATTTGCATTTCCCTAATAATGATGTTCAGCATTAGTGAGGCTGAGCATCTTTTCATGTACTTATTGGACATTTGTATATTTTTTAGAGAAATGTTTATTCATGTCCTTTGCTCTGCTTATTTTTGAATCAGGTTGTTTGGTTTTTGTTTTTGATTTTTTAGGATATTAATTTCTTATTATATATGATTTGCAAATATTTTCTCTCATTCTTTGGGTTGCCTCTGTGGGTTTACTCTGCTGATAGTATCTTTTGATGTACAAATTTAAAAATTTTTCATGAAGTCCAATTTTTCTATTTTTTTCTTTTGTTATCTGTGTCATATCCTAGAAATCACTGCCAAATCCAATGCTGTGAAGCTTTTGTTTTCTTTTTAGAGTTTTATTGTTTTAGATATTACATTTAGGTCTTTGATCCATTTTGAGTTAACATTTCCATATGTTGTTAGGTAAGGGTCCAACTTCATTCTTCTGCATGTGAATATCTAGTTTTCCCAGCACCATTTGTTGAAAAGACTTTTCTTTTCCCATTGAATGGTCTTGGCACCCTTGTCAAAAATCATTTGGCTAGATATATGAGTGTTTATTTCTGGGATCTCTATTCTTTTCCTTTTGTCTATATGTCTGTCTTTATACCATTACCACACTGGTTACTGTAGCTTTGTAGTAAGTTTTGAAATCAGGGAGTGTGAGTCCTCCAAATTTGTTCTTTCATTTCAAGGTTGTTTGGGCTATTTATGGTCCCTTGAGATTCTGTATGAATTTAAAGATAGATTTTTCTATACTTGTGGAAAACATCATTGGGATTTTGATAAGGATCACATTGAATCTATAAATTGTTTTGGATTGTGTTGACATTTGAACAATATTATGTCTTCCAATCCATGAACATGGGGTATGTTTTCATTTGTCTATGTCTTCTTTCATTTCTTTCAGCAATGTTCTGTTTTTATTGTTCAAGTCTTTAACATCCATAGTTAATTTCTATTTTCTCATTCTTTTGATACTATCATAAATGAAATTATTCTCATAATTTCCTTTTCAGATTATTCATTGTTATAGTGTAGAAATATGATAGATTTTTACATGTTGACTTTGTATTCTGCTAATTTGCTGGATTCATTTATTAGCTCTAACAGTTTTTTGTAGAATCTTTAGGGTTTCTATATATAAGATCATATCATCTACAAACAGGTAATTTTACTCCTTCCTTTCCAATTTGGATGCCTTTATTTATTTATTTTTCTTGCTTCATTGCTCTGGCTAGAACTTCTAGTACAATGTTGAATAGATGTGGTGAAAATAGACATCCTTGCTTTGTTCCTTGTCTTAGAAGGAAAGCTTTCATTCTTTCACCATTGAGTATGATGCTTACCATGAGTTTTTCATATATGTCTTTTATTATGTTGAGGTAGATTCCTTCTATTCCTAGTTTATTGAGTATTTTTATCATGAAATGATGTTGAATTTTGTCAAGTGCTTTTCCTGCATCAATTGAAATAACTGTGTTTTTTTTTCTTTCATTATGTTGATGTGGTGAATTACATTGATCAATTTTTGTATGTTGAACAATACTTGAATTCCTGGATCTAGTATAAACTGGATCGAGCTCCCTCAATTTGTGTTTGTCTGAGAAAGTCTTTATCTCTCCACTTCTGAAGGATAATTTCATTGGATACAGAATTCTAAACTAGTGATTTTTTCTTTTCAACACTTTAAATGATTTACTTCACTCTCTTCTTGCTTTCATGGTTTTTGAAGAGAAGTGTGATGTAATTCTTATCCTGGCTCCTCTATAGGTTTTTCCCCCTTCTTTAGTTTCTTTCAATATTTTCTCTTTGTCTCTGAATTCCTGAAGTTCGAATATGATATACATTGGTGTACATTGTTTGGTATTTATACTGCTTGGTATTCCTAGGCTTTCTTGATCTGTGGTTTAATATCTGTCATTAACTTTGGAAAACTCTTACCCATTATTACTCAACTATTTCTTCCGTTCCTTTCTTCCTTTTAATTCTGGTATTCCTATTACATATATGTTACACCTTGTGTAATTGTCCCACAGTTCTTGGATATTCTGTTCTATCATTTTCTTTATTTTTTTCTTTTTTCTTTTCAGTTTGGGAAGATTCTACTAACATATCTTTAATCTCACTGATTGTTTCCTCAGCCATGCCCAGTCTATGGGCATGAGCCTATGAAAGTCATTCTTCATTTCTCTTACAGTGGTTTTGTTTTTAGCGTATACTTTTGACTCTTTCCATCTCCATGCTTACATTACCTACCTCTTCTTGCATATTGTCTACTTTTCCTATTAGAGCCCTCACCATAAGTTCTTGGTCTGATAATTCCAAAATCTATCATATCTGAGTCTGGTTCTAATACTTGCTCTCTCTCTCTCTCTTCAAACTATGTTTTTTTATATTTGGTATGACTTATACATTTTTATTAAAAGACAAACATAATGTACTGAGGAAAAAGAATTGAGATACATAGGCTTTTAGTGTGAGGCTTATGTTTATCTGACTAGAAGTTACACTGTTTTCACTGTTTGCTGTAGCTGTAGGTATCAGAGGTTAAAAATTCCTCTGGTGTCCTTGCTTTTGTCTTCCCTGTTGACTTTGGATTTTACTAGAGACTTCTTTTTAAGCAAGTTCTTATACATGCAATGTGCAATTTTTTCCATTGTATTCCTCCCTTATTTTGCAGGAGGCTTATTGGTGTGATGGTAAGATGTGGGGGGAAGGGAAGTGTTCTACTATCTTATGATTAAGTTTCAGTCTTCTAGTGTGCCTGTGCCATGGGCTGTGACCTTCAAAAGTGCTCCTCAGTCCTGCCCGTACAATTAGGTGAGTCAGGAAGGCTAGAGGGGGATATTTCCCTTCCCCCAATTGAAAAACTGGAGAGAACAGGAGTTGGGTATTTTCCTTCCCCCAGTTTAATTAGTTTCTTTTGAGGGCTGGTCTTTTTAAGAAAAACAAATTCTTTGGGTGTATTTCAAAATGACTACTTTTTCCCTCCCCTTGCTAGAAGCCTGAGGGTACTTTACTCTGATCTTCACTGTGAGGAACTGTATGGCTCTTGGAGATAAAACTCAAGAAAATGAGGAGGGACCCATAGACTGGGTCCACCAGAGTTTTTAACTCTTAAGCTTGTCCACACTGAGCCCCTAGAAATTAATTATAGATTGTTTTCCTATCATGGTGCTGGCTCCAGCAGTGGTCTGCTCCTGAGTTTCTGCTCCAGTAAGTTGTAATTCTCTATATACACCTGTTTATCTCTCCAATTTGTGAGGACAGTAGTTTGCCCTGTGATCTCAATTCTCTGATGGTCTAAGAATTGTTGATTTTAAATTTGTAAGCTTTTTATTGTGTGAGAATGGGCATGGTGGCTTTCAAGCTCCTTACATGCTGAACTAGAAACCAAAAAGTGAAAGGTATACTTTTAATAAGGAAAGGCAAAAACAACAACAACATCAACAGCAAAGCAGTCTGCTTTATTTTATAACATAAGATTTTGCCACAGTGTATGTCAAATGAACCTACTTCTGTTTGAAATATACATAGAGATGAAAAAAGACTGTGGGAGGTTATACTTTAATGGTTTTCATTGGCTAATGTTTCCTAAAACAACTCATTTATTCATTCATTCACTGTGTATTTATGCATTACCTACTGTGTATCAAATACTGGTAGCCCAAATCAATACCCCAACATTAGATCTTCTTCTTGGACTTAAGTTCTATCTTTTCAAGACACCCAGGAAATACCTGATTTTTGTTCCAATACCTGATTTTTGGTTTTGTTCTAAACAATAATTTTCAAACTTTATTCAGAACTCTGGTAGATTCCATGACCCTCCCCTTCTCTCAATTGCCCTGCTGATGAGTCAAGGGTCACACCACTGCTGTAATTGCTGTCTCCTGGATATGAGAGGGAAGGAAAAGTGGAATTGTGAAGTGGAGGCAACCCTGAAATTTCTTAGGTTCTTTCTGCCTTCAATACCTCACAGATACTCCACTCCAATGCTGTAATTCTCCAGGGTAAGTAGTTTCTTCCTTCATTATTCAATACAGCCACTGATTCTTCTTTTTAGTCTCTCAGTTGGATAAATCAAATATTATTATGAACTGGCAAAGAACATTGGGGAACTTATCAGCAAAAGGGAGTAAAGAAACATCATATAGAATTCCTTATGCCCTTGATGAGTTAGTTGCCAAAAATAGCTGTGAAAAGGGAGGAAAACATGAAAGAGCATGGGAGGAGATAGAGCTTAAGCAGGAACACAAAACCTGGGAGTGTGAAGCATGGACTTTGAGGAATTCAGTGGGGAGAGACACTCATGACAAGGATCAGAGGTGCTCCTTCCTTTAGAGGGAAGGACTCAGGGTCAGCAATTCAGCCAGATTCCTGAGAGTAAAACATATTCCTCAGACTCCTTTCTCATTCTCTTTGCTTAATAATTCTTTAAGCAAAGAATTCTTTGCTTAAAGAATTAAAGAAAAAATTCTTTAATAATTCTCTGCCTCATCTTTCATTAATTCAAAAAGTATTATGTTGCACTTTATGAAGTTGCTGATATGTGCCTGGTTTTTACTTAAAAATGGCAATTTAGTAGGATTTAATCTACTATCTCGTGGGACTTATCAGGTGTCAGGCACTGGGCTAAATGTTAGATATGCCCTGGTGAATAAGACAGACATGGTCCCTCAGAGCATGAAATGTACAATCTAGTGGGGAAGAGAAACATTAAACAAACGTGTAATCCCAAATTATAGTAAAGAAAGAGAACAAGGTTCTGTGAGGTATAATATGAGGAACTAGACCAGGGAATGATAGTAGGCATGATATTTAAGTTGAATCCTTAAGGGGAAATGAGGAAATGAGTTAGTCGGGGCTGGTGGGAAGAGGTTGGGGGGGAGTGGTTAGCCTTTCAGGAGTCATAGCACATGCACGGGATCTAGGGCAGGAAAGTCCTTGGCCCAGTTATAACCAAAGGAGGCCAGTGTAGCTGGAGCTTATCAATAGAGGGGGAGAATGGCCTGGCTGAGTGGGAGAGGTGTCCAGGAACCAAGTCTTGCAGGACCTGAAGGCCATGGTAAGGGTTTGTTTTGTTTTATTTTGTTTTAAAGTATTTAAATGTAATGGAGGCATTTAAGGTATGTAATTGAAAGGAGGAGCATGTTCTAATTCTTCTTTAAAATATTCCTTGGATTCCCATATAGAGACTGTATTGGAGAAGGGCAAGAGGAGAACCAGACCAGTTCACTGATCACTCAGTGCTCTAAAGTTTATGAAAGATACAAAACAATTATAAACCACAGTCTAAGATATCACAGGGGAAGCAGAACAAGAGGTGCCTGGACAGGTCTGTAATTGCACATAACAACTTCTGGTAAAAATAAAAGTTGAAAAACTATGGGGTTCTGTCAGCTTAATAGGAGTATAAGAAGGAGGGTACTCAGAGCCAAAGAAGCTGTCATGAGGGAGAAGGATCTGGGTTGAGCCTTGAAAGGTGGGTAGGATTGGAACATTTTTCCAGGAGGAGTTCTGGAAAGAAATAATGAGAGAGAGAGAGAGTAGCCTAGCTCGGGTAGAGGTCATGAGCCTGCCAAGTGAGCAAGCAATGCCCAGTGGAAGTCCCTGCAAACCCCAATAAGATTAAAAGCTGAGACAACCAAAGCTTTTGCTTTTTAGAGTGTTGTTAAATGACATTCAAGGCTGACTTTCTACCTACTTCTGGAGGAAAGGATGTCCCCAACATATCTGGAACTGGTTCATAGAGCAGGGCACAGAAGGGAGGTGTTATGTACGTGATGAAAGTGGAAACTCTGTGAAGAATTAATCTTGGAATTCTCTCCACTGGGTTGTTTCTTGGGTATCTGTGGGCACAGACCCACATGACTTCCACTTAGCCCAGGTAACTTGTCTTACTGGACATGGTACCTTGGAGAAACTGCCCCTTGTTTTGGTTTTTAATCGCAGGACTCCAGGGATGCCTCAGATTTCTATCAATTGGGGAGATTTTGCCAAGTCACATTCAAGATTTCCTCTCTCTTCCTTTCTCTCTCTTTCTCCTCCTCCCTCCCTTCCCCCCACCCTCTCTCTTTTTCCTTCCCCTGCATTTTGGCATGTTTGGGAAACTTCCATTTTTTATGCTCTACCTCCTTTCCTTCCAAAGTTTATTCAGTGTGTCTTCTGGCTGTTTCATCTACCACTCAAGGCCTCTTGGAGGTCAGAGTGTTCTGAGCCATTCTTATTTTTAAGGCATCCAGTGTAGTATATGCTTACCTAAAATCAATTTCCCACTTCCTCACTAACAGAACTCCAAACATCTGGATGTCCATCCCACCTCATCTCACTGATAGCTTCTGGGGGCAAGTCCTAATTATTCTGAACCTATCAGTATCTGGAATTTTTCTGACAACTGTTACTGGTTGAGGGTGGCCAACAATCTTAAATGGCCCAGTCAGAGTGAAAAGGCCTTATATTCCATGGTTGGAAGAGAAGTTTTTTCCTTTTCTCCTGAGGAACAGAAACAGAGAAGAATGTACCCTCAGTCACCATAAGCAGCCTTCTAGTTGCATCAGGGGTAACCATCAGCCTTAGGAAGAAGCTAACACTTGGCATGGCAGAAGCTGACCAGAGATGGAAGGAACCTGGGTCTTGATGACACACTTTAGTTGTTGAATCAATCAGTCCTGAAGCTTGTCCTATCTACTTCTGCTCTTCTGGCTAAGTGAAATCATAAACTTCCTTAATATTTTAGCGAGTTTCAGTCAATTATTCTTTACATACAGCTAAAATTCCCCCATCCAATATAATGGATATAACAATATTTCTTAGAGAATTTTCCATTTCATTCTGTTCAGACCTACTCCATTATTTATAATGGCTGTATATCTTTCCAAAGTATTATTGCACCTTAATGTATTTATTTTCACCCTTACTTATAAGTATTAAAGTTATATTCAGTTTTGTGGGTTTTTTGGTATTGCAAAAATGCTGAAATAAAATCCTGCTATTGCATATAGTAACATACTTGCACACTTGGATGTTTTCACAGCTCGGACATAGAACATTTGTATGATTTTTCATCTGGGATGTAGTCATAGGCATAGAATTTTGGGGTTAAAGGCTGTAGAAATATTTTAAGGATTTTGAAACATATTTTCAAACTAACTTTCAGAAAAGTTGTCAGTTCTCATTCTCACCAGCACTGCATGAAAGTGGCCATTTTTCTGAACCTTCACCTCGGGGATAAATCACTAATAATGGCATGGACTCAGAAGTCAGACTGTCTGTTCATTCCATACTAAGGCTTTGCAATTGGTATGTGTTTTATACTTACAGCACATCTCAGTTTGGACCAGCCACATTTTTTTTTTTTTTTTCTGAACCTTCACCTCTGGGTATAAATCACTAATAATGTCATGGACTCAGAAGTCAGACTGTCTGTTCAAATTCCAGCTCCACAACTTAATAGTGATGTGGCTTTGGGCATGTGGTTCATTATCCTTAACTACAAAATGGGCCTAACAATGGTATCTGCACGCAACTTGCGTGGTTCTGGAAATTAAATAAGTCATGTAAAGTGCTTAGATTATAAGTGGTCAATAAATGTTGGTTGTTATCGTTATTAAGATTATTTACCAACCTGTGACTTGAAAATGTTTTCTTGTTCTCATTTGCATTTCCTTGAATACTGATGAAACATCATTTATTCCACATGTCTATTACTCAATTGTAAAATGGTTTACCTTTACCTTTCTTGACCATTTTGATATCTGTGTTGCCGTTTCCTTGATAATTTGAACCCAATTCAATATATAGTTATAATATTAACTCTTTGTTTTTCCTATATGTTATTGTTCCAGTATTTTCTTTGCCTTTTAAAATTATACATATATCATGTAAAAGCATATTTTTATTTTTTTAACATCTTTATTGGAGTATAATTTCTTTACAATGGTGTGTTAGTTTCTGCTTTGTAACAAAGTGAATCAGCTACACATATACATATATCCCCATATCTCCTCCCTCTTGCGTCTCCCTCCCACCCTCCTGATCCCAACCCTCTAGGTGGTCACAAAGCACCAAGCTGATCTCCCTGTGCTATATGGCTGCTTCCCACTAGCTATCTATTTTATATTTGGTAGTATAGATTAATCCATGCCACTCTCTCACTTCGTCCCAGCTTACCTTTCCCCTTCCCTGTGTCCTCAACTCCACTCTATACATCTGTGTCTTTATTCCTGTACTGCCCCTACGTTCTTCAGAACCTTTTTTTTTTCTCTTAGATTCCATATATATGTGTTAGCATACGGTAATTGTTTTTCTCTTTCTGACTTCACTCTGTAGGACAGACTCTAGGTCCATCCACCTCACTACAAATAGCTCAGTTTCAT
>NC_041234.1:79141165-79143766 GCF_002837175.3 Physeter macrocephalus | reverse complement strand
ATAGTGGCTGTATCAATTTACACTCCCACCAACAGTGCAAGAGGGTTCCCTTTTCCCCACACCCTCTCCAGAATTTATTGTTTGTAGATTTTTTGATGATGGCCATTCTGACTGGTGTGAGGTGATACCTCATTGTAGTTTTGATTTCCATTTCTCTAATTATTAATGATGTTGAGCATCCTTTCAAGTGTTTGTTGGCAATCTGTCTATCTTCTTTGCAGAAATGTCTATTTAGATCTTCTACCCAGTTTTGGATTGGGTTGTTTGTTTTTTTGATATTGAGCTGTAAGAGCTGCTTGTATATTTTGGAGATTAATCCTTTGTCAGTTGCTTCATTTGCAAATATTTTCTGCCATTCTGAGGGTTGTCTTTTCATCTTCTTTATGGTTTCCTTTGCTGTGCAAAAGCTTTTAAGTTTCATTAGGTCCCATTTTTTAATTTTTGTTTTTATTTCCATTTCTCTAGCAGGTGGGTCAAAAAGGATCTTGCTGTGATTTATGTCATAGAGTGTCCTGCCTAAGTATTCCTCTAAGAGTTTTATAGTGTCTGGCATAACATTAAAGTCTCTAATCCATTTTGTGTTTATTTTTGTGTATGGTGTTAGGGAGTGCTCTAGTTTCATTCTTTTACATGTAGCTGTCCAATTTTCGCAGCACTACTTATTGAAGAGGCTGTCTTTTCTCCATTGTATATTATTGCCTCCTTTATCAAAGATAAGGTGACCATATGTGCGTGGGTTTATCTCTGGGCTTTCTATCTTGTTCCATTGATCTGTATTTCTGTTTTTGTGCCAGTACCATGCTGTCTTGATTACTGTAGTTTTGCAGTATAGTCTGAAGTCCAGGAGCCTCATTCCTCCAGCTCCATTTTTCGTTCTCAAGATTGCTTTGGCTATTCGGGTTCTTTTGTGTTTCCATAAAAATTGTGAAATTTTTTGTTCTAGTTCTGTGAAAAATGCCAGGGGTAAGTTGATAGGGATTGCATTGAATGTGTACATTGCTTTGGGTAGTAGAGTCATTCTCACAATGTTGATTCTTCCAATCCAAGAACATGGTATATCTCTCTATCTGTTTGTATCATCTTTAATTTCTTTCATCAGTGTCTTACAGCTTTCTGCATGCAGGTCTTTTGTCTTCTTAGGTAGGTTTATCCCTAGGTATTTTATTCTTTTTGTTGCAGTGGTAAATGGGAGTGTTTCCTTAAGTTCTCTTTCAGATTTTTCATCGTTAGTGTATAGGAGTGCAAGAGATGTCTGCACATTAATTTTGTATCCTGCTACTTTACCTAATTCATTGAATAGCCCTAGTAGTTTTCTGGTAGCATCTTTAGGATTCTCTATATATAGTATTATGTCATCTTCAAACAGTGACAGCTTTACTTCTTCTTTTCCAATTTGGATTCCTTTTATTTCTTTTTCTTCTTTGATTTTTGTGGCTAAAACTTCCAAAACTATGTTGAATAATAGTGGTGAGAAGTTCCATTCTGCACCTGCGGGAGACCAGGCATCTCTGAGTGCAGGTTTGGTTAGAGACTGCCGAGCAGGGCTGAAGTCAGCTAGGGTGCTATGCAGCTGTCTGTGTGATAATGCCCATAGCCTATGCATGTGGTCCTCATGCATGTGAATCATCTGCTTCCACAGGTGCCCTGCAGCAGAATCCCTAACCCCTCACCTGCTGATTCCTTCAGTCTTTGGCAGGGCCAGGGAATCTGAAATTTTATCAAAGACCAACAGTGATTCTGATGCAGGGTCTGTGGACCAGGCTTTAAGAAACTGCTGGACTATGTTTTACTAATGACTTTAAACGTGTCAGAGTGCAAGGCAAGCCCTTCGAACGAAGTACCCAGTGTCCTGCCTATGCCTCTGGATGGTCTCAAGCTCAGCAGTGCATCTCCTCATTCAGTTGTCTCACTATCCCCATTGGTGTTCAAGTGCATTTGTGGATTCTTTGGAGACACCTCATAGCTGCCGTGTGGATTAAATGTTCTTGGTGCTCTAGCCAGACGTCAGGGCTGTGTCTCTGAGGTGGGACAACCAACCTCAGGACACTGGCCCACAAGAGACCTCCCAGCTCCACGCAATATCAAATGGCGAAAATCTCCCAGAGATCTCCATCTCAACACCAAGACCCAGCTTCACTCAAGGACCAGCAACGAACAGTGCTGGACACCCAATGCCCAACAAATAGCAAGACAGGATTACAGCCCCATCCATTAGCAGAGAGGCTGCCTAAAATCATAACAAGGCTACCAACATCCCCAAACACACCACCAGACGTGGACCTGCCCACCAGAAACACGAGTTCCAGCCGCATCCACCAGAACAGAGGCACTAGTCCCCCCAACCAGGAAACCTACTCAACCCACTGAACCAACCTTAACCACTGGGGACAGCCACCAAAAACAATGGGAACTACGAACCTGCAGCCTGCAAAAAGGAGACCCCAAACACAGTAAGGTAAGCAAAATGAGAAGAAAGAAAAACACACAGCAGATGAAGGAGCGAGATAAAAACACACCAGACCTAACAAATGAAGAGGAAATAGGCAGTCTACCTGAAAAAGAATTCAGAATAATGATAGTAAAGATGATTCAAAATCTTGG
>NC_041234.1:79138388-79140238 GCF_002837175.3 Physeter macrocephalus | reverse complement strand
AAATGGTAATAGGAACATACATATTGATAATTACCTTAAATGTAAATGGATTAAATGCTCCCACCAAAAGACACAGACTGGCTGAATGGATACAAAAACGAGACCCATATATATGCTGTCTACAAGAGACCCACTTCAGACCTAGGGACACATACAGACTGAAAGTGAGGGGATGGAAAAAGATATTCCATGCAAATGGAAATCAGAAGAAAGCTGGAGTAGCAATTCTCATATCAGACAAAATAGACTTTAAAGTAAAAACTATTACAAGAGACAAAGAAGGACACTATATAATGATCAAGGGTTCGATCCATGAAGAAGATATAACAATTGTAAATATTTATGCACCCAACATAGGAGCACCTCAATACATAAGGCAAATACTAACAGCCATAAAAGGGGAAATCGACAGTAACACAATCATAGTAGGGGACTTTAACACCCCACTTTCACCAATGGACAGATCATCCAAAATGAAAATAAATAAGGAAACACAAGCTTTAAATGATACATTACACAAGATGGACTTAATTGATATTTATAGGACATTCCATCCAAAAACAACAGAATACACATTTTTCTCAAGTGCTCATGGAACATTCTCCAGGATAGATCATATATTGGGTCACAAATCTAGCCTTGGCAAATTTAAGAAAATTGAAATCATATCAAGTATCTTTTCTGACCACAACGCTATGAGACTAGATATCAATTACAGGAAAAGATCTGTAAAAAATACAAACACATGGAGGCTAAACAATACACTACTTAATAACGAAGTGATCACTGAAGAAATCAAAGAGGAAATCAAAAAATACTTAGAAACAAATGACAATGGAGACACGACGACCCAAAACCTATGGGATGCAGCAAAAGCAGTTCTAAGAGGGAAGTTTATAGCAATACAATCCTACCTTAAGAAACAGGAAACATCTCGTATAAACAACCTAACTTTGCACCTAAAGCAATTAGAGAAAGAAGAACAAAAGAACCCCAAATTTAGCAGAAGGAAAGAAATCATAAAGATCAGATCAGAAATAAATGAAAAAGAAATGAAGGAAACAATAGCAAAGATCAATAAAACTAAAAGCTGGTTCTTTGAGAAGATAAATAAAATTGATAAACCATTAGCCAGACTCATCAAGAATAAAAGGGAGAAGACTCTAATCAATAGAATTAGAAATGAAAAAGGAGACGTCACAACTGACACTGCAGAAATACAAAAGATTATTAGAGATTACTACAAGCAACTGTATGCCAATAAAATGGACAGCCTGGAAGAAATGGACAAATTCTTAGAAATGCACAAGCTGCCGAGACTGAACCAGGAAGAAATAGAAAATATGAACAGACCAATCACAAGCACTGAAATTGAAACTGTGATTAAAACTCTTCCAACAAACAAAAGCCCAGGACCAGAAGGCTTCACAGGCGAATTCTAGCAAACATTTAGAGAAGAGCTAACACGTATCCTTCTCAAACTCTTCCAAAAGGTAGCAGAGGGAGGAACACTCCCATACTCATCCTATGAAGCCACCATCACGCTGATATCAAAACCAGACAAAGACGTCACAAAGAAAGAAAACTACAGGCCAATATCACTGATGAACATAGATGCAAAAATCCTCAACAAAATACTAGCAAACAGAATCCAACAGAACATTAAAAGGATCATACACCATGATCAAGTGGGGTTTATCCAAGGAATGCAAGGATTCTTCAATATACGCAAATCAATCAACGTGATACACCATATCAACAAACTGAAGGAGAAAAAACATATGATCATCTCAATAGATGCAGAGAAAGCTTTTGACAAAATTCAACACCCATATATGATAAAAACCCTG
>NC_041234.1:79124537-79128666 GCF_002837175.3 Physeter macrocephalus | reverse complement strand
GGATAGACCTGGAGTCTGTCATACAGAATGAAGTAAGTCAGAAGGAGAAAAACAAATACCATATGCTAACACATATATATGGAATCTAGGAAAAAATGTCATGAAGAGATTAGTGGTAGGACGGTAAGAAAACACAGACCTACTAGAGCATGGACTTGGAGGGAGGGAGACGCAAGAGGGAAGAGATATGGGAACATATGTATATGTATAACTGATTCACTTTGTTGTAGAGCAGAAACTAACACACCATTGTAAAACAGTTATACTCCAATAAAGATGTTAAAAAAAAAATAGTGGTGAGATTGGGCACTCTTGTCTTGTTCCTGATCTTAGAGGAAATTGTTTCAACTTTTCACCACCGAGAACAATGTTGGTTGTGGGTTTGTCATATATGGCCTTTATTTTGTTGAGGTAAGTTCCCTCTATGCCTACTTCCTGGTGGGTTTTTTTCATAAATGGGTGTTGAATTTTTGGAAAGCTTTTTCTGCATCTATTGAGATGATCATATGGTTTTTCCTCTTCAATTTGTTAATATGGTGTATCACATTGATTGATTTGCATATATTGAAGAATCCTTGCATTCCTGGGATAAACCCTAATTGATCATGGTGTATGATCCTTTTAATGTGCTGCTGGATTCTGTTTACTAGTATTTTCTTGAGGATATTTTCATCTAATAAACCCCACCTGATCATGGTGTATGATCCTTTTAATGTGCTGCTGGATTCTGTTTACTAGTATTTTCTTGAGGATATTTTCATCTATGTTCATCAGTGATATTGGCCTGTAGTTTTCTTTCTTTGTGACATCTTTGTCTGGTTTTGGTATCAGGGTGATGGTGGCCTTGTGGAACAAATTTGGGTGTGTTGCTCCCTCTGCTATATTTTGGAAGAGTTGGAGAAGGATAGGTGTTATCTCTTCTCTAAATGTTTGTTAGTATTCACCTGTGAAGCCATCTGGTCCTGGGCTTTTGTTTGTTGGAAGATTTTTATTCACAGTCTCAATTTCGGTGCTTGTGGTTGGTCTTTTTATAGTTTCTGTTTCTTCCTGGTTCAGTCTCAGAAGGTTGCTTTTCTAAGAATTTGTCCATTTCTTCCAGGTTGTCCATTTTATTGGCATATAATTGCTTGTAGTAATGTCTCATGATCCTTTGTATTTCTGCAGTGTCAATTATTACTTCTCCTTTTTCATTTCTAATTCTACTGATTGGAGTCTTCTCCCTTTTTTTCTTGATGAGTCTGGCTAATGGTTTATCAATTTTGCTTTTCTTCTCAAAGAATGAACTTTTAGTTTTATTGATCTTTGCTCTTGTTTCCTTCATTTATTTTTCCTTTATTTCTAATCTGATCTTTATGATTTCTTTCCTTCTGTTAACTTTGGGGGTTTTCTTGTTCTTCTTTCACTAATTGCTTTAGGTGTAAGGTTAGGTTGTTTATTTGAGATGTTTCTTGCTTCTTGAGGTAGGTTTGTATTGCTATAATCTTCCCACTTAGGACTGCTTTTGCTGCATCCCATAGGTTTGGGTCGTCGTGTTTACATTGTCATTTGTTTCTAGGTATTTTTTGATTTCCTCTTTGATTTCTTCAGTGATCTCTTGGTTATTCAGTAGTGTATTGTTTAGCCTCCATGTATTTGTATTTTTTACAGATTCTTCCGTGTAATTGATATTTAGTCTTATAGTGTTGTAGTCGGAAAAGATAGTTGATAGGATTTCAATGTTCTTAAATTTACCAAGGCTTGCTTTGTGACCCAAAGTATGATCTATCCTGGAGAATGTTCCATGAGCACTTGAGAAAAAAGTATTTTCTGTTGCTTTTGGATGGAATGTCCTTTAAATATTAATTAAGTCCACTTGTTCAATGTATCATTTAAAGCTTGTGTTTCCTTATTAATTTTCTCTTTGGATGATCTGTCCATTGGTGAAAGTGGGGTGTTAAAGTTCCCTACTATGATTGTGTTAATGTTGATTTCCCATTTGATGGCTGTTAGCATTTGCCTTATGTACTGAGGTGCTCTATGTTGGGTGCATAAATATTTACAATTGTCATATCTTCTTCTAGGATTGTTCTCATGATCATTATGTAGTGTCCTTCTTTGTCTCTTGTAATAGTCTTTATTTTAAAGTCCATTTTGTCTGATATGAGAAGTGCTGCTCCAGGTTTCTTTTGATTTCCATTTGCATGGAATATCTTTTTCCATCCCCTCACTTTCAGTCTGTATGTGTCCCTAGGTCTGAAGTGGGTCTCTTGTAGACAGCATATATATGGGTCTTGTTTTTGTATCCATTCAGCGAGCCTGTGTCTTTTGGTTGGAGCATTTAATCCATTCACATTTAGGGTAATTATTGATATGTATGTCCCTATTATCATTTTCTTAATTTTTTGGGGCATGTTTTTATAGGTCTTTTCCTTTTCTTGTGTTTCCTGCTTAGAGAAGTTCCTTTCGCATTTGTTGTAAAGCTGGTTTGGTGATGCTGAATTATCTTAGCTTTTGCTTGTCTGTAAAGCTTTTAATTTCTCTGCCAAATCTGAATGAGATCCTTGCTGGGTAGAGTAATCTTGGCTGTAGGTTCTTCCATTTCATCACTTTAAATATATCCTGCCACTCCCTTCTGGCTTGCAGAGTTTCTGCTGAAAGTTCAGCTGTTAACCTTATGGGGATTCCCTTGTATGTTATTTGTTGTTTTTCCCTTGCTACTTTTAATATTTTTTCTTTCTATTTAATTTTTGATAGTTTGATTATTATGTGTCTTGGCATGTTTCCACTTGCATTTATCCTGTATGAGACTCTCTGTGCTTCATGGACTTGGTTGACTCTTTCCTTTCCCATATTAGGGAAGTTTTCAACTATAATCTCTTCAAATATTTTCTCAGTCCCTTTCTTTTTCTCTTGTTCTTCTGGGAACCCTATATTTCGCATGTTGGTGTGTTTGATGTTGTCCCAGAGGTCTCTGAGACTGTCCTCAATTCTTTTCATTCGTTTTTCTTTATTGTGCTCTGTGGTAGTTATTTTCACTATTTCATCCTCTATGTCACTTATCTGTTCTACCTCAGTTATTCTGCTATTGATTCCTTCTAGAGAATTTTAAATTTCATTTATTGTGCTGTTCATCACTGTTTGTTTGCTCTTTAGTTCTTGTGTGTCCTTGTTAAACGTTTCTTGTGTTTTCTCCATCCATTTTCAAGATTTTGGATCATCTGTACTGTCATTACTCTGAATTATTTTTCTGGTAGACTACATATTTCCTCTTCATTTGTTTGGTGTGGTGGGTTTTTACCTTGCTCCTTCATCTGCTGTGTGTTTCTCTGCCTTCTCATTTTGCTTAACTTACTGTGTTTGGGGTTTCCTTTTTGCAGGCTGCATATTCATAGTTCCCATTGTTTTTGGTGTCTGCCCCCAGTGGGTACAGTTGATTCAGTGGGTTGTGAGTGCTTTCTGGTGGAGTGGACTGGTGCTTGTGTTCTGGTGCATGAGGCTGGATCTTGTCTTTCTGGTGTTGTGTTTTGGGCTGTCTGTGACCTTATTATGATTTTAGGCAGCCTCTCTGCTAATTGGTGAGGTTGTGTTTGTGTCTTGCTAGTTGTTTGGCATTGGGTTTGCAGCACTGTAGCTTCCTGGTCGTTGAGTGGAGTTGGGTCTTAGTGCTGAGATAGAGATCTCTGAGAGAGCTTTCGCTGTTTGATATTATGTCAAGCTGGGAGATCTCTCGTGGACCAATGTCCTGAACTCGGCTCTCCCACCTCAGAAGCACAGGCCTGACACCCAGCTGGAGCACAAAGACCCTGTCAGCCACACTGCTCAGAAGAAAAAGGAGAAAAAAAGAAAGAACAAAATAAAATAAAATAAAATAAAATAAAATAAAATAAAGGTATTAAAGTAAAATTGAAAAAAAGTATTTAAAATAAAAACTTTTTAAAGTAATAAAAAGAAAGAAAGAAAGAAGAGACACCAACCAAAAAACAAATCCACCAATGGTAACAAGCACTAAAAAGTATATTTTTAGGGGCTTCCCTGGTGGCGCAGTGGTTGCATGTCCGCCTGCCGATGCAGGGGAACCGGGTTCGCGCCCCGGTCTGGGAGGATCCCACATGCCGTGGAGCGGCTGGGCCCGTGAGCCATGGCCGCTGAG
>NC_041234.1:79098370-79124519 GCF_002837175.3 Physeter macrocephalus | reverse complement strand
GGCCGCTGAGCCTGCGCGTCCGGAGCCTGTGCTCCGCAAAGGGAGAGGCCACAACAGTGAGAGGCCCGCGTACCGCAAAAAAAAAAAAAAGTGTATTTTTTAAAAAAAGGGACAGACAAAACCCTAGGACAAATGGTAAAAGAAAAGCTATACAGACAAAATCACACAAAGAAGCATACACATACACACTCACAGAAAGAGAAAAAGGAAATATATATATATATATATATATATAAATAAAAGGAAAAGAGCAACCAATTCAATAAACAAATCTACTAATGATAATAAACTCTAAATACTAAACTAAGATAAACATAAGACCAGAAACAAATTAGATACAGAAAGCAAACCCCAAGTCTACAGTTGCTCCCATAGTCCATCACCTCAATTTTGGGATGATTCATTGTCTATTCAGGTATTCCACAGATGCAGGGTACATCAAGTTGATTGTGGAGATTTAATCCGCTGCTCCTGAGGCTGCTGGGAGAGATTTCCCTTTCTCTTCTTTGTTCACACAGCTCCTGGGGTTCAGCTTTGGATTTGGCCCCACCTCTGCATGTAGGTCGCCTGAGGGCGTCTGTTCTTCTCTCAGACATGATGGGGTTAAAGTAGCAGCTGATTAGGGGGCTCTGGCTCACTCAGGCCAGGGTGAGGGAGGGATATGGAATGCGGGGCGAGCCTGCGGCGGCGGCAGAGGCCAGCGTGACGTTGCAACAGCCTGAGGCGCTTCATGTGTTCTCCCTGGGAAGTTGTCCCTGGATCACGGGACCCTAGCAGTGGTGGGCTGCACAGGCTCCTGGCAGGGGAGGTGTGGATAGTGACCTGTGCTTGCACACAGGCTTCTTGGTGGCTGCAGTAGCAGCCTTAGCATTTAATGCCCGTCTCTGGTGTCCGTGCTGGTAGCCGCAGCTTGCACCCATCTCTGGAGTTCGTTTAGGCAGTGCTCTGAATCGACTCTCCTCGTGCACCCCGAAACAATGGTCTCTTGCCTCTTCGACAGGTCCAGACTTTTTCCCGTACTCCCTCCCGGCTAGTGGGCTAGTCGTGGTGCACTAGCCCTCTTCAGGCTGTGTTCACGCAGCCAACCCCAGTCCTCTCCCTGAGATCCCACCGAAGCCCGAGCCTCAGCTCCCAGCACCCGCCCATCCCAGCGGGTGAGCAGACAAGCCTCTCGGGCTGGTGAGTGCTGGTCGGCACCAATCCTCTGTGTAGGAATCTCTCCGCTTTGCCCTCCGCACCCCTGTTGCTGCGTTCTCCTCCGCGGCTCTGAAGCTTCCCCCCTCCGCCACCCGCAGTCTCCTCCCGCGAAGGGGCTTCCTAGTGTGTGGAAACCTTTCCTCCTTCACAGCTCCCTCCCACTGGTGCAGGTCCCATCCCTATTCTTTTGTCTCTGTTTTTTCTTTTTTCTTTTGCCCTACCCAGGTACGTGGGGAGTTTCTTGCCTTTGGGGAAGTCTGAGGTCTTCTGCCAGCCTTCAGTAGGTGTTCTGTAGGAGTTTTTCCACATGTAGATATATTTCTGATGTATTTGTAGGGAGGAAGGTGATCTCCACATCTTACTCCTCCGCCATCCTGAAGGTTTCTAAAGGCTTATTTTTAAAGTAATAAAAGTTATTTTTCTGCATAATTTCAGCCTTTGCTTATATGTTGAGAAATGTCTTTAGCATGCTTAAGTTAAATAATCATCTATATTCTCCCAGTTCTGTTATTATTATATTCAATTTGTCAATCCATTTAAGTACCAACTTTGTTTCAAATAATTCTTAAGGATAATGGAAAAGGATTATCTTAAAATGTTAAGTGAAAGAGGAGCATACAAAACAGTGTATACAGTATTATTCAATTTTTATACAACTAGATTTCATTTGTGAATATTTTGTGTAGAAAAAAGACTAAAAGAAAAGAAACTGAAATATTTAACAACGTTTAGCAGGATTAAGATGATTTTTTTATAATTTCTTCTTTATGCTCCTTTGTGTTTTCCAAAATGAATGTGTATCATTTGCTATCAGAAATTTTAAAAATAAGATTATTTTTTAATTTAAAAATGTGTTGTATCTTAAAAATGATTTGGAATGGTGTGTTTCAATATAAAGATAATGTGAGCCACGTATCTAATTTTAAATTTTCTAGTAATCTCATTTTTTAAAAGAAAAAGTAACTGGTGAAATTAATTTTAAAGTATATTTTAACACTGTATATCCAAAATGCTATCATTTTATCATATAATCCATATAAAAATTATTGATAAGATATTTTACATTCTTTTTTTATACTATGTGTTTGAAATCCTGTGTGTGCTTTACACTTTTACCTGTCTCAAATTACATTAATCACATTTCAAGCTCTCAATAGCCACATGTGGCTCATGGTTATCATATTGGACACTGCAGATTTGGAACATAAAAACATCTTGAGTCCCAAATTAGGCTAAATCCTACTCATCTGCTGAACCATTGCTTCAAATTACTTTTGAAATGCAGTTATATGGATTAGGGGCTACAAACTGAAGTGCCTCTAAAGGCCAGAGAGGTAACTATATAATTTGAATAAGAAAATCTGGGTACAAAAAGTTAAACTGAAGCATGTGTCTTTCTAAAGAATTGAAGCCACCACTAGCTCCTTCTAGTCAATTGGTGCAACATGGGAATGCAGGCTCACGGTTGACAGACTTACTGAGTTTTCATGGAAACTTAAACTCTGGATTTTCTTGTGCAATTTCTCAATTATTAATTATCAATAATGATTCAAAAATTGAACAGCACCTTGTGCGATAAATTGTTTTTACCAATTGTAATCCTTTTTATGCCAACTTTTGACTACTGGGATCAATACATACTTTCAAAAATCCACTAATTTTATTAACTTTGAAACATTAGGCTACTCATTTTTGGTGACCTAAACCTTTTTTTTTTTTTTTTACAAGTGTTATAACATTAACAGCTAACATTTACTGGGAGCTTAGTATATGACAGGCATCTTGCTAAAGACTTTCCACATTTTACCAATGACAGAAGTGAAACTAAGGGAGGTTGAGCAACTTTGTTTAAGGTCACAAAACTTGTAAGTGATGATGCCAATATTTGAACTAAAGTCTGCCTGACTCCAGTCTGTGCTTTTACAAACACTCCTTTAAATTGCCTAGGAGTATCCATGTCTAGGTAATCTACCAGTCTCCGCCCCCCCCCAACTAAAGTCTGCCTGACTCCAGTCTGTGCTTTTACAAACACTCCTTTAAATTGCCTAGGAGTATCCATGTCTAGGTAATCTACCAGTCTCCCCCCCCCCGCTCTACACACACACACACACACACACACACACACACACACACACACACACCTCTAGTCCTTTTTCTGTTATCCTGTTTCTTTTTCTTTTATCTTTCTCTTCCTTATGCTCATCCTACATTTCCTTTCCAAAACACATTTCCTTTTCCCATTCTTATCTTTCATTTTCATTGCATAGTATTGTCTCTGTTTTATCCACCTTGATAAGGGAAGCTCTCAGCCAGTGGTGTGCTAAAGCCAGCTCTTACTGGCTCAGGACAGTTAATTATACATATCTCTTCTGTACTTTGCATTAAGTGACATCATGTTAGTAGCTGAAAATCAGCTGTAGTAGGAGTATTTACACAATGGAAATAAGCTGACACTCCACATAGTTTACTGGAAACCCAGTTATTTAACATTTAGTTTATCAGCACACCACTGGCTTTAGTACTGGTTACAAATCTGATTTTTTCTGTCTGGGGATCACTGTAGGTGTTAGGTAGCTTATCTGCCCATCTACTTTTCCCTTTGGTTTTGTAAATTCTGTTATTTTCTGGAACCCAAACTTTTACATTAACTCCTTAGCTTATGACATTGATTCATAATGTGTATGGTGAATTTTAGTTCTTTGACATTCAGAAGACAACTTTATTTTCCAGTTATAAATGAAATGAAATTCCTTTTTATTATTTTTAAAGAGATCTATTTTTAGTGCCTTAACTATGCATTAATTGATATCTTTTCTGAATACATTTCCTCACTGGGACAGCTGGATATTATGGTCAGAACCCCCTTCAGCTCATTTTGTTTTAATTTTTGTTCTGTTTTTGCATGTTTCCTTCTCTCTTACGGCACATTTATGCCATCTATTTCATAGTATTTTCCCTTAAAATCTTCTAAAATGTTCCTTGGACTTCTACCTGTTTTAACCTCAAGTCTCTTAAAGGATTTCCAAGACCTTGTTTCTTATGGGCATATTATTATTGTTTTCCTTCCTGGAGCATTTCCATGTTCCTGCTTTCATTGGACAACTCCCAAATGATGCTGATTGGAATACTAGATCTTCACAACTTTTTAGTATCACATTCACAGATAATTTCTTGTGTTATTCACAGAGATGGAAAGCCATGTTCATTATCTATCAGATTTATCCATTTAGAACTCTCAGAGGGTATCCTCATTTTCAAGATTTGAGGTCCTGGGGACCCACAAATTATATTCTCCATGTACTTATCTTTTTTCTTTTTTTGATGCACCATGCAGCTTGTGGGATCTTAGTTCCCTGACCAGGGATTGAACCCGGCCCCAGCAGTGAAAGCGCCGAGTCCTGATGGATAAGCTTTTTCTGTAAATGGTCAGACAGTATATATATTCTTTTGTGGGCCATATAGTCTCTCCTATAAATACTCATCTCTGCCTTGTTCCCCAAAACAGCCATACATAAACCAATGCGTGTGGCTGTGTTCTTTTTTTCTTTTTGGCAGCACCGGCAGCTTGTGGGATCTTAGTTCCCTGACCAGGGATTGAACCCGGCCCCAGCAGTGAAAGCGCCGAGTCCTGACCACTGGACCACCAGGGAATTCCCATCCTCCATGTACTTATATTAGTCCTCTGAATTTTGTGTTTCTTGGGAAAAAAAGACTTCTTAAAAACATACTCCATGCCTTATTCAATCAAACTAGATGATAAAATGGTTTCATATACCTGCTTGTTCATCCTGTTATCTCAGTCCTACATTTCCTCTAACCGTAAGAGCACTTTTTTTTGTAGGTATTTACTCAACCACAGGAATGATTAGTAATATGATGATTTATACCTGCATCTTTCCAACATTGCCAGCCTGACAGCTACTTTTTCTATCCAATGCTTTTCTTTCTGGAGTTAAACAGATTATTTGGGCAAATTTGATTAAATATAACTGTTTTCCAATACTTCTGCAAAATGCAGGTGTCAGAATCTCAAATGACTGTTTTGGGTTATGAAGTTGTCTGTGTAATGCCCCTTTCTGACCCTGACTCTACCCTATATTTTCATTGCATAGAACAGACTAGTTTCTCTCTTAACATTTGCTAGATTTTCAGAATCTGTGGCTTCAGGTCTATGTTGGATATGAGACTCTTTTTCAAACACACACTCTTGTCAGATTCCCAGTAGAAAACTTTACATTAGGTTGTTCCTGTTATTTGCAACCTGACAAGGCCAATAGTGTTGGCCAATTTATTTTTTGTTAACATATACTTTGTGGTTAAAATTTTATATTTTTGTTAGTTTATATAGTTCGGGGTTAAAAAATATGAGACCACTGGAAATTTGAACAATGACTGGATATTAAATAATTGTTTCCCACATTTGTTTGTGATTATGGTACTGTTATGTTTTAAAAGCATCATTAACCTTTAGCGATACATACTGTATCAGCTAACCATTGTTGTGTAACAAATTACCCCAAAATTTAGCAACTTAAAACCACACACATTTATTATCCTAGAGATTCTGTGAATCAGAAGTCTGGGTGTGGCTAATCTGTGTCTTCTGCCTCGGAGTCTTTTACAAATCTGCAATCAATTTGTTGGCCAGGGCCAGGGTCTTATCTGAAGGCTTGAGTAGGGAAGCATCTGTTTCCAAACTCACTTATGTTTTTTGGCAAGATTCACTCCCTCAAGAGCTATAGAACTGAGAGCCTTAGTTCCTCACTTCCTGTTGGCTGTAAGACTCTCAGGTTTTTGCCATATGGGCCTCTCCAACATGGCAGCTTGTTACATCAAAGCCAGCAAGGGTGTAGGGGACAGGGAGAGAGTCTCCTAGCAAGAGAGAAGTCATAATCTTCTGTAATGCAATCACAGAAGTGACATCACATCACTTTTGCTGTATTTTATTGATTAGAAGTACGACAGTGATTTTGCCTACATTCAATAGGAGAGAAAATTAAACCAAGGCATGAATACCATATCCATAAGTAATTTGAAATCTACATATCTTTCTGTCAATGAGAATGTTTTAAGTGCCTCCATTGCATTTATAAGCTCACTGAAGAGTTCTTTGGATCTGGATCTATTATTGGCTTTTATTTCTTTTTTGCACAAGTAATCCATATTCCTTAAGAAAAATGTAGTTTAGTACAAAGAAAAAAAATCACCCAATATCCCTCAAGAGATAACCACTGTTAACTTTTTAGTGTACACACTTTCAATTTTTATGTAGTAAATCTAAAGGTCTTTAAATTTTTCTCATCCTTTGCATTTTAATGCTTCTCTCCATTGAATTCAGATATTCATCTTTATGTTCTTCTAATTATTCTTGTTCCTATTGCAGAATTGAGATCATAGTAAGTATATACACACCAGTAGCCTTTTATATGTTAATGTGCATCAGAATCACCAGGGAAGTTTGTTAAAAGCAAAAGTTCTGGAGCTCCATTCAGTAGATTTGGAGTGGGACATTTTCAAGAAACTCCTCAGGTGATTCTCACACAGGTGGCTGATCAGCATACTTTTAGAAACACTAGGACATTATTAAATAAATTCAGTGTTCCTTTAGAAATTGCAGGTAATCTCCTCTAGAGAACTGAAGTTACACATCCAAGGTTATTTTATTCAGGGATGGAATGAGACAAGAACCCAGAGCTCCTGATTCAATCGTTATTAATCGTACTTTGTTAAGTTTTTGTCAGTCAGAAATCACACCTTGCCTAGCAGAAATTGCAGCCCTGAAGGGGAAGAGGGATGCTGTATTGGGCAGATCTATCTTTGGGGACTCTGCTAAATATTTGAAGGGAAAACTTGAGGGGAGGGGGTTCTTGCCTAATATGTGGGGATGGGGCAAAAATAGGGAAACACAGCTCACACACTCCTGACCTTGTTTCACAGTCATGTAAAGCAAATATAGTTCCTAATTTATAAAGAATTCCTGAGTTTATTCATCTGGCTAAAAGATCCAAATTTAGGGACCAAGTATTTATTGTGACCCTATGGCTCTCATAAAGTCATTAAAAATAGTTTGCATATCTTCTCAAACTAAATTATAAAAGAAAACACATCAAACCATCTCACAGAATTGAGTCCCTGTATTAATCTTTTGGTACATTTAATTTCAGCATTTTTCTCCTCATGTATTAGATAAATATGAGATTTGAAATAAAAAAGAATACATAGATTGCTTTTTAAAACTGCTTTATTAACTTCACAATATATAATAAGCATCTTGCCATGCAATAGGTAAAATTCTTCTGCTAACAATCTTACAGACTGGGTCAAAAACACATTCAACTAGAAGCTGGTAATATGAGACCCACCAGAAATGAGTGGCATCAACAGGTTTGCAACAAAGGTACATCATGAACATGTAAGTTTAGGAAGCAGGTGTGTCTCCCTATTAACTTCAGGGAGAACATCAGGATTTAAGGCATAAGGCAAAACTCATCATGATGGTCATGGTGAGGGGGGTCAGTGCTAACTGCCCGCAGACTATGACTCGACTGCTTTTCCCTCAGCTTTTGCATGAGTTGTCTCATCTCTTCCCCAATCCTTTCCATATTATCCTCTCTCATCCTTGCCTGTGGCTCTTCAAGCCTCTGAGTCATGTCCCATCTATACTGCAGGATGGGCTGCCTAACATGGAACCGCCTATGATTTCCTCCAGGTACACAATATTCACCGGATCCCGAAGGTAGGGCCAAAGGCTCTCCTTTATTAGCAACTTGCTCTTTTTCATCCTTTTTATCATTATCCTCGTTGGCATTTTCCATGTTGATATTTTTCATCACTTGTTCCTCTTTGGACGCCATTGCTCCTAGGAGACAAAAGACAAGAAAAAGTGCTGCATTTTTCGTGGATAGATCAGCACCAAGGACAGAGGCCTGGATAGCATGTGTTATTATCATTATTTTTAATTTCATTTTCCCACCTGAAAGGCTTCATGAGCCCTCTAGGGGGCCCCCAGTCCGAGCTCTCCCCCCCTCAGTTCTTTCCCTCCCTCCTCCCAAGCCCACCATTTTCCCTACAGATCCCTCCCCCAGGCCTCTTCAAACAACAAAGTGGAGGACAGGGCATGGGGAAGGTAGGGAGGGGGTATGACGGGGCTCTGCACCCACCCACACACACCGTCCCCTGCACCGACCTGGGCCTATCCTTGCTGTCTCCTCCTCCTCCCGATTCTCGCTGCAAGTGCGTCGCCACAACACTTGACACTTAGATCCGCCGACCTGCAGAAGGCAGGGATGGAGGGAGCGAGTACTGTCACCAAGCTCTCGGCGCCGAACCACCGCCCCTCACCGCCCACCCCCGACCTGCGTCCACCGCCCCCTTCCCGGGTTCACCATTTCCCTGCAGGAACTCAGGGATGATTTCCCATTGCTCTTAAGTTGCTTTGCGGCCTGGAACCCTGCTGCCCCTGCAACCCTCACCCCAGGGGGCCCTTATTTCTGTTCCCAAGAAAGCAAGGGTGTGGAGAGAGCTCACCGGGACCCGCCGCGGTGATCCCCTGCGCTGAACCCCTGCGCCGGCCTTGGGGGTTGGCTGGCCGCTGCCGCCCAGGCGTCAGCGTTTGGGCCCCGGGGCCCTTACCTGCTCCGCTTCCCCCGGGCCCGATGCCAGCCCGCCGTGCGCAGGGCAGCGGGGAGCTGGTACCCAGACACGAGTGACGACTGCACCAAAGGCTGCGTCGCTCTGCAGCTCGCGGTCACGTGAGGGCTTTGCGTCACCGCGGACCTCGCCCTCAGATCCTCCTCCCCACCCACCCGGGCCGACGGAGAGTTCAACAGGACACTCCCCTCAACCTCCGCACGCAAGATCTCCCCCTACACGCAGCTGTGCGCTAGGTCCGGTTCCTCAGCTTGGTCCTTTCCGATCCGAGGGCCCACAGGCGGCCTCACTGCCCTTATGTTTGGGGTTTGACCTTCTATGGTTACCAGGGAGAGTCTGCATCTCCCTTCCCACCACTCCAAGGCCTTGGTATTGGCTTTGGCACTTTCTGCTTTTTTCTCCTGTTCTCACTAGCTATATATTATTTGCTTCCTAGTAATTTCTCTTTATTTCCTTTTAAAAATCAGTATGCCTCTAAAAAACCCTGAAAATTAGGAAATTTCGTTTTTTGAAAGACATGCTTCGACCTGGGGAAGTAAAAAAAAAAAAAGAAAACTCATTGTTTATGTTCTCTTGCACCACACAGAAAGTATTTTCTTTGGGCTCCACACAACTTCATTTTTAGAATATTCTAGCTTGTTTCAGAATTTTATGGAATTAAAAAAATGGGGGAGATCTTTCTAAACACAGTCGCGATGTTTTGAAAGTTATCTGTGAAGTTAATATTCACGGAGAAGTCTGATTGTCAAATCTTGGCTATTTTATGTAAATAATCTACTTTTATATTCCTTCTGGGACAGATTTCAAGTTTTATTAATAAACATTTATATTTCATTCTACTATAATAAACATTCATTAAATATGGAAAAGCATTTGCTGGCAACTGAAGTAGTCTGCTTAAATTTAACGGCTATTATTAAGATGGTTTTGAAGACCCAAGCAAAGGGAAAAGCTATGAGGCTGATGCAGGTTGAGGGATGCAGAGATAATCGGATCACCCCTGCCCTATCAAGAGGTTGGGAAGGGGCTGGTCTTCCTGCTGCCACATTCCAGAGCCTCTTATTTCCTACATTCAGGCTCCTGATTGTTTCTTACTCCAAAAATATAGATGGACAGGTGACCAAGGTCTTGACCTGAGTAAATTCCTTTGGTTCCTTCCCTCCATTTCTTCCCCCAAATCCTACCTAGTGACTTATCTCCCGGATAGATGAGGGGTTTATTCTCATACTCAAAACCAGATGGGGCTCTTCTACACTTCTGTGGTGGGGGATTACAAGAATTGTAGAAAAGTAATTGCTACAGAGAGAGCCTCCCAGGTCTGCCTGCTCTCTCTTTTTTTTCACCTTGTCCATGTGGAAACCTCTTTGGGACCTTTCTGCTATCTCTCACCTGGCTTTGGAAGTGCAGAGAGTTGAGATCCTCACCCTTACCTCCTCACCTCCAGTGCACTCAGGAAGAACCCAGCCTTGTTGCAAGGTCACTATCTGCCAGTCCATACCCACCCTGATACTCCCTCACTTATGCCAGCGTCCAAGGAACATTCTCTGCTGACAATCCTGAGTAACCTTATATTAGGCATGCAAACATGGAAGTCTGTGGAACACCTTAAATGTTATTCAAAATTATCTGTATGGGAGGTGATTATATATTCACATTTTTGTGGGAAGAGAGGCTATAATTTTTAGAAGATTCTCAAAAGAGCCTGTGGTTCTTTGCCCTTAAAAAAGGTTAAAAGTGTCTATATATGCTGTCTCACTAACTCTAGTCATTTATTCTAACCTTAGACCTGCTTCTTTTCCTTTTGTTTTCTGCCTTAGTATCCACCCATTGGTCAACTCAGAACCAGGCCATCATCCTTGAATCCTTCTTCATTGTCTCTCATATTCAATTAATAACCAAATCGGGCTAAGACTCTATTTATGTCTTTTAATATCAGCATCATGGAGCTATAATCCACATATCATACAATATCCATTTAAAGTGTACACTTCAATGATGTTTACTTTATTCACAGATATGCACAACCATCAACATAGTCAATTTTAGAACATTTTCATCACCTCAAAAAAAACTCAGAAAGTACTCTTTAACTATCACTCTCCTATCCTCCCATCCTCTCCAGGTCAAAGCAACCATACAAAGCAAATTTACTTTCTATCTCTGTAGATTTCCCCATTCTGGACATTTCATATAAATGAAACCATATATAATATGTGTTCTTTTGGGGCTCACTTTTTGATTTAGCATAATGTTTTCATACTTCATGGCAACAATATGATTAATCATTTGAGGAACTGCCAAACTGTTTTCCACAGTGTTGACCCTTTTACATACCTACCAACACTGTATGAGAGTTCTGAATTTGCCACATCCTCACCATTTGTTATCATATGAAATTTTGATTCTACTCATATTAGTGGGCATGAATTGTTGACTGAAAAGCAGTTCACAGCATGATAACTGTCAGTTCAGTTTTATTTGGGGACTTACTGAGGACTGTAGCCTGGGAGACAGCCTCTCAGGTAGCTCTGAGGAACTGCTCCAAAGAGGTCAGGGGAGAGGTCAGTGTATATATACATAATTTCAGTGAAGGAAGTATGTGCAATCAAGCACACATCTCAGTAGAAGGTTGCTGCTAGTCATGGGAAGGTTGCTGCTACTCACGAGGACCAGATGTCTCTGTTAATGATTTTAAGTGCTTTTGTAGGTATGAGAAGATGCAAAAAATTGGGTTCATAACATTTTCTTCTGAAAATATTTAATTATCTGATGGATTTGAAGGCCTGTTCTGCCATTTTTCCCAGAGCACAGAGTGCCTCATTCGTGATCTCTGCTCTGATCTCCTTTCAGGGTGTGTTAAAGGTCTGTAACTGCAGTGGCTAAGTGACTTCATTCTTATAGAACCAGGTGGCAAGTGCCATATTTTTGTAGTCAGGCCCCCCCCAACGCTCCCTCCCCCGCTCCATGGTCATAAAATTGACCATGTTTTGGGAGGCATTTCATGACCATTTTTTCCCACAGTACTAGGAATATTCATTCCTAGGTCAGGCTAAGATTTCATTGATAGACCATTCAATGTGGTATTACTGGACTAGGCCCTGTTAACAGTAGCCAAAAGTCTTTGGACCATCTGATTTAGTCTGTTCTGTACCAATCATTGTCTTTAAGGGAAATGATATATTGGCATTGTTCATAAGTCACCTAGCCCAATTTCCTAGTGTTATTAGGCTGATTATCCTTAGTATGGTTTAATTGTTCCCAACACAAGGGAGGTCTTTAAACTTAAATGACTGTGGTCTGGTGTTAACCATATAAATCAATCCCATAACAGGGAGCTTATATTCTTTGACTGAAATTTAGCTCTTTGCTCTGATTGAGCTTAAGTAACTTGAAAAGAAAATTCATATTTATTATTATGGTCAGAGCAAGTAGATTGATTGTCCAAGTGAGGGGCTCCCATCTAGTAATATCAATAGTAGCCTGAACAAAACTGTAACTTCTTTCTTCTAGAATAAATTTCCTAAGGGCCATCCAATTAGAGCCTTGGAAAGGAGAAATCCACCAAGGTAACCCAGAAGTACTGAATGTAGGTAATTGAACATAAACCCAACAATTGGATTGTTTTTTTTTTTGAAACTTACATATGATTGAACCCAAGAAAGAAATACATTTGGTTCATAAGCAAAAGTGTGAGCAGTTATCAATGTAATTGGTATACAGGCCTGGTCTGGCATCTTGGGTCAGCTGGCTACTTCAGATGTCATCTTCTTCTCACTTTGGTCTCTTAGTTTCTCCTCTGTTTGAGTGCTGTTTTAAGGTGAGTTTGAGGTCAACAGCCTTCTCTATAGACCAGTCCAGTGCAAGGGCCTTTTCTAAGTGGGAAATATGAATCCAAGAGTTAATTCCCTTCAGTTTTGCTGCACATGAGCTAGTTAAGAGCACTTGATAAGGTTCTTTCAATCTAGGTTGGAGATAGTCCTTTAAATGATGTCTTTTCCAGTATGCATAACCTCCTGGTTGCAGGTCATGGAGCAGCTGATCTCCATCCAAAGATAGTCCAAGCTTCAGAAACAAGCTTAGACTATTTGCAGTAGCCAAGATATGGAAGCAACCTAAATATCTAGGCAGATGAATGGATAAAGAAGATGTGGTATGTGTGTGTGTGTGTGTGTGTGTGTGTGTGTATACACAATGGAATAGACTCAGCCTTAAAAAAGAATGAAATAATGCCATTTGCAGCAACATGGATGGACCTAGAGATAATCATACTAAGTGAAGTAAGTCAGACAGAGAAAGACAAATATCATATGATATCACTTATATGTGAAATCTAAAAAAATGAAACAAATGAACTTACTTATAAAACAGAAATTGACTCACAGACATAGAAAACAAACTTATGGTTACCAACAGGGCAGGGGGGCAGGGAAAAATTAGGAATTTGGGATTAATAGATACTCACTACTATATATAAAATAAACAACAAGGACCTACTGTATAGCATAGGGAACTATAGTCAATATTTTGTAATAACCTATAATGGAAAATAATCTGAAAAAGAATATATATATAATGTATATATTATATATATAAAAAACTGAATCACTTTGCTGTACACCTGAAACATTGTAAATCAACTGTACTTCAATTAAAAATGTATAAATAGAAAAAAGAAACAAGCTTAGAATGTTCTTTTAATAATTCAATTAAACTTTACAATAATGTAACATAGTAATGAGGAATAATGAGTGAGTAATAAGGAAGTGACTCTTAGACAAACAACATTAGAATTTAATATCCACAAAGGTATACTGCTGAAACATAAATTTTTTCTCTCTAAAATTACCCGCATTTCCACCAAATATAGCCAAATTAAGATGAATTTGTTTGCAAATAATTCTGGTTTCAATACACTTGGCCTGACTACTTACATAAGTGTAGTTGATCATACAGGCTCTTTTAAAACTGGCTTTCCATCAGATTCTGCGTGCAATATCTATAGATTTGGGTGAATTCCTCTCTTCCTGAGATTCCCAAAACATCTTGAGATTCTTGCACTTGTCGGGAGGTGTACTGTTTTACTTACCTGATAAGGTAGCTGGGAACCTAATAGTTTCCAATCTATGGAGGGATCAGGTAGAGAGAAAAGATAAATTTTTAAATTCTGCTTAAAAAAGAATAATTTACCAAATTGCTGTAAGTCGTAATTAGCTTGAGGGGAAGTGTTTCTTAATATTTGGAAAACACAGGTTAAAAGCCTTTAACATTTCAGACAGAAACCATAAAAATTATAACAATATTCATAGTTCAGTCTTATGTAACTAATCCTTGATCTCTTGTTAACAGTTTTATAAAGCCATCAGGGTTTCCATTAGAATTCCTTAATGTTTTATCCAGTTCAGCGGTATGATCTGAAAGTTATCAGAAACCTGTACTTGTCAAAAAGTCCTTTCTATGAATCTTCCTGAAGATGAAGCATTTTTGCAAAGACATCAAAGTAAAACTATAACTGTCTATGAATGATAAAAGACTTAAAAAGGCATGGTTAAATAACTGATTACAATGCAATTGACAAAGAAACTCAGTTACTGTTGTGACATAACGACATTTAAAAATAATAACTAGATTATGACCGATAACATTTTATCAGGCCATATTTAATTTTTAGAAATTCCATATAATTTCTAGAATATTTAAAATAACATTTACCCATACCATACAACATCGGAAGGTTTCTTACTCATTTGACCGTGCTTCCCATGTAATTCAACATATCAAATGAATCTAATTAGTTTAATATCTCTCTTTGGGATGTTTCATGGGCCCTTTGAAGCATTCCAATGTTAGCTAGAGGTCCAAGGAACTTCAATGGAATTTGATTTGGGAAGTTTGTCAAAAAATATCAAAAGGCTTTCAAACACTTGGTCAAATAGGATCATATGTCACTGTGAAACAATACTTATTCACTTAACCAAAGTGACAATAAAATATTTCAAAGGCAAATACAGAAAGTTGTAGCAGATTACCAGTTAAAGGTAAAGAAACTTTACAACCTGTTATCAAAAGGAGATCAATAGTTTAAGAAAACTGTGCCCTCTTAACAGAGAGAGAAACCAAATTCAGGTTTGCACCACTTTACCTTTAATATTAGAACTCAATTAAATTTATTCTAATCTTAGTCAGTTCTGACCACACATAGAATACCATTATAAATATATTTTTTTCTTTCCCAGGAACCTTCTACAAATTTCTATGTCCATATTAATTTAACCCTTATTTTCTTTCTTATTTAGAAATAACCAGCATTGAGACAAAATTACTTTCTTTCCCTTAACAAAATGTGATTTCATTCCTCATACCTTCTTTTTTTAGATTTATTTTATTTATTTATTTGTTTGTTTATTTATTTATTTATTTTTGGCTATGTTGGGTCTTTGTTGCTGCGTGCAGGCTTTCTCTAGCTGTGGCGAGCGGGGGCTACTTTTCATTGTGGTATGCTGGCTTCTCATTATGATGGCTTCTCTTGTTGCAGAGCATGGTCTCTAGGTGCGTGGGCTTCAGTAGTTGTGGCGCGTGGGCTTAGTTGCTCCGCAGCATGTGAGATCTTCCGGGACCAGGGCTCGATCCCGTGTCCCCTGCATTGGCAAGTGGATTCTTAGCCACTGCGCCACCAGGGAAGCCCCTCATACTTTCTTATCCTGAAAACACACATCCTACTTTCCTTGTATACTGAAATGTTTCCCTTATTATTTCTAGTAGCTTTAATTACAGATTTAAATTAGAATTCTCAATTCTTAAAAACCTTAATTTCTAGTAAAAAGTAAGAAGTAAGCAGTTGTGAACTGTCTTTTACATTAGCATTCTGTAGATTGGCAAACTTATAAATACCAAAAATAATTTCTAAAATTACGTGCTTTCTTATAGAAAATGTCTCAGTGTGGCACCAAACATATTTATTAATAGTCCTAAATATCTTCAATTTCTCTGTAAAAGGAAGCCAATATTCGGTAATTAATGTTTCAGTATATTACTTTATTTGGGAATGACTTTTAGTTATTCAATAAAATTTCACCATTTAACTTAATTTAGCAAAACTCTAAAGTTTCAAGTTACCAAAGTCTGGAGAGATTATTTTAAAATAGATATTCTTTTTTTTTTTTTTTTTTTTTTGTGGTATGCGGACCTTCCTCTGTTGTGGCCTCTCCCGTTGCGGAGCACAGGCTCCGGACGCGCAGGCTCAGCGGCCATGGCTCACGGGCCCAGCCGCTCCGCGGCATGTGGGATCCTCCCATACCGGGGCGCGAACCCGGTTCCCCTGCATTGGCAGGCGGACGCGCAACCACTGCGCCACCAGGGAAGCCCCAATAGATATTCTTAAAACATAATTATTCCTAAAACATTTACCTAAAAGTGCTTTCATTTACATTTAATTTATTTATAAAAATTTCATCATACCATGTTATTTTTCTTGCTGACAAATTTGCAACAGATATAATAAGATCTTATTTGATGTCTAGTAAACCTAGGTACAATTAAAGTATTATACTTAATGTTGATGACTCTAAAGACAAGTCTGTATTAATTAAATGAACTAACTTAAACTAGCTTTAATATCAAATATTAACTTAATACTGAGTTTTTCCTCATTCACGTGGACCTGAAATTTATTTGGGTTGGTTTCTTTTATATTTCTGAGAGTTTATATAAGCACTTAATTTCCTCTAAACCAATTAAATAGAGCTCATTTACAAATTAATTTTGATAATATCATCCAAAAGTAAAGATATACTTATGCACACATAGACATATAGACAGGCAAAACCAGAGATCTCAGCTTCATTTTAAAACTTAGTCATGAATCAAGTATTACAATATAAAACTCACTAGTTTACAGTAGGAATAAATTTTTAAATTAAATCTTAAAAGTCTTTCCCCTTCCCCCTCCCCGCGTTTCTTCCCTCAGTCTCAGGAGTTAGAGATGGTCTAGATAAGATAGTGTTCCTGAGAGCCCTGATAGAACATTTACATCTCAAGGCACAGGGAGAGAAAAGCAAGTTCTCCTAAAAGGATTTGTTCCATTAGGGTCAGAATTCTAAAAAGGTGTTTGTTTTATCAAGCTGGCTTTCTCAAACTTAACTGTGTATGCGATAGTTGACCCCCATGTTGGCCATTTTCAGGGCATGATTTCCTTTAATTCCAAATTAAGTAAGTACTTGTAATTTTGTACTTACATAAACCTGGTTGGGGTGTTAGTTGGAAGCTGGCTTTCTGATGCCCCTCATTTCTCTGTTTGAGAGACTCTGTTTCCCATTTTAAAGTTGAATTTGTTGGGAATAAAATTTACTAATGAAATTGTTTGGTGGTCCCATGTACTGCTTGTGAGCTTAACTCCTCTGGGTGTCACCCTAGAGTCATTTCAGCTCTGTTACATGTCTCCGTTTCTCCCTCCAGCTGTCTAAAACCGCCATGGGTGCTTGGATCACTGAATGGCCAATTCTTATATCTGATCACCGGACGAGCAAGTCTTTTAATTAATGAGAGTGTTTCCCTATGGGACCACTGCATGGTATGAGGACTCTGCCTCCACCACTCCCATAAATTTCTCAGTTGCCTGAGAAAGCTGTAACTGACCAGGAGGAGTCTTGTCCCTCTTCTTCGGAGCAAAGCTCTCATGAAATATCTTCACTTTTATCCTCACAAATTCTGTTAAGGTAGCTGAATTGAGGAAAGATGTCAGGTCTGCCTCCTATCTAAACACTCATCCCAGACTGCTCAGTGTCTTTCAACTGAGCAAATCCCAGTATCTTTCAACTGGGGGGCCAAGTACATGTTGTACACCACCAAATAAAACTCAGGATCATCAACCAGCAATTGGGAGATCCAAGAACCAGAAGACACCCAAATTCGTCTGGACTCTGAGCAGGTAGATGGGCACAAAAGGCCTTGCTGGTACCAAGGCTCCAGATCCTCGTAGAGTTCATGTGAAGGAGAGAAGTCTGCTCTGGGTCCCTTTGTTGGTCACCGAAACTGTTCACTGAAAAAAATGCACAATGTGAGAGCTGTGAGTTCAGTTTTATTTGGGGACTTAAGATTATAGCCTGGGAGACAGCCTCTCAGATAACTCTGAAGAAGTGCTCCAAAGAGAGGTCAGTGTGTGTGTGTGTGTGTGTGTGTGTCATAAGCTTCAATAATCCTGTTGATAAATTGATTGTAAAGAATTTATTTTTGGAAGATGTATTAGTCAGCGATCTCTAGAGAAACGGAACCAATAGGTGTGTGTGTGTGTGTGTGTGTGTGTGTGTGTGTGTGTGTGTGTATTTATTTATTTATTTTTATATTTATATATAATTTCAGTGAAGGGAGTATGTGCAATCAAGCACACATCTCAGTAGAATGTATCTGCTGCTCATGAGGAGGTTGCTGCTATTCACAAGGAGCCAATGCTTCTAATAATGATTTTAGTGATTTTCTAGGTATGAGAAGATGCAAGAAATTGGATTTATAAAATTTTCTCTTGAAAATAGCTATCTGAAGGCCTGTTCTGCCAGTCTGCCCAGAGCACAGAGTGCCTTGTTCCTTATCTCTACCTTGAACTCCTTTCAGGGTATGTTAAAGGTCAGTGACTGAAGTGGCTTAGTGACTTCATTCTTATAAAACCAGATGGTGAGTGGCATGTTTTTGTTATTGAAAGTGATATCTCATGATGGTTTTGATTTGCATTTCCCAGATAACAAATGATGTTGAGCATCTTTTCATGTTATAATTCTGCTCTTATTCCAATCTGTGCGTCTTTCCCCATATATCCAAGCAGTTCTTCAATACCAGTTGGGTGTCGTACAGTTCAACTCAATTCTGACACTATCTATGTAGAGATAGTATCAGATTCCACAGGTTAAGGATTCAGTCCCACAAGGCTGACCTCCTCTTCAGATGCCAACCTCAATTCTAGGTTGTTACCTGTGCTTCTGACCGACTGTCTATAACTGAGAGGTTCCCAGAACCCTTTCCTTAGGTCCAATTAATTTGATAGAAGGCTCACAGAACTCAGGAAACCAGTTTACTCATTAGATTACCAGTTTATTACAAATGATATTAAAGGATACAAATTAACAGTCAAATGGAGACATACATAAGTCCATGTCCCCAAAAAGATCTTCTGTCTCTGTGGAGTTTGCAACCTGGCATGGTGGCACATGGAAACATTCTGGTTTGCCAACCTGGAAGCTCTCTGAACCCAGTACTTTTGGGTTTTTATGAGGCTTTACTTCATCAGCATGATTGATTAACTCATTGGCCATTGATGATTGATTCAACCTCCAGCCCCTCTCCCCTCCCTGGAAATCAGGGAGTGGGACTGAAAGTTTCAACCCTCTAATCAAAGTTGGTTCCCCTGTCAACAAGATCCCCCATATTTAGGAAATATCCCAAAGTCATCTCATTAACTTAAACTCAATTGTGGTTGAAAAGGGCTTGTTATGAACAACAAGACACCCATTTTGTTTTTATGGTTCTGAAGTGATTTCAGGAACTGAGGACAAAAGACCAATATTAGAACAAAAGATGCTCCTATTGCTTTTCTCTCTTATGAAACTCCACGAGTTTGGGGAGCTCTGTTCCAGGAACAAGGATGAAGAACAAATATATATTTCTCATTATAAATCACAGTATCACACATGTACTTATCAGCCACTTGTATATCTTCCTTGGAGGAATGTATATTTGGATCCTTTGCCCAGATTTTTTTCATGCCTGTAGCTTAAAAGTTTCCATTTCCCCACATCCTCCACAACCCAAGCATTATCAATCTTTTACATCTTTGCCAATCTGATAGATTAGAATTAAAATTTTATTTTTATTTCTTTGTTAATGTACTTGAGAATATTTTCTCATGATTATGACATTTTCATTTGTAACTTGACTCTTTTTGTGTTTTTTGCTCATTTTTTAAGTGGTGTGCTTTGCTTTGGACATTGGGATATAAAACAGTCACATGCTGAGTAAAGAAAAATGCACAACCTAAAAGTTACAAGTTAAGTTTTATTCAGGGATCTTACTGAGGATTATAACCTGGGAGACAGCCTCTCAGATAGCTGTGAGGAACTGTTCTGAAGAAGTAAGGGAAGAGCCAGGATATATAGGAGATTTTGCTGGAAACAACATGTAGTAGCACATCAGAAGATAACTACTAATCGCAAAGAAAAGACATCTCAAGTTAATGATTTTAACAATTTTCTATGTATGGGAAGATGCAAGGATCTGGGTTCATTGAAATTATTCCTTAACTATCTAGGGCCAGTATCCAAAGCATAGAATGCTTCCTGTTTTTCTCCATCCCTGAATTCCCAGTCAGTTGGCAGCTGCAGTGGCTAATGGTTTGATCTTTGTAGAACTGGGATGGTGGGCTACATTCTTTGTTTACTGGAATGGCAGAAACATTCCCTGTCCACACACATTTACTTGGATCATATATTTTACCTTTTTTTCTGATATTTTATGTTTTCTGAATCTCTTTTTTCTTGTTCCTTTTCCTCTTCCTTGACTTTTGCTTTATTTTTTTAAATTTATTTATTTTATTTATTTATTTTTGGGTGCATTGGGTCTTTGTTGCTGCACACGGGCTTTCTCTAGCTGTGGTGAGTGGGGGTTACTCTTTGTTGTGCTGTGTGTGTGCTTCTCATTGCGGTGGTTTCTCTTGTTGTGGAGCACAGGCCATAGGCACGTGGGCTTCAGTAGTTGTGGCTCATGGGCTCTAGAGCGCAGGCTCAGTAGTTGTGGCACATGGGCTTAGTTGCTCCGTGGCATGTGGGATCTTCCCGGACCAGGGATTGAACCCATGTCCCCTGCATTGGCAGGTGGATTCTTAACCACTGCACCACCAGGGAAGTCCCGACTTTTTAATCAAGTTTTGTATTAGTTTTTGTTACTCTAGTTTCTTTCTTTTTTCTTTTTTGAGAAGTGGGAAATACTGCAGTTCATTAGATGTCAAACTTTTCCAGAAATTTAGAATATAGTTTACAATACAATTAAGTACAATATTTCAAGAAGATGATTCATTTAAAATTATTTAATGCTTGCCTTGTTTATTCACAAAATCTCTTACTAGATTAATAAATTATAAAATAGACTGTCAGTGAGGAAGAAAACTTTTCTTTACCCTTCTAGGTTCTTCTGGATGATCTAAGAATTAAATTTACATAGACAGATGTCATGAGATAAAATTAATCAATAGTAAATCTGAGAAAGAAATGGAAAATTTTATTTGAGCCTGAGGATTATAACTCAGGAGACAGTCTCTCAGAGAGCTCGGAGAACTGTTCTGAAGAGATAAAGGGGGAGGCCAGTATATATGTGATTTTGGCAAAGGGGATATGTGCAATCAAACACACAGCTCAGTAGAAGGTTGCTGCTAGTCATGAGGAATAGACATCTTAGTTAATGGTTTTAGTGCTTTTCTAAGTATGGGAAGGTGCAAGAAACTGGGTTAACAGAATCTGCTCCTGAAAATACCCAAATGTCTTAGGACCAATTCTGTCAGTTTATCCAGAGCACAAAGTGCCTCATCCTGATCTTCACCCTGAATTCCTTTCAGGGTGTACTGTAGGCAAATGACAGCATTGACTAATGACTTGACTCCTGTAGAACTGGATGGTGAGCAACATTCTATTTTGCAATACCCTCCCTTTCCACCTTAATTTCTACCAAGGTTTGGAAGGCATTTTGTGACTATTTTGTCCCACAGTGTTAGGAATGCTCATTCCTAGGTCAGGCCAGGATTTCATTGATAGGCTACTCCATGTGCTATTACTGGACTAGGCCTTATTAACAGTAACCAAAAGCCTCTGGACTGCCTGCCTTAATAGTCTGTTATGGTCCAGGAAATGACTCCTTCTTTTTGCTTCTTCCCATATCTAGAGTTACTGTATTACAATAATTGATCTTATAGAACTATATATTTGGTCAATTGTTACAAGTTGCCTAATCATCATTAATTTTATCTGAGGCTCAATCACACAGTAGTGCAAGAAACAATAGTCTTGTGAAATAGGCAGATTACAAGTTATAACTAGTAACGTTAATAAGTTCATAAGTAGGTATTTAAGCTAAGAACTTGCCTTAGGTACAGCACAGTACCTCCCCACACATCTCAGTAGAAGGTTGCTGCTAGTCACGAGAAACAGACATCTTAGTTGTCTGATCAGTCTGTTCTGCACCACTTGCTATCCTTAAAGGAAATGATATATTGGCATTGTACATAAAGTTCAGCAAAGATGTCTACACATACAAGGTGAGTGGTGAGTCATCACGACCCCTTACAGGATTGAGAAAAGAATGTTATCTTCTAAGGAGTTACATGGCTGTCTCCAGAAGTAGAAAAAAATGATCTTTATGGTTGAGCAGGTTATTTCTGCCATTGGGGAGGTCTGGTTAGTGCATAAAGCAGATGCACAGTAGAAGGAAAGGAGGAAGCCAAAGGACAGAGAAAATGTTTTACGTTTAAGACATTCCCAGATAAGCAAAAACTGAGAGAGTTCATTACCATTAGATCTGCCCTACAAGAAATGCTTATGGGAGTCATTCAAGTTGAAATGAAAGGATGCAAGACAGTAACTCAAATCCATACAAAAATATAAAGTTTATATTTTGTATAAAAGGTAAAAACATGTGAAAATACAAAACCAGTATGATAATAATTTGGGGTCAAAAATTCAGTTTTTTATTCTTCTACAGAATTTAAAAGACAAAAGCATTAAAACTAATAATAAATCTATGTTAATGGGTACACAATAAAAAGAAGTAATTCGTGATATCAGGAATGTAAATTGGGGGAGACAGAGTTGGAAAGTTGTAGAATTTTGTATGCAATTAAAGTTAAGTTGGTATTGGTTTAAAATAGATTGTTAAACTTTGGATGTTTTATGTAATCTTAATGATAATCACAGAGTATATCTACAGAATATATAATAAAAAGGAAATTAGAAGGGAATCAAAATGTGTCACTACAAAAATAATCAACTAAACACAAAGGAAGGCAATCATGGGGAAAACGAGGGACAAAAAAACTATGAGACAGAAAACAATTAACAAAGTGGCAACAGAAGTTCTTCCCTATCGGTAATTGTTTTCAATGTAAATGGATCACTCTCCACAATCAAAAGACATATTTGGGTAGAGTGGATTTAAAAAACATGATCCAAAAATATGCTGTCTACAAGAGATTCACTTTAAATATAAAGACGTATATAGGTTGTCTTTCTGACTGAAACCATAATGAATGTATTTGTATGTAAATCTCTGGGTGTACCTGATTATCTCCTTGGGATAAATTCTTCTTTTAAATTTTTATTTTATATCGGAGCATAGTTGATTAACAATGTTGTGTTAGATTCAGGGGTACAACAAAGTAATTCAGTTATACATATACATGTATCTATTCTTTTTCAAATTCTTGTCCCATTTAGGTTGTTACAGAATATTGAGTAGGGTTCCCTATGGTATAAAGTAGGTCCTTGTTAGTCAGAAAGACAAAAACCTGGAAACAACATAAATGTTCACTATGAGGGAGCTGGTTAAATGATGGTACATCTAGATAAGGGCTGCCATACAGTTATGAAAATTATTGTTTTAGAAGAATATTTAATGACACAGGAAAATGCTTTACATTGTATGTTAAGTGAAAAAATCAGGATGCAAAACTGAATATACATTATGAAGCCAGTTTAACAAAAAGTAGAGTCTTTCTTTTTATCTAAAATAAACACCAAAATGTTCATGGTTTTAAAAAAGATATGTATATAGGTTGAAAGTGAAAGGATGGTAAAAGATATTCTGTGCAAATATTAACCAAAAGAGAAGAGAAGTGGCTATACTAATATCATATAAAATAGTTTTAATTCTAAAACTATTACAAGAGGCAAAGAATGATTTATATCACAATAAAACTGTCACCAAGATAATATAAACACATATGTGCCAAACGTGACTGCTCCTAAATATATGAAGCAGACATTGATAGAATTGAGCAAATAAATAAACAGTATTCCCATACTAGTAAGAGCTTTCAATGCCCCATTCTCATTAATTGATAGACTAACCAGACAGAAGATCAGTAAGGAAATTGAGGACATGAAAAACACTATAGACTAATTGGACCTATCAGACCTATACAGAACACTCCATCCAACAACAGGAGAATACACATTTTTTTCAAGTGCTCATGGAATATTATCCAGGATAGACTATGTTAGGTCACAAAGAAAATCTTAATAAACTTTAAAGAAATCATACAAACTATCATTTCTGATCACAATGGAATGAAAATAGAAATCAATAGAAGGAAAACTGTAAATCAAATAACATTCTTAAATAACTAATAAGTCAAAGAAAATATTGCAAGGGAAATTGGAAAATATCTTGAGACAAATGGAAAGGAAAACCCAACATATTAAAACTTAGAGGTTACAATGAAAGCAGTGCTAAGAAGGAAATTTGTAGCTGTAAACACATTTTAAAAAGATTTTGCATCAACAAACTAACTTTATACCTTAAAGAACTTTGCACCTTAAAGAAAAAGGAAAACAAATTAAACACAAAGCTATCAGAAGGAAGGAAATAATAATTAGAGAAGAGATAAATAAGAGATGGAGAGTAGAAAAACAGTAGAGAAAATTCACAAAAGCAAGAGTTGGTTCTTTGAAAATATTTTTTTTTTTTCTTTTTTTTTTTTTTACAAACCCTTGTGTCGAGGGCTGACTTTCAATAGATCGCAGCGAGGGAGCTGCTCTGCTACGTACGAAACCCCGACCCAGAAGCAGGTCGTCTACGAATGGTTTAGCACCAGGTTCCCCACGAACGTGCGGTGCGTGACGGGCGAGGGGGCGGCCGCCTTTCCGGCCGCACCCCGTGTCCCAGGACGAAGGGCTCTCCGCACCGGACCCCGGTCCCGACGCGCGGCTAAAGCTCTACTGAGGTTTTTCGGGGGACTGCATTGGCAGGCGGACTCTCAACCACTGCGCCACCAGGGAGGCCCTGAAAATATTTTTAAAATGACAAAACTTTGGCTAGGCTTGCCCCCCAAAAGAGAGAAAACTCAAATAGCTAAAACAAGAAAAGAAAGAAAAGACATTACTATCGATTTTAAAAAAGCAAAAAGGATTATAGAAGACTACTATGAATAATTGTACCATCAAATTGGATAACCTAGATGAAATGAACAAATTGTTAGGAACACACAACCTATCAAGACTGAATCATAAACAGAAAATCTGAACTGATCTATAACTTGTAAGGAGACTGAATTACTAAAAACCTACCAACAAGAGAAAGCCTAGGTATAGATGACTTCACTGGTGGATCGAACCAAACATTTAAAGAAAAATTAATACAAATTCTTCACAAATTTTTCCAAAATTTGGAGAGAAGGAAACACTTCCCAACTTATTCTATAAGACTAGCATTACCCTGATTTCAAAGCCAGAGAAAGATATTAAAAGAAAACTACAGAACAATATCTCTTTTGAACATTGATGCAAAAATCCTCAACAAAATACTAGCAAAGCAAATTCAATAGGATATTAAAATAATTTTATACCATGATCAAGTGGGATTTGTTCCTGGAATGCAAGTTGTTCAAAATAAAAAAAAATCAAGCAATGTAATGCACCACATTAACAGAATGAAAGGAGAAAGAAAAAGATCATCTCAATTGATTTAGAAAAATTATTTGATAAAATTCAACATCCTTTCATGATAAAAACACTCAGTAAACTAGGAATAGAAGAAAACTACCTCACCATAACAAAGGCCCTAAAAACATACAAAAAGAGCTAACGTTATACTCAATGGGGAAACACTGAAAATTCTTCCTCTAAGATCAGGAACAAGACAAGGATGCCCAATTTCACCACTTGTTTTCAATAAATTACTGGATGTTCTAGCTGAAGCAATTAAGCAAGAACAAGAAATTAAAAGCATCCATAATGGAAAAGAAGTAAAATTACCTGTTTTTAGATGAAATATTCTTTTTTTTCCTTAGATTCCATATATATGTGTTAGCATACAGTATTTGTTTTTCTCTTTCTGACTTACTTCACTCTGTATGACAAACTCTAGGTCCATCCACCTCACTACAAATAACTCAATTTCGTTTCTTTTTATGGCTGAGTAATATTCCATTGTATATATGTGCCACATCTTCTTTATCTATTCATCCGATGATGGACACTTAGGTTGCTTCCATGTCCTGGTTATTGTAAATAGAGCTGCAATGAACATTTTGGTCCATGACTCTTTTTGAATTATGGTT
>NC_041234.1:79095072-79098349 GCF_002837175.3 Physeter macrocephalus | reverse complement strand
ATTCTGACCGGTGTGAGATGATATCTCATTGTAGTTTTGATTTGCATTTCTCTAATGGTTATTGATGTTGAGCATTCTTTCATGTGTTTGTTGGCAATCTGTATATATTCTTTGGAGAAATGTTTTAGGTAGAAAATCCTAAAGATTCTACAAAAAACCTTTTAGAATTAGTAAATTCAGCAACACTTATGGATAAAAAAATCAACAATCATGTGCATTTCTATACACTAATAATAAACAATCTAAAAGGATATTTAAAAGACAGTTCCATTTATAACAGTATCAAAAAGAATAAAAATAATTAAGAATAAACGTTACCAAGGAATTGAAAGATTGGACATTGAAAACTACAAAATCTTCCTGAAAAAAATTTAAGGATTCACAAATAATTGAAAAGACATTCTGTGTTCATGGATTGGATGACTCAATACTGCTAAAATGTCAGTAACACCCAACAAGATCTATGGATTCAATACAATTGCTATCAAAATCAAAATCCCAATGATTTTGGTTTTTTTGCAGAAATAGAAAAACCCATTCTATTTTTCATATGGAATCTCAAGAGACCCTGATTAGTCAAAACAGTCTTGAGAAGAACAAAGTTGGAGGTCTCTCACTTCCTCATTTCAAACTTAAGACAAATTTACAGTGATAAAAACAGTGTGATACTGGCAGAAGGCAGGCATATAGATGAATGTAATAGAACAAGAAATCCAGAAACAAACTCTGGCATAAATGGTCAAATGTTTTTCAACAACTGTGTCAAGACCATTCAATGGGAAAAGTACCGTCTTTTCAACAAATATGAGGAAAATAGATATCCACTTGGGAAATAATGAATTAATAATCTTACATTAAATCATGTGCAAAAAATTAACTCAAAATGGATGAAAGACCTAAACATGAGAGCTAAAAGTATAAAACTCTTAAAAGAAAACATAAGAGACAAGCTTCATGACATTGGATCTTGGAATGATTTCTTGAGCATGACACCAAAGCACAGGCAACAATGGAAAATAATAGATTAGACTACATCAAAATTAAAAATTTTGTGCATCAGAAGTCACTATCAACAGAGTAAAAAGAGAAAATATGCAAATAAGATACCAAATAAGGGATTAATATCCAGAATATATAAAGAACTACAATTCAACAACAACAACAAAAAAACCAATTCAAAAATGGATACAGGACTTATATAGACATTTCTCCAAAGAAGATATACAAATAGTAATAATCATATGAAAAGATACTCATTATTAAAGACATTACTAATCACTTGGGAAATGCAAATCAAAACCACAATGAAATACCACCTCACACCCATTAGAATGACCACTATAAAAAAAAACAAAATAAAACAAAACAATCAAAAACCCAGAAAATAACAAATGGTGACAAGGATGTGGAGAAATTGAAACCCTACTACATGGCTAATGGGAATGTAAAATGGTGTATCTGTGGAACACAGTATGGCAACGCCTCAAAAAATTAAGTGTGAAGTTACCATATGATACATCAATTCCGCTTCTGGATATATACACAAAAGAATCTCTCAGATATTTGTACACCTATATTCATAGGATTATTAGTCACAATAGCCTAAAAGTGAAAATAGCCAAGATGTCCATTTGATAGATTAATGTATAAATAAAATATGGTGTATATATATATGTATATATATATATAGTATATGTATATATATATATACACATGCACATACAATGGAACGTTATTCATCCTTAAAATAGAAAGATATTGTGATACATGCTACAATATGGATGACCTTTGAAGAAATTTTTATGAGTGAAATAAGATAGTCACAAAGGACAAATATATGATTCAATTTATATGAGGTACCTAGATTGGTCAGATAAGTAGAGACAGAAAGTGGAATGATGGTTGCCAGAATCTGGGGGAGGGGAGAAGGGAGAGTTATTATTTATTGTGTACAGAGTTTCAGTTTAGAAAGATAAAAATATTCTAGAGCTGGAAAGCAGTGATTGTTGCACAACAATGTGAATATTCTTAATGCCACTGAACTGTATGCTTAAAATGGTTAAAATGGTAAGATTTTGTATTGTGTATATTTCACCACAATTTAAAAAACCTGAAATACTTAGGTGTAAATTTTACAAAACACGTACAAGGCTTGTATGCTGAAAATTACAAAATAATTATAAAGTAAATAAAAATGATCTAAATAAATGGAGAGACATACTGTGCTAATAGACCAGAAAACACAACATAATAAAGATACCAAGGGGTGGAAAGAAAATTCTCTGAATAGGACAGAAACTTCTAACACCAGATGTGGATGGGTGTAGCTCATTACATGTGATGTGAATTGAGTTTGCTGGCTGACATTTGAGGTCTGTGGATTTTTCCTTATCAGGTATTCATACGTGGTTTAATTCCGCTGATTACAGTTTATTTCACCTAGTGTTCCTCACATTGCATTTTGAAAGCAAGCTTGTTAAAAAACACACTTTGATAATAACACACTCATTGATAAAACCTGTAAGCTTATTTCTAGCCTAGAAATTTCTGTTTCTATCATAGAGGATAACATTAAAGAAGAGAATACCCCAAAGATGATCTAGACAGGGAATAGGTATCGTTAGTTTTGCTTTATAACAAAGTGAATCAGTTATACATATACATATATCCCCATATCTCCTCCCTCTTGCGTCTCCCTCACACCCTCCCTATCACTCACCTCTATGTGGTCACAAAGCACCAAGCTGATCTCCCTGTGCTATGTGGCTGCTTCCCACTAGCTATCTGTTTTACATTTGGTAGTATATATATGTCCATGCCACTCTCTCACTTCGTCCCAGCTTATCCTTCCCCCCCATGTGTTCTCAAGCCCATTCTTTATGTCTCTGTCTTTATTCCTGTCCTGCCCCTAGGTTCTTCAGAACTTTTTTTTTAGATTCCATATATATGTGTTAGCATACGGTATTTTTTTTTCTCTTTCTGACATACTGCACTCTGTAGGACAGACTCTAGGTCCATCCACCTCACTACAAATAACTCAGTATCATTTCTTTTTATGGTTGAGTAATATTCCATTGTATATATGTGCCACATCTTTAACCATTCATTTGTCGATGGACACTTAGGTTGCTTCCATGTCCTGGCTATTGTAAATAGATCTGCAATGAACATTGTGGTCCATGACTCTTTTAGAATTATGGTTTTCTCAGGGTATATGCCCAGGAGTGGGATTGCTGGGTCATATGGTAGTTCTATTTTTAGTTTTTTAAGGAACCTC
>NC_041234.1:79057141-79094993 GCF_002837175.3 Physeter macrocephalus | reverse complement strand
TGCAATGAACATTCTGGTCCATGACTCTTTTAGAATTATGGTTTTCTCAGGGTATATGCCCAGGAGTGGGATTGCTGGGTCATATGGTAGTTCTATTTTTAGTTTTTTAAGGAACCTCCATACTGTTCTTGATAGTGGCTGTAACAATTTACATTCCCACCAAGAGTGCAAGAAGGTTCCCTTTTCTCCACACACTCTCCAGGATTTATTGTTTATACATTTTTTGATGATGGCCATTCTGACTGGTATGAGGTGGTACCTCATTGTAGTTTTGATTTGCATTTCTCTGATGATTAGTGATGTTGAGCATCCTTTCATGTGTTTGCTGCTAATCTATATATCTTCTTTGGAGAAAAGTCTATTTAGGTATTCTGCCCATTTTTGGATTGGGTTTTTTGTTTTTTTGATATTGAGCTGCATGAGCTGCTTGTAAATTTTGGAGATTAATCCTTTGTCAGTTGCTTCATTTGCAAATATTTTCTCCAATGCTGAGAATTGTCTTTTTGTCTTTTTATGTTTTCCTTTGCTGTGCAAAAGCTTTTTTTTTTTTTTTTTTGCTTTTTTTGCAGTACACGGGCCTCTCACTGTTGTGGCCTCTCCCGTGGGGGAGCACAGGGTCCGGCCGCGCAGGCTCAGCGGCCATGGCTCACAGGCCTAGCTGCTCCACGGCATGTGAGATCTTCCTGGACCAGGGCACAAACCCATGTCTCCTGCATCGGCAGGCGGACTCTCAACCACTGCGCCACAAGGGAAGCCCTGTGCAAAAGCTTTTCAGTTTCATTAGGTCCCATTTGTTTATTTTTGTTTTTATTTCCATTTCTCTAGGAGGTTGGTCAAAAAGGATCTTGCTGTGATGTATGTCATAGAGTATTCTGCCTATGTTTTCCTCTAAGAGTTTTATAGTGTCTGGCCACAGTTTTTATTAGGTCTTTAAGCCATTTTGAGGTTATTTTTGTGTATGGTGTTAGGGAGTGTTCTAATTTCATTCTTTTACATGTAGCTATCCAGTTTTCCCAGCACCACTTATTGCAGAGGCTGTCTTTTCTTCATTGTATATTCTTGCCTCCTTTATCAATGATAAGGTGACCATATGTGCATGGGTTTATCTCTGGGCTTTCTATCCTGCTCCATTGATCTATATTTCTGTTTTTGTGACAGTACCATACTGTCTTGATTACTGTAACTTTGTACTGTAGTCTGAAGTCCGGGAGCCTGATTCCTCTAGCTCTGTATTTCTTTCTCAAGATTGCTTAGGCTATTCAGAGTCTTTTGTGTTCCCATACAAATTGTGAAATTTTTTGTTCTAGTTCTGTGAAAAATGCCAGTGGTAGATTGATAGGGATTGCACTGAATCTGTAGATTGCTTTGGAGAGTATAGTCATTTTCACAATGTTGATTCTTCCAATCCAAGAAAATGGTATATGTCTCCATCTGTTTGTATCATCTTTAATTTCTTTCATCAGTGTCTTATAGTTTTTGACATAAAGTTCTTTTGTCTCCCTATGTAGGTTTATTCCTAGGTATGTTATTCTTTTTGTTGCAATGGTAAATGGGAGTGTTTCCTTAATTTCTCTTTCAGAGATTTCATCATTAGTGTACAGGAATGCAAGAGATTTTTGTGAATTAATTTTGTATCCTGCTACTTTACCAAATTCACTGATTAGCTATAGTAGTTTTCTGGTGGCATCTTTAGGATTTTCTATGTATATTAGCATGTCATCTGCAAACAGTGACAGTTTTACTTCTTCTTTTCCAATTTGTATTCCTTTTATTTCTTTTTCTTCTCTTATTGCTGTGGCTAAAACTTCCAAAACTATGTTGAATAATAGTGGTGAGTGTGGGCACACTTTTCTTCTTCCTGATCTAAATGTAAATTGTTTCAGTTTTCACCATTGAGAATGATGTTGGCTGTGGGTTTCTCATATTTGGCTTTTATTATACTGAGGTAGGTTCCCTCTATGCCCACTTTCTGGAGAGTTTTTATCATAAATTGGTGTTGAATTTTGTCAAAAGCTTCTTCTGTATCTATTGAGATGACCATATGGTTTTTATCCTTCAATTTATTAGTATGGTGTATCACAGTGATTGATTTGCATATATTGAAGAATCCTTGCATTCCTGGGGTAAACCCCACTTCATCATGGTGTATGATCCTTTTATTGTCTTTTATTGGCATATAGTTGCTTGTAGTAGTCCCTCATGATCCTTTTATTTCTTCAGTGTCAGTTGTTACTTCTCCTTTTTCATTTCTAATTCTGTTGATTTGAGTTTTCTCCCTTTTTTTCCCGATAAGTCTGGCTAATGGTTTATCAATTTCCTTTATCTTCTCAAAGAACCAGCCTTTAGTTTTATTGATCTTTACTATTGTTTTCTTCATTTGTTTTTCTTTTATTTCTGATCTGATCTTTATGATTTATTTCCTTCTGCTAAATATGAGGTTTTTTGTTCTTATTTCTCTAATTGCTTTAGGTATAAAGTTAGGTTGTTTATTTGAGATGTTTCTTCTTTCTTGAGGTAGGATTATATTGCTATAAACTTCCCTCTTAGAACTGCTTTTGCTACATCCCATAGGTTTTGAGTTATCATGTTTTCGTTGTCATTTGTTTCTAGGTATTTTTTGACTTCCTCTTTGATTTCTTAAGTGATCTCTTAGTTATTTAGTAGTGTATTGTTTAGCTTCCATGTGTTTGTATTTTTTACAGTTTCTGTCCTGTAATTGATATCTAGTCTCATAGTGTTGTGGTCAGAAAAGATGCTTGATATGATTTCAATTTTCTGAAATTACCAAGGCTTGATTTGTGACTCAAGGTGTGATCTATCCTGGAGAATGTTCCATTTGCACTTGAGAAGAAAGTGTATTCTGTTGATTTTGGAAGGAATGTCTTGTAAATATTGATTAAGTCCATTTGGTCTAATTGTTATTTAAAGCTTGTGTTTCCTTATTTATTTTCTGTTTGGATGATCTTTCCATTGGTGTACGTGGGCTGTTAATGTCCCCTACTATTGTGTTACTGTTGATTTCCCCTTTTATGTCTGTTAACAGTTCCCTTATGTAATGAGGTGCTCCTATGTTGGGTACATAGATATTTACAATTGTTATATCTTCTTCTTGGATTGATCCCTTGATCATTATATAGTATTCTTCCTTGCCTCTTGTAATAACCTTTATTTTAAAGTCTATTTTGTCTGATATGAGTATTCCTCCTCCAGCTTTCTTTTGATTTCATTTTGCCTGGAATATCTTTTCCATCCCCTCACTTTCAGTCTGTATGTGTCCCTATATCTGAAGTGGGTCTCTTGTAGACAGCATATATATGGATCTTGTTTTTGTATCCATTCAGCCAGTCTGTGTCTTTTGGTTGGAACATTTAATGCATTTATATTTAAGGTAATTATTGATACGTATGTTCCTATTACCATTTTCTTAAATGTTTTGGGTTTGTGGGGTTTTTAAAGAATTTATTTAAGTTATTCATTTTTGGCTGTGTTGGGTCTTTGTTGCTGCACATGGGCTTTCTCTAGTTGTGGCGAGGGTGGGGTCCCCCTTTTTTGTGGTGCTCAGCTTTCTCATTGCCATGACTTCTCTTGTTGTGGAGCATGGGCTCTAGGTGCGCTTGCATTTCAGTAGTTGTGTCGCATGGGCTCAGTAGATGTGGCTCACACACTCTAGAGTGCAGGCTCAGTAGTTGTGGTGCACGGGCTTAGTTGCTCCACAGCCTGTGGGATCTTCCCAGACCAAGGCTTGAACCCTGCATTGGCAGGCAGATTCTTAACCACTGCACCACCAGGAAAGCCCCTTGGGTTTGTTTTTATAGGTCTTTTCTTTCTCTTGTGTTTCCTGCCTAGAGAAGTTCCTTTAGCTTTTGTTTTAAAGCTGTTTTCTGTGGTGCTGAATTCTCTTAACTTTTGCTTGTCTGTAAAGCTTTTGATTTCTCCATCGAATCTGAATGAGATCCTTGCTGGGTAGAGTAATCTTGGTTGTAGGTTTTTCCCTTTCATCACTTTAAATATGTCCTGCCACTCCCTTCTGGCCTGCAAAGTTTCTGCTGAAAGATCAGCTGTTAGCCTCATGCGAATTCCCGTGTATGTTATTTGTTGCTTTTCCCTTGCTGCTTTTAATAGTTTTTCTTTGTGTTTAATTTTTGTTAGTTTGATTAATATGTGTCTCGGCATGTTTCTCCTTGGGTTTATCCTGTATGGGACTCCCTGCGCTTCCTGGACTTGGTTGAGTATTTCCTTTCCCATGTTGGGGAAGTTTTTGACTATATTCTCTTCAAATATTTTCCAGACTCTTTCTTTGTTTTTTCTTCTCCTGGGATGCCTATAATGTTAATGTCGGTGCCCTTAATGTTGTCCCAGAGGTCTCTAGACTGTCTTCCATTCTTTTCATTCTTTTTTCTTTGTTCTGCTCTGTGGCAGTTATTTTTACCATTCTATCTTCCAGCTCACTTATCCGTTCTTCTGCCTCAGTTATCCTGCTATTGATTCCTTCTAGAGTATTTTTTTTCATTTATTGTGTTGTTCATTACTGTTTGTTTGCTCTTTAGTTCTTCTAGTTCTTTGTTAAACATTTCTTGTATTTTCTCTATTCTATTTCCAAGATTTTGGATCATCCTTACTATCATTACTCTGAATTTTTTTTCAGATAGATTGCCTATTTCCTCTTCATTTATTTGGTTTTGTGGGTTTTTATCTTGCTCCTTTGTCTGCAAGATATTTCTCTGTCTTCTCTTTTTGACTAATTTACAGTATTTGAGGTTTCCTTTCCCTAGGCTGCAGAGTTGTAGTTCCTCTTGGTTCCGTTCTCTGCCCCCAGTGGTGGGGTTGGCCCAGTGTGTTGTGTAGGCTTCCTGATGGGAGGGCCTGGTGCCTGTGTGTTGGTGGGTCGAGCTAAGTCTTTTCCCTCTGATGAGCAGGGCCCGTATCAGGTGGTGTGTTTTGGGGTGTCTGTGAGCTTAGTATGACTTTAGGTAGTCTGTGTGCTGATGGGTGGGTTTGTGTTCCTGTCTCTCTTGTTGTTTGGTGTTAGGTGTCCAGCGCTGGGAGCTGCAGGCAGTTGGGTGGAGCTGGGTCTTGGATTCAGAGAGAGGCCTCCGTGAGAGCTCTCGGTGATTAATCTTCCCTTGGGCCAGAAATTATCTAGTACTCCAGCGTTCTGGACTTCGTGCTCCTACCCCAGAGCCTCAGGCACAACTTCTGGTCGAGGAACCAAGACCCCACAAGTCACTCGTCCTGGCAGTAAAGGGGATTTAAAAAAAAAGTAACAAAACCCCAGACAAATGGTAAAAAGTAGAATCAAACACACAAAACAGAAACAAAGAAATACACACACACACACACACAAAAGAAACCAAAACAGAACCAAATAAAACAAAAAGCAAGGGAACAACCACACAAACAAAAGAACTGAAGAACAAAATCAAACAATTAAAAAGAAAAGTAAAAAAAACACAAAACCATAAACGAAACAAAAGCAGAGTACCAACTGATATGTGAAGCAAAGAAAAAACAAACTGACAAAAATGATTTTAAAAAATTAAAAAAGAGAAAGGGGAAACAAGACAAAACAATAGAAAAACAATGTAGAAATAGAAACAGAAAAAATAAAAAAAAATATATATTAAAGAACGAAAAAAAGACAAATGAAACCCCAGAGAAATGGTAAAAACAAAATCAAACAAACAAAAAAAAGAAACAAGGAAACACACACATGCAAAAGAAACAAAAACAGAATCAAATAAGACAGAAAGCAAGAGAACACCAGACAAAAAGAACCCCCAAACGAAATCAAACAATTTGAATCAGAACTCAGAAAAACACAAAACCTAAAAATGAAACCATAGCAGTGTGCCAATTGAAGGAAGCAAGGAAACAGAACAATCTGATAAAACTGATTTTAAAAAAATAAAATAAAGTGAAAAGGGAAAAAAACACAGAACAACAGAAGGGGAAAGTAGAAATGGAAATATATTTAAAAAATTAAAATATGTTATAAAACACGAAGAACTCAAAAGACTGAATAAAAAAAATTTTAATACTAAAACTGGGACTTCCCTGGTGGTGCAGTGGTTATGAATCCGCCTGCCAATGCAGGGGACATGGGTTGGAGCCCATAAACAGGAAGATCCCACATGCCGCGAAGCAACTAACCCCACGTGCCACAACTAGTGAGCCTGCGATCTAGGGACCGCGAGCCACAACTACTGAGCCCTCGTGCCACAACTACTGAAGCTCGTACACCTAGAGTATGTGCTTCATAAAAAGAGAAGCCACTGCAATGAGAAACTCATGCACCACAATGAAGAGTAGCCCCACTCGCCGTAACTAGAGAAAGCCTGCATGAAGCAATGAAGACCCAATGCAGCCAAAAGTAAATAAATAAATAAGAAAACAAATACTAAAACAACAGCAAACAAAAAAAGAGTGCTTATATAAATTAAGTATACTTTTTTCAGAAGTATAGAAACTAACTGAAATATTTTTCAAATTCAAGTGATCTAGGTTAATCTTTAGTAAATAAAAAACTAAATTTGTTGGTTTAATTAAAATAAACAGATCAGAGTTATCATTATTAAATATAATGCAGATATACAACTTTCATTTTATCTGGGTATAGTAGTCATAAGTTCAAGTTATCTGTTACAGAATTTGTTGGCAAGAAAAATAAATTAAGATTCTTTAAAACATGACAACAGGTCCAAAATGGAGTCACTTATGGCAAGCCCCGCCAAACCAAGACTTCATTACTGTTTTGGCTTTCCCAGAAATGGAACCTTATACCAGTCAATCAGGAATTGCCTGATCAGCACTTGTTTGGTAATCTGCCTAATAGATCTCTTCTGTCCTCTGAAGAAAAGTAATCTGGCAATAACCAATCTACTTTGTTGCCTATATAACCTCCTTATTCCTACTCTCTTTCACGTATAAGTCATTTTTCTACAGCTCTTCAGAGCTACTTTCTATCTGATAGATTGGATGCTGCCCAATTGATAAATCATTGAATAAAGCCAATAAGATCTTTAAAATATACTCAGTTGAATTTTGTTTTTAACAAGATGATGGTTAGCTGTTCAATGCCTCATGAAATTTTCATGAGTAATCTAAACATAACTGTTAAGAATAAGTAAATTAAATAGATGTAAGTAAGATAAAAGTTTACAAATGAACATTTCAATAATAACTATGCTTTATGGTATATCTACTTAAAAATAGTCTCCAAAATCTTTTTGGTAACTTGAAACCTTAAAGTAACTAAATTAAGTTAAATAATGAATATTCATTGAATATCTAGATCATTTCCATATAAGATAATATACTGAAACATTGGTTACTGAACATAGGCTTATCTACTTTTTATTACAGAGGAACTAAAGATATTTGGGTCAATTAGTCAACATATTTTATGGCAAATTAAAAAAATTACTATGACGAAGAATATACTTCTAGAAATTATGAAATGTATCTATAAATTTGCTAATCCACAGAATGGTAATGTAACAGGCAGTCCACGATTACTTCTTGGTTTTCACTAGAAATTAAGAATTCTAAGGGTTAAGAATTCTTATCAGTGTATGTAATTAAAACTTTCAAAGTAATAATAAGGGCAAAAGAAAACAACTGTGTATGAAAAGTGGGTAAGGATATTAGAATGTGTTTTTTGAATAAGGAAAGGTATGAAGGACATGTTTTTTTCCTGAGGGAAAAGGAAAGTAATTTTGTCCTAAAGTAGACTGACTGGTGTTCCAGAAGGAAAGAGAAGAGAAAATACAGGACAAAACCTGAATGTATAGAAGGTTTGTGGAAAAGGAATCTTGAGAAAAGAATTTTATGTGTGGTTAAGCTTGCTAAATTGGAATGAATTTATTTTTGTTTTTAAATAATGAGTCTTAATACCAAAAGTACATTGGTGTAAAATCAGAATTTGGTTTTCTCTCTGTTAAAAAAACACATTTTATTGGACTATTGGTCTTATCTTGATAAGCTGTTGGGAAAGGTTTTTCTTTACCTTTTGGTAGTCTGCCTGGTCAGACTATGACATATGCCTATGTCATACCAAAATGATTTCCTGTGCTTCTTGTTGTCTTTATCAGGTTTTTGGTTACTTGGGAATACTGAATCTTCTCAATATTAAAAGTGTTAAATTTTCTTCACAACTATGTCACCTTCTGTATTTGCCTTTAAAATCTTCTATTGTCACTTTGGTTAAATAAATAATTAATTATTTCATACTGATCTATGATCCTATTTAATCAAATGCTCAAACATTTTGACATTTTTGACAACTTTCCAAAACCAAATTATGAATCGTATCTTTTTAACCTTAAATTAACTTTGAGATTTCCCAGAGGGTTTCTGAAAAATCTCAGAGGATTTGTCTCTCACCTGTAAGATGTTAAAATAATTAGGTTTATTGGATATGGTGAAATAAATGGGAAGCACTGTCAAATAAGTGCTACTAAACCTTCTTAGGTTATATTTGTATAGATATATGTTTTTAATGTGTTCCAGAAATTGTATGAAAATCCTAGAAATCTAATATGTCCTGGTATAATGTTATCAGTCATAATTCTGGTTATTATCTTGATATGTTTTATGTCACATAAATAACCCAATTTCATAGTCAATTTCATTATAATAAACTCTCATCAGATACTTAATCATGGGCATTTAAAAATTTTTTTGTCATTTACAGACAGTTGTTATTTTACTCTGATGCTTTTGCAAAAGTGATTCATCCTCAGAGAGATTCATGGAAAAAACTCTGAAAAGTACTATAGAATACAGGTTTCTGAAAACTTTAAGAACGTACTACTGACTGGGTAAGAATTTCCAGAGCTCTAATGGAAAAACTAGATTCAAGCAGAACAAGAATTAATAACATGGGTTGAATGAACTCATGGGGATGATTATATTTTTTATGATTTTTTATGTGAAACATTGCTGGTTCTTTAATGTTTTTATTTACAGGTTTAAAGAAACCTTTTTCTTTTAAGCTGTCTATGATGTATTGCAATTTGATAAAGTATACCTTTGTAAACAGAATTGAAACATTTCATTTTTCTCTGTATCTGATCCCTCCAGAATTGGGAAATTTGTTGAGTGTTCTTATTTTCATGGCAATTTAGTTATTTGTATAAATTCAGTAAGAATCTGTTTTTAGAATACAATTTGAAATATTGTTTATATTATGGCTTTGAAAGAATATCATATTTCAGAATATGCATAGAATATAGACCACACAACTTTTAGGAACTGAGGCTGACTTTATGGAGCCAGTAAAGCCTCTTGGAAAACCAGCCTGTTACCTTGCTTCCTGGGTTCCCAGTAGCTTTCCCAGGTAAGTACGGAAGGTCTCTTCCGGCAGGCCGGAAATCTCAAGAAATTGAGGAGACTTCAAGAAGAAAGGAATTAATCCAGATCTATAGGTATTGTAGGCAAAGTTTGACGGCAAGTCTTAGGCTTGGCTTCTTAGACTCAAGAGGCTTTTAAATGTCCAATTGAGATTCCTTATGAAAACTTCCAGCAAAGAAAAATTTAAAATAGCCTCTGTGGTCAGTCACTACTCTTGCTACAGTTATGTAAACAACAGGCTGAGTTTAATGAGACTAGACCTATTTTGCAAACAAGTTGGTCTTACTGTGATTATCTTTAATAGAATTGAGAGAGTGGTTGTAGAGAGAAGAAGATGTTTATTAAAAAAGTATAAGACATCCTTGTGGATATCAGGTTCTATTCATGTTCATTATCTTTGAGTTTTTGTTATCTACCTGTAAATTGGACTGGATCCTGAATTCTTCCAGTTTCCTCAGATATTGGCTACAACTCTCCAAACTAACACTTCCAATTTTCTCCCACCCTTCTGATCTGAAATCAATAAGAACAAAGACTTCCTTTCAACCTCCTTGAAAGAGACCATACCATGTCCCCCTCCCTATCCAGATAGCAGCCAAACTGCAGGCACTTGAATCTTGACCCAAGATTCAAGAGTCAAGTTTCAAGAATCACTTCCAGACTCTTGAAACTGCATACCAGCTGGAGATGTAAACTTAAAATTGACTAGGAAGGTTCCTCAGCATCTTGAGGCATCTAGAGGTGGACAGCTCTCCCAAGATCACAGATCAAGATCCTCATCTCCAATATGAAATTTTATTCCTTTTGCCTTTTTGGTGCTTGCTTTTTCTCTCTGTTAATGCATGGGAAGACAATGCCTCTTAACTCTGGCAACTATTGCTGAATACAAAAAAGGCCATAGTTATACAACAGAGTCCCTAGACTTTTCTTGCTAAGATGGCTTTAGATAAGAGATCTCCCTTAGATTACTTATTGGCTGAACCAGGAGCAGTCTGTGCCATAACAAATACCTATTGTGGTACCTGGATAAACACCTCTGGTATTGTAGCCAATACAAGGAATTAACAAACAAGACACTTAGCTAAAACAAGTTGATGCCTTTTCAGGTACATTCTTTGATTTATTTGATGCCAACTGGTTTGGTTCATGGGGGCCCTAGCTAAAGAGTATACATTACTCTCTTGGTATGATCCTCCTGATAGTCACCATTGTAGTCTCCCTGGTGCTCTGTGTTCTCTCAAAGGTCTTAAATGCATGTTCACAGACATCAGATGGTCTCACTGTGCTTGAAGAAACAGGAACAAGATGAATAATGAGATAAATAGCAAAAGTAATTCTTCTATGGACCTGATATCATAATTTACAAGTTTTCATAGTGAGACAGGAACAATTTTGATGGTGACTGACAGTGACACTAATACCAAAAGGTGGAATTGTTAAAGTAATTAAACAAGGGGGCCATTAGAGGTGGCCTTAATGCCATGGTGGCCTATGTAAGGAAACCAAAATCTAAGCCTGTAAATGCCTCAAGGTTACAAACTCAAAAACTAAGGACAACCAACCACAAACAGCCAAGTGAGCTTTAAGGTGTTGCCAGCCAAATAATTTCTTTTCTTTGCTTCCATACCTTCCCTAAGTAAGTCATTCTCCTGGCACCTGTCAGTGGAGCACTCCTATTCACTTCCCATTTGGTGCTCAATTAGAATAATTCTTTGTTCAATTAAATTTGTAAAAATTTTAATATGCCACAATTTATCTTTTAACAGAAATTAGCCAACATTTGTTTTGGGTCAAGTAACATTTATTCTCAGAATTGCAATGTGACATTTTTCATCCTTATTTTACAGATGAAGATAGTAAAGAACTGGGAGGTTAAGTACTTTGCCTAAGCTAGCATACTTAGAAAGTGACACATCATGGATTTGAACCCAAATAGCATGGCTCCAGAGCCCTTGAATATTTAAGGTGATAGAACTTGAGGCACAGAAGCACACAAATTAACTATCACGTTTCAGCCACATAATCTCAAACTGAGACACACTTACACATACAAATGCATTATCAAAAATTGTACTCAGCTTCTTTTCTCCATAAATGGGTATTCTTTGAATATATTTCCAAATCACTAAAATCTCAAGTAACTTATTATCTGTAAAAAAGTATTTTCTCTTTTCAAATTTTTCTCTTAATAAATTTTCCTGTTTAAAATTCTTCAAACAATACAGAAATGTATATTTATAATATGAAATTACCCTGACTCTCCCTTCTGCTTGATACCTGTCCTCTGACCCAAAGGTGTACACTCTCAATAGATTGGTCCATTTCCTCCAAATGTGTTTGTCTGTAGGTGAAACATTATCATAATCAGAGATACACAAAAATATTTATTCATACATGTTTTCTTTTTCAGTATAGAATCCCATTATTCATATTATGCAACTTGCCTTTTTTTCATTGAAAATAACAGCTCTTCATGTTTTCATGTATTTTGTTAGCTAATGTGTCTTCAAATGTTACTTGGTATATATATTGTTCTTTCCTTGAATACTCCATTTATATTTGTACTATCCATTGCTGTGAAGGGTAGCAGAACATGCCACCCAAAATATGCTTCTGTGGTGTAAGGAATATTTTGAGCTGATTATTTTAAGAAAGAGCAGACACAAGAAAATCTCTAAAAACAGAGTAGAAGTTACCCTTTTGTAAGGAACATTTACATTTATAACGGAAATCTCCACTAGTAAGTGTCTCCCTCTCTGTTCTTCCCTCTGAAGGAGGACTTGAAATCACATGAAACTCTCGACAGTGGAGAAGGCCCAGCTTTAATCTGCATAACAAACCTTACCCTTGTTAACCTTGCTTTTCTTGGTAACCTCAAATAACTGGCCTCTCCTCCCACCCCCAACATCTTTCTTTGCCTTTGGCTGAAGATTGTTTTTAAGGTGGTGGCATGGGCCATCTCAAGGAGTTATTCAGTTTCCCTGGGTATCTCCCATGTGTACATGAAGTATACATATTAACAAACTTATTTGTTTATCTCTTGTTGATGTCTTTTATTCTTGCTAAGATGGCTTTAGATAAGAGATTTCCTTTAGATTACTTATTGGCTGAACCAGGAGCAGTCTGTGCCATAACAAATACCTATTGTGGTACCTGGATAAACACCTCTGGTATTGTAGCCAATACAAGGAATTAACAAACAAGACACTTAGCTAAAACAAGTTGATGCCTTTTCAGGTACATTCTTTGATTTATTTGATGCCAACTGGTTTGGTTCATGGGGGCCCTAGCTAAAGAGTATACATTACTCTCTTGGTATTATCCCCCTGATAGTCATCATTGTAGTCTCCCTGGTGCTCTGTGTTCTCTCAAAGGTCTTAAATGCATGTTCACAGCCATCAGATGGTCTCACTGTGCTTGAAGAAACAGGAACAAGATGAATAATGAGATAAATAGCAAAAGTAATTCTTCTATGGACCTGATATCATAATTTACAAGTTTTCATAGTGAGACAGGAACAATTTTGATGGTGACTGACAGTGACATTAATACCAAAATGTGGAATTGTTAAAGTAATTAAACATGGGGGCCATTAGAGGTGGCCTTAATGCCATGGTGGCCTATGTAAGGAAACCAAAATCTAAGCCTGTAAATGCCTCAAGGTTACAAACTCAAAAACTAAGGACAACCAACCACAAACAGCCAAGTGAGCTTTAAGGTGTTGCCAGCCAAATAATTTCTTTTCTTTAATTAGCCAACATTTGTTTTGGGTCAAGTAACATTTATTCTCAGAATTGCAATGTGACATTTTTCATCCTTATTTTACAGATGAAGATAGTAAAGAACTGGGAGGTTAAGTACTTTGCCTAAGCTAGCATACTTAGAAAGTGACACATCATGGATTTGAACCCAAATAGCATGGCTCCAGAGCCCTTGAATATTTAAGGTGATAGAACTTGAGGCACAGAAGCACACAAATTAACTATCACGTTTCAGCCACATAATCTCAAACTGAGACACACTTACACATACAAATGCATTATCAAAAATTGTACTCAGCTTCTTTTCTCCATAAATGGGTATTCTTTGAATATATTTCCAAATCACTAAAATCTCAAGTAACTTATTATCTGTAAAAAAGTATTTTCTCTTTTCAAATTTTTCTCTTAATAAATTTTCCTGTTTAAAATTCTTCAAACAATACAGAAATGTATATTTATAATATGAAATTACCCTGACTCTCCCTTCTGCTTGATACCTGTCCTCTGACCCAAAGGTGTACACTCTCAATAGATTGGTCCATTTCCTCCAAATGTGTTTGTCTGTAGGTGAAACATTATCATAATCAGAGATACACAAAAATATTTATTCATACATGTTTTCTTTTTCAGTATAGAATCCCATTATTCATATTCTGCAACTTGCCTTTTTTTCATTGAAAATAACAGCTCTTCATGTTTTCATGTATTTTGTTAGCTAATGTGTCTTCAAATGTTACTTGGTATATATATTGTTCTTTCCTTGAATACTCCATTTATATTTGTACTATCCATTGCTGTGAAGGGTAGCAGAACATGCCACCCAAAATATGCTTCTGTGGTGTAAGGAATATTTTGAGCTAATTATTTTAAGAGAGAGCCGACACAAGAAAATCTCTAAAAACAGAGTAGAAGTTACCCTTTTGTAAGGAACATTTACATTTATCATGGAAATCTCCACTAGTAAGTGTCTCCCTCTCTGTTCTTCCCTCTGAAGGAGGACTTGAAATCACATGAAACTCTCGACAATGGAGAAGGCACCAACTTTAATCTGCATAACAAATCTTACCCTTGTTAACCTTGCTTTTCATGGTAACCTCTGATAACTGGCCTCTCCTCCCACCCCCAACATCTTTCTTTGCCTTTGGCTGAAGATTGTTTTTAAGGTGGTGGCATGGGCCATCTCAAGGAGTTATTCAGTTTCCCTGGGTATCTCCCATGTGTACATGAAGTATACATATTAACAAACTTATTTGTTTTTCTCTTGTTAATGTCTTTTATAACAGGGGGTCTCAGCCAAGAACTCTGAAGGGTAAAGGGAAAATTATTTTTCCTCTCCTACCATTTTGACAACCATGAAGGGCTCCACTGGGGCATCTCACTTGCTCTGGAGTCTACAGATGGGATCCTGAAAAACTGGCAGAAGCTGGCTAAGGGTAAGAATTCTTAGCAAAGTCAGCTCTCCTGGATCTCTGTTTGTAGTACTGGTTTGGTTCATGGGGGCCCTAGCTAAAGAGTATACATTACTCTCTTGGTATTATCCCCCTGATAGTCATCATTGTAGTCTCCCTGGTGCTCTGTGTTCTCTCAAAGGTCTTAAATGCATGTTCACAGCCATCAGATGGTCTCACTGTGCTTGAAGAAACAGGAACAAGATGAATAATGAGATAAATAGCAAAAGTAATTCTTCTATGGACCTGATATCATAATTTACAAGTTTTCATAGTGAGACAGGAACAATTTTGATGGTGACTGACAGTGACATTAATACCAAAATGTGGAATTGTTAAAGTAATTAAACATGGGGGCCATTAGAGGTGGCCTTAATGCCATGGTGGCCTATGTAAGGAAACCAAAATCTAAGCCTGTAAATGCCTCAAGGTTACAAACTCAAAAACTAAGGACAACCAACCACAAACAGCCAAGTGAGCTTTAAGCTGTTGCCAGCCAAATAATTTCTTTTCTTTGCTTCCATACCTTCCCTAAGTAAGTCATTCTCCTGGCACCTGTCAGTGGAGCACTCCTATTCACTTCCCATTTGGTGCTCAATTAGAATCAATCTTTGTTCAATTAAATTTGTAAAAATTTTAATATGCCACAATTTATCTTTTAACAGAACTCAAGAAAAGAACAGTCTATTATATTTACCCAGATATTTACCATCCTGTTCCTTTTCCTCTGCAAGTTTAGTCATACTTCTGTCTAAAATAAAATTTCATCTTTCTTACAGTATTATGCCCTGCCTTTCTTCACTAGCAACACAAATTAAATGTCATTCAATGTCAATAAACATCCATTTGCATCATAATTTCAGTGCTTACAAGAATACTAATGGCCCATAAAAACATGAAAGTATTAAAATTAGCCAACATTTGTTTTGGGTCAAGTAACATTTATTCTCAGAATTGCAATGTGACATTTTTCATCCTTATTTTACAGATGAAGATAGTAAAGAACTGGGAGGTTAAGTACTTTGCCTAAGCTAGCATACTTAGAAAGTGACACATCATGGATTTGAACCCAAATAGCATGGCTCCAGAGCCCTTGAATATTTAAGGTGATAGAACTTGAGGCACAGAAGCACACAAATTAACTATCACGTTTCAGCCACATAATCTCAAACTGAGACACACTTACACATACAAATGCATTATCAAAAATTGTACTCAGCTTCTTTTCTCCATAAATGGGTATTCTTTGAATATATTTCCAAATCACTAAAATCTCAAGTAACTTATTATCTGTAAAAAAGTATTTTCTCTTTTCAAATTTTTCTCTTAATAAATTTTCCTGTTTAAAATTCTTCAAACAATACAGAAATGTATATTTATAATATGAAATTACCCTGACTCTCCCTTCTGCTTGATACCTGTCCTCTGACCCAAAGGTGTACACTCTCAATAGATTGGTCCATTTCCTCCAAATGTGTTTGTCTGTAGGTGAAACATTATCATAATCAGAGATACACAAAAATATTTATTCATACATGTTTTCTTTTTCAGTATAGAATCCCATTATTCATATTATGCAACTTGCCTTTTTTTCATTGAAAATAACAGCTCTTCATGTTTTCATGTATTTTGTTAGCTAATGTGTCTTCAAATGTTACTTGGTATATATATTGTTCTTTCCTTGAATACTCCATTTATATTTGTACTATCCATTGCTGTGAAGGGTAGCAGAACATGCCACCCAAAATATGCTTCTGTGGTGTAAGGAATATTTTGAGCTGATTATTTTAAGAAAGAGCAGACACAAGAAAATCTCTAAAAACAGAGTAGAAGTTACCCTTTTGTAAGGAACATTTACATTTATAACGGAAATCTCCACTAGTAAGTGTCTCCCTCTCTGTTCTTCCCTCTGAAGGAGGACTTGAAATCACATGAAACTCTCGACAGTGGAGAAGGCCCAGCTTTAATCTGCATAACAAACCTTACCCTTGTTAACCTTGCTTTTCTTGGTAACCTCAAATAACTGGCCTCTCCTCCCACCCCCAACATCTTTCTTTGCCTTTGGCTGAAGATTGTTTTTAAGGTGGTGGCATGGGCCATCTCAAGGAGTTATTCAGTTTCCCTGGGTATCTCCCATGTGTACATGAAGTATACATATTAACAAACTTATTTGTTTTTCTCTTGTTAATGTCTTTTATAACAGGGGGTCTCAGCCAAGAACTCTGAAGGGTAAAGGGAAAATTATTTTTCCTCTCCTACCATTTTGGCAACCATGAAGGGCTCCACTGGGGCATCTCACTTGCTCTGGAGTCTACAGATGGGATCCTGAAAAACTGGCAGAAGCTGGCTAAGGGAAAGAATTCTTAGCAAAGTCAGCTCTCCTGGATCTCTGTTTGTAGTGTCCAGTCAAGAGGGGAAGGTTAAAATCTTACAGTGTCTCTTCATTTCCAAATTCCAATTGGCAGAAGAAAAACATTTGTCATATCGATAATTACCTTGAATGTAAATGGATTAAATGCTCCAACCAAAAGACACAGGCTGGCTGAATGGATACAAAAACGAGACTCATGTATATGTTGTCTACAAGAGACCCACTTCAGACCTAGGGACACATACAGACTGAAAGTGAAGGGATGGAAAAAATATATACCATGCAAAAGGAAATCAAAAGAACGCTGGAGTAGCAATACTCATATCAGATAAAATAGACTTTAAAGACTGTTACAAGAGATAAGGAGGGACACTATGTAATCAAGGGATCGATCCAAGAAGAAGACATAACAATTGTAAATATTTATGCACCCAACGTAGGAGCATCTTGATACATAAGGCAAATGCTAACAACCATAAAAGAAGAAATCAACCATAACAAAATAATAGTGGGGGACTTTAACACCCCACTTACACCAACGGACAGATCATCCAGACAGAAAATAAATAAGGAAACACAAGCTTTAAATGACACAGTAGACCAGATAGATTTAATTGATATTTATAGGACATTCCACCCACAAGCAGCAGAATACATTTTCTTCTCAAGTGCACACGGAACATTCTCCAGGATAGATCACATCTTGGGTCACAGATCAAGCATCGGAAAATTTAAGAAAATTGAAATCATGTCAAGCATCTTTTCTGACCACAATGCTATGAGAGTAGAAATCAATTACAGGGAAAAAATTATATAAAAAACACAAACACATGGAGGCTAAACAATATGCTACTAAATAAGAGTTCACTGAAGAAATCAAAGAGGAAATTTAAAAAATACATAGAAACAAAAGACAAAGAAAAAGAAGGAAAATTTAAACAATAATTATCCTAGGCCTTTGAAAACAGGCAAATATGCACCAAAACTCATTCTTAGAGAAAATTTACATCTTTTCTCAGTGCTTTTGAAATGTAGACTTTCAACTCTGTCTTCTCTAAGACCTGAGAGCATCTCTTTTAAATGCAAACTTCAGGGAGGTGATTCTTGTCAGAAATTAAAGAAATAAAAAAGGAGCTATTTGGAAACTAGACAAATGAAAAAATCTTAAAAGTCTTCTCTACAAATAGTGGTAAAAAGCTTTAGCCATCTGAGCAGATAACTTTAACTTTTCCATCTGCCAGAAACACAGTTTGAATCCAAGTGTTCTATTATAAATTAGTGAGTTTCAAACAATTGTACCTATATCATTGCTAAATTTTAAAATGAAAGGTATATCTTTATTTGTTTGTATGTCTATGTGTATGTTAGAGATGTGTGATACTTCTCTACCTCCAAAAAGTAAAAGATTTATAAAAGATCTCTATTTGATTGGCTTAAAGAAAAATAAGTGCTTATATAAATTAAGTATCGCTAAACTCTCAGAAATAAAATAGAAACTAATACAAATGTTCTTCAAGTTCACATGATCTGAGATAATCTAAAGTAAATAAAACTAGTTTGTTTGTTGGATTAATTAAGACAGACTTATCAGAGTTATCAACATTAAATATAATGCAGATACAACTTTTGTTCTACCTAGATGTACTAGTCATAAGTTCATGTTATCTCTTACAATATTTGTCAGCAAGAAAAATAACAAGATTATGGCTAGCTGCTTAATGTCTTGTTAAAATTTCATGAGTGATCTCAACGTAATTGTTAAGAGCAAGTGAATTAAGTAAATGTACATAAAAGTGTATAAAAGAAATTTCAAACTGTAATTATTTTTAAAAAATATTTATTTAATTTATCTTTGGCTGTGTCAGGTCTTAGTTGTGGCACATGGGATCTTTCATTTTGGCATGCAGGCTCTTCATTGCAGCACGCGAGCTTCTCTCTAGTTGTGGTGTGTTGACTCCAGAGCACATGGGCTCAGTAGTTGGGGTGCGCAGACTCTCTAGTTGTGGTGCATGGGCTACAGAGTGTGTGGGCTCTGTAGTTATGGAGTAATTATGTTTTATAATGTCTCCTTAAAAATAGTTTCCCAAATTAGTAACTTTTAGTAACTTCCAACCTTAGAATTTTGCTGAGTTAAATTATGGATATTCTTCGAATATCTAGATCATTTCAAAATAATACACTGAAACATTAATTGCTAAACATACGTCTAGGTTTACCTACTTTTGTCTCGTTATTAAAAAGGAACAAAAGATATTTGGTCTTCTTAGCAAAAATGTTTTGTGCCACATTGAAAGTTTGTACTATGAGGAAGCACATGCTTTAAAAAATTATCAAATGTATTCAGAAATTTGCCAATCTACAACATGTTGATATGGAACAGACAGTTCACAATCGCTTACTTCCTAGTTTTCACTATATTTTACCGTTTGTAAGCATTAAGAATTCTAATTAATACATATAATTAAAACTGCTAAAATTACTATGGGAAATTATTTCATCTCTGTATGTAAGAAAAGTAGGATGTTTGGGGATAAGAGAAGGTGTGAGGTATGGAGATGCATTTTTGGTAAAGGAAAAGGTAATTTTGTCCTACAGTAGAATGACTTATTGTTTCAGAATGAGAAAGAGGAGAATACAGGACACACTAAATGGATATAGAAAGTAGGGGAGAGAGAAAGAGAAATTTACTTTGTATGATCAAGCTGGCTAAAATTGAATGAATTTATTATAAAAGTTTAATTATTTTATTTTTTTGGATGTATTTTTTTAACTTTTTATTTTATATTGGTGTATAGGTCATTAACAATGTTGTGATAGTTTCAGGTGCACAGCAAAGCGACTCGGCCATACATATACATGTATCCATTCTCTCCGAAACTCCCCTCCCATCCAGGCAGCCACATAACATTGAGCAGAGTTCACTGTGCTATACAGTACACCCTTCTTGGTGATCCATTTTAAATATAGCAGTGTGGACATGTCAATCCCAAACTCCCTAACTATCCCTTCCCTCCACCCTCTCTCCTGGTAACCATAAGTCTGTTCTCTAAGTCTGTGAATCTGTTTCTGTTTTGGAAATAAGTTCATTTGTGTAATTTCTTTTTAGATTTCCCCATATAAGCGATATCATGTAATATTTCTCTTTCCTGTCTGACTTACTTCACTCAGTATGACAGTCTCTAGGTCCATCCATGTTGCTGCAAATGGCATTATTTCATTCTTTTTTATGGCTGAGTAATATTCCATTGTATATATGTACCACATATTCTCTATCCATTCCTGTATCGATGGACATTTAGGTTGCTTCCATGTCTTGCCTATTGTAAACAGTGCTGTAATGAACATTGGGGTGCATGCATCCTTTCGGACCATGTTTTTCTCTGGATGAATACCCAGGAGTAGGATTGCAAGATCATATGGTAGCTCTATTTTTAGTTTTTTAAGGAACCTCCATACTGTTCTCCATAGTGGCTGTACCAATTTACATTCCCACCAACAGTGTAGGAGGGTTCCCTTCTCTCCACACCCTCTCCGGCATTTATTGTTTGTAGACTTTTTGGTGATGGCCATTCTGACTGGTGTGAGGTGATATCTCATCATAGTTTTGATTTGCATTTCTCTAATAATTAGCGATGTTGAACATTTTTCATGTATTTGTTGGCAATCTGTATGTCTTCTTTGAAGAAATGTCTATTTAGGTGTTCTGCCCATTTTTGTTTGGGTTGTTTGCTTTGATAATATTAAGCCGCATGAGCTATTTGTATATTTTGGAGACTAATCCCTTGTGAATCACATCATTTGCAAACATTTTCTCCCAATCTGTGGGTTGTCTTTTCGTTTTATTTATGGTTTCCTTTGCTGTGCAAAAGCTTTTGAGTTTAACTAGGTCCCATTTGTTTATTTTTCTTTATTTCCATTACTCTGGGAGACGGATTGAAAAAGATATTGCTTCAATTTATGTCAGAGTGTTCTGCCTATGTTTTCCTCTAGGAGTTTTATAGTGTCCAGTCTCATATTTAAGTCCTTAATCCACTTTGACCTTATTTTTGTGTATGGTATTAAAGAATGATATAATTTTATTTTTTTACATGTAGCTGTTCAGTTTTCCCAGCAACATTTGTTGAAGAGACTGTCTTTCCACCATCATATAGTCTTGCCTCCGTTGTCATAGATTAATTGACCATAGGTGCATGGGTTTATTTCTGGGCTTTCTATCCTGTTCCATTGATCTATATTTCTATTTTCGTGCCAGTACCATACTGTTTTGGTGACTGTAACTTTGTAGTTTAGTCTGAAGTCAGGGAGCCTGATTCCTCCAGCTCCATTTTTCTTTCTCAAGATTGCTTTGGCTATTCAGGGTCTTTTGTGTCTCCATACAAATTTTAAGATTTTTTGTTCTAGTTCTGTGAAAAAATGCCATTGGTAATTTGATAGGGATTGCATTGAATCTGTAGATTGCCTTGGGTAGTATAGTCATTTTGACAATATTGATTCTTCAAATCCAGGAATATGGTATATCCTTCCACCTGTTTTGACTCTTCTTCGATTTTTCCATCAGCATCTTATAGTTTTTGGAATACAGGTCTTTTGTCTCCTTAGGTAGGTTTATTCCTAGGTATTTTATTCTTTTTGATGTGATGGTAAATGGGATTGTTTCTTTAATTTCACTTTCTGATCTTTTATTGTTAGTGTATAGAAATGCCACAGTTTTCTGTGTATTAATTTTGTAGCCTGCAACTTTACCAGATTCATTGATGAGCTCTAGTAGTTTTCTGGTAGCATATTTAGGATTTTCTATATATAGCGTCATCTGTAAACTGTGACAGTTTTACTTCTTCTTTTCCAATTTGGATTCCTTTTATTTCTTTTTCTTCTCTGATTGCCATAGCTAGGACTTCCAAAAACTATGTTGAATAAAAGTTGTGAGAGTGGACATCCTTGTCTTGTTCCTGATCGAAGAGGAAATGCTTTCAGCTTTTCACTATCAAGTATGATGTTAGCTGTAGTTTTGTCATATAAGGCCTTTATTGTGTTGAGCTATGTTCCCTCTGTGGCAACTTTCTGGAGAGTTTTTATCATAAATGTGTGCTGAATTTTGTCAGGAGCTTTTTCTGCATCTATTGAAATGATCATGTGGTTTTTATTCTTCAATTTGTTGATGTGGTGTATCACACTGATTTGTTGATATTGAAAAATCCATGCATCCCTGGGATAAATCCCACTTAATCATGGTGTATGAACCTTTTAATGTATTGTTGGATTCGAATTGCTAGTATTGTGTTGAGGATTTTTGCATCTATGTTCATCAGTGATATTGGCCAGTAATTTTCTTTTTTTGTGTTATCTCTGTCTGGTTTTGGTATCAAGGTTATGGTGGCCTCACTTGAATGAGTTTGGGAGTGTTCCTTCCTCTGCAATTTTTTGGAACAGTTTGAGAAGGATAGGTGTTAGCTCTTCTCTAAATGTTTGATAGAATTCGCCTGTGAAGCCATGTGGTCCTGGGCTTTTGTTTGTTGGAAGATTTCTAATCACAGTCTCAATTTCAGTGCTTGTGATTGGTCTGTTCATATTTTCTATTTGTTCCTGGTTCAGTCTTGGGAGACTGTACCTTACTAAGAATTTGTGCATTTCTTCCAGGTTGTCCATTTTATTGGCATAGAGTTGCTTGTAGTAATCTCTCATGATCCTTTGTATTTCTGTGGTGTCAGTTGTAACTTCTCCTTTTTCACTTCTAATTTTATTGATTTGAGTCCTCTCCCTTTTTTTCTTGATGAGTCTGGCTAAAGGTTTATCAATTTTGTTTATCTTTTCAAAGAACCAGCTTTTACTTTCATTGACCTTTGCTGTTGTCTTATTTGTCTCTATTTCATTTATTTCTGATCTGATCTTTATGATTTATTTCCTTCTACTAACTTTAGGTTTTGTTTGTTCTTCTTTCTCTAGTTGATTTAGGTGTAAGGTTAGGTTGTTTATCTGAGATTTTTCTTGTTTCCTGAGGTAAGATTGTATTGCTATAAACTTTCCTCTTAGAACGGCCTTTGCTGAATCCCATAGGTTATGGATCATTGTGTTTTCATTTTCATTTGTCTCTAGGTATTTTTTTATTTTCTCTTTGATTTCTTCAGTGAACCATTGCTTGTTTAGTAGCATATTGTTTAGCCTCCATGTGTTTGTGTTTTCTATAGTTTTTTTCTTGTATTTTATTTCTAATCTCATTGCATTGTGGCTGGAAAAGATGCTTGATATATTTTCAATTTTCTTAAATATACCAAAGCTTGCTTTGTGGCCCAGCATGTCATCAGTCCTGAAGAATGTTCCACATGCACTTGAGAAAAATGTATATTCTGCTGCTTTTGGATGAAATGCTCTATAAATATCAATTAAGTCCATCTGGTCTAATGTGCCATTTAAGACCTGTGTTTCCTTATTGATTTTCTGTCTGGTTGATCTGTCCATTGATGAAAGTGGGGTATTAAAGTCCCCCACTCTTATTGTGTTACTGTCAATTTCTTCCTTTATTGCTGTTAATATTCCCCTTAAATATTGAGGTGGTCCTATGTTGGATGCATATATATTTACAATTGTTATATTTTCTTCTTGGATCGATCTCTTGATCATTGTGTAGTGTCATTCTTTGTCTCTTATAACAGTTTTTATTTTAAAGTCTACTTTTTTCTGATATGAGTATTGCATCTCCAGCTTTCTTTTGATTTCCATTTGCATGTATACCTTCTTCCATCCCGTCACTTTCATTCTGTATGTTTCCCTAGGTCTGAGGTGGGTCTCTTGTAGACAGCATATATATGGGTCTTGTTTTTGTATCCATTAAGCCAGTCTGTGTCTTTTGGTTAGTGCATTTAATCCATTTATATTTAAGGTAATTATCGACATGTGTGTTCCTATTGCCATTTTCTTAATTGTTCTGGGTTTGTTTTTTTTCTTCCCTTCCTCTTTTGTTCTCTTCTCTTGTGATTTGATGACCATCTTTAGTGTTGTGTTTGGGTTACTTTTTCTTTTGTCTGTGTGTATCTATTGTAGTTTTTGGGTTTGCTGTTCGCATGAGGTTTTGATATAGCCGTCTATATATGTACAGGGTTGTTTTAAGTTGCTAGTCTATTTCCCACTTAGAGGAGTTCCTTTAGCAATTGCTGCAAAGCTGGCCTGGTGGTGCGGAATTCTCTTTGCTTTCGCTTGTCTGTAAAGCTTGTGATTTCTCCATTAAATCTGAATTAGAGCCTTGCTGGGTAGAGTATTTTGGCTGTAGGTTCTTCCCTTTCATCGCTTTAAACATATTATGCCATTCCCTTCTGGCTTGCAGAGTTTCTGCTGAGAAATCAGCTGATAACCTTATGGGAGTTACCTTGAATGTTATTTGTCATTTTTCTCTTGTTGCTTTTAGTATTGTTTCTTTGTCTTTAATTTTTGTCAATTTGATCACTATATGTCTTGGCGTGTTCCTCCTTGGGTTTTTCCTGCCTGGAACTCTGCACTTCCTGGACTTGGTTGACTGTTTCCTTTCAGATGTTAGGGAATTTTTCAGCTATTATCTCTTCAAATATTTTCTTGGGTCCTTTCTCCTCCTTCTGTGACTTCTGTAACGCACATGTTGGTGCATTTAATGTTGTCCCAGAGGTCTCTTAGGCTGTCTTCATTTCTTTTTTCTTTATTCTGTTCCACAGCAGTGATTTCCACCATTCTGTCTTCCAGGTTACTTATCCATTCTTCTGCCTCAGTTATTCTGTTATTAATTCCTTCTAGTGTATTTTAAATTTCAGTTATTGTACTGTTCATCTCTGTTTGTTCTTTAGTTCTTATAGGTCTTTTTCAAACATTTCTTGCATCTTCTCCATCCTTGCCTCCATTCTTTTTCCTAGATCCTGGATCACCTTCACTTTCATTATTCTGAATTCTTTTTCTGGAAGGTTTCCTATCTCCACTTCATTTAGGTTTTTTTTTCTGGGGTTTTATCTTGTTCCTTCATCTGGGACATAATCCTCACCTTTTCATTTTGTCTAACTTTCTGTGGTTGTGGTTTTCATTCTGCAGGCTACAGGATTGTAGTACTTCTTGCTTCTTCTGTCTGCCCTCTCATGGATGAGGCTATCTAAGAGGCTTGTGCAAGCTTCCTGATGAGTGGAACTGGTGGTGGGTAGGCAGGGCATGCTCAGTAAAACTTTAATCCACTTGTCTGCTGATGGGAGGGGTGTGTTCCCTTCATGTTGGTTTTTGGCTTGAGGTGACCCCGCTCTGGAGCCTGCAAGCTGTTTGGTGGGGCTAATGGGGGCCTCTGGGAGGGTTCACACCAATGAGTACTTCCCAGAACTGGTGCTGCCAGGGTCCTTGTCCACATGGTGAGCCAAAGCCACCCCCCACCTCTGCAGGAGACCCTCCAACACTAGCACGTAGGTTTGGTTCAGTCTCCTGTGGGCTCACTGCTCCTTTCCCCTGGGTCCTGGTGTGTATAAGACTTTGTGTGTGCCCTCCAAGAGTGGAGTCTTTTGTTTCCCCCAGTCCTGTGGAAGTCCTGCAATCACATCCTGCTGGCCTTCAAAGTCCGGTTCTCTGGGGATTCCTCCTCCTGTTGCCGAGTCCCCAGGTTGGGAAGCCTGACACGTGGCTCAGAACCTTCACTCCAGTGGGAGAACTTCTGTTGTATAATGGTTCTCCAGTTTGTGAGTTGCCCACTCAGCAATTATGGGATTTGATTTTATCATGATTGTGCCCCTACTACCATCTCATTGTGGTTTCTCCTTTGTCTTTGGATGTGGGGTATCTTTATTTGTGGGCTCCAGTGTCTTCCTGTCAATGGTTATTCAGAAGATAGTTGTGATTCCGGTACTCTGGCAAGAAGGAGTGAGCACACATCCTTCTACTCCCCCATCTTGAGCCAATCTTCCATAAATGTTTAAATAATACACTTTAATATCAATAGTATATTTATGTTAAAATAAAACTTAATTTTCTTTCATCTTCTATGAGGACAGGGTTTCTTTGACTGTAGGTCTGCTCTTGATAAGAGATTGGGAAAGGTTTTTCTGTACCTTTTAAACAATCTGCCTAGAAAGGTGATAGTTTTTCTCTTTCTAAAATAATTTCCTGTGCTTCATGTTGTGCTTATCATGTCTTGAATTACATAAGAAAACTATCATCTCAGTACTAAAATAGCTAAGTTTTGCTCACACTATGTAACCTGCTGTATTTGCTTTTTTTTTTTTTTTTTTTTTTTTTTGTGGTACGCGGGCCTCTCACTGCTGTGGCCTCTCCTTCCGCGGAGCACAGGCTCCGGACGTGCAAGCCCAGCGGCCATGGCCCACGGGCCCAGCCACTCCACGGCATGCGGGATCCTCCCGGATCGGGGCACGAACCCACGTCCCCTGCATCGGTAGGCGGACTCTCAACCACTGCGCCACCAGGGAAGCCCTGTATTTGCTTTTAAATTATTTTATTGTCACTTTGGTTAAATAGATAATTAAGTATTGTTCCATAATGATCTGTAATCCCATTTTAGTCAAATGTCCCTTTCTCTTAAACTCTCTTTAACCCCATGTTATTTGGGGGATCTCAAGAAGAGATAAAAAGAGCAAAAATCATTAGAAAACCTTGGTGTCTACTATTCATGGATAAGTATTCTTAAGAGGTGAGTGAATATTTGTTTTCAGAAATTTTGTTATGCAAATATAACCTGCATTTTAAAGATGAGCAATGAGATGATACCCTACATATGGTTTTGTAAACTGTTTTTTTTCTACAAACATCATATTATGGAGGTCAATTCAAGCCAATCAGTATAAGCCCACATAGTAATAAAATGGCCTTAAGCACTAATGGTCAATTTAGGTATGATAATAATAAGAATGGTTAATATTATTACTGACTTCCTCTGGCCCTACAGTGTTGTAAGTGCTAAACCTATTCTTGGTCATTTAATTCCCACCACATCCTGTGAGGAGAAGCTATTGTTTCTGAACTGTAACCATCAGGGAACTGATTCACAGTGATGATGGCAGTGCTAGCCAGTCACAAGATTAAGATATGAACCAATTCTGGGTGGCAGCTGAGCCCCACATCTAACTAGTGTACACTAGTGCTTCTCAACTGATAAGACCCTAAACCTTACTGTTCATCAGGGCACAGCGAAATAAAACTAATGTCCCATGGTTTTTTCTCAGTTAGCTGGGCAAAAGTTTAAACAACAGATCTTAATCAGTGTGGTTTGGAGTTTCGAAACTTGTGTCCTGTTATATTGTGGAAGGGGCTCCTCCAACATTCTGTCTCCCTTCCTGTGCCTCAGGGATGTTCCCCTACTAAAGTGGATAACTTTCCTGTGCTTGGAGCAGAAAATGTTTATGTTTCTCCAGCCTTTTTAATACTTTGTATAATTGCAAGGGCAATAGGAACTTATTACAGTTAAAAATAGATTACATACAAAGGGAAATAAAATAATAATACCTCAAAGCCCACCATCTGAAGAAAAGCCCTTCTAGGCGCTTAGCGCCGAGCCGGCTGAGAGGAAGATGTGTTAGGTGCAGGGCTTGTGCTGCTGCTCTCACACCTTTGGTCACCGCCCCTGGAAACCCCTTTTGTAAAGCCTATAGAGTTCAGACCCCCGAGAGTATGTCTCCAACTGCTGCTACAGAGGTTTATTCAAAAGCTTTAGCTGTTTGCCATGGAGCACTCGACCTCTATGACTTTCTGATCAAAGCTCGTGAGCTAAAGGACGATGAACATCAAAGAAGAGTCATACAGTGTTTGCAGGAATTACATGAGGACCTTAAAGGATACAGTATAGAGGCAGAAGGCCTTTTTTTCTAAGGTACAGGGAAAACAATGGTGATGGACATCTTTTATGCTTATGTGGAAATGAAGAGGAAAAAACAGGTTCATTTTCATGGTTTCATGCTAGATGTTCACAAAAGAATACACCGCCTTAAACAGAGTTTGCCAAAAAGGAAACCAGGACTCGTGGCTAAATCATACGATTCAATAGCTCCTATAGCTGAAGAAACCAGTGAAGAAGCATGTCTCTTATGCTTTGATGAATTTCAGGTCACTGACATTGCTGATGCCATGATTCTGAAATAGCTCTTTGAAAATCTGTTCAAAAATGGGGTCGTCATTGTGGCAACATCCAACAGGCCACCAGATGATCTCTATAAAAATGGACTCCAAAGAGCTAACTTTGTACCATTCATAGCTGTCCTGAAGGTCTCTGAGGCAATGAGAGAGTGGAATGCATGTATGTGGGCAATGCTGTATTTCTTTCTGGAATACTGTAATATGGTCCAGCTAGATTCTGGGATAGATTATCGGAAAAGGGAACTTCCTGCTGCAGGAGAACTCTACTATCTCACAAGTGAAGCTGATGTGGAGGCTGTCATGGATAAGTTGTTTGATGAGCTGGCTCAGAAACAAAGTGATTTAACTAGACCAAGGATTCTAAAAGTGCAAGGCAGAGAGCTGCGGCTGAATAAAGCCTGTGGAATCGTTGCCGACTGCACATTTGAAGAGCTATGTGAGAGAGATCCCATCCAGGATACCACATTACCTTTAGTCATCATGCCTCCTTAGATTCCTCTTAGTTGTGACAATTTCTCAGACTTTCCTTCTTTTTGATGACCCTGACAGTTTTGAGGAATACTGGTCAGTTATTTTGTAGACTGTCCCTCAAATGGGATTTGTCTGATGTTTTTCTCATGATTTGACTGGAATTGTTGGCTTTGGGAGGAAGACCACAGAGGTCAAGTGCTATTTTCATCAGATCATATCAAGGGCACATATGATCAATATGACTTAACACACTTGTCTGAGGTAGTGTTTGTCTCCACTCTAAAGTTACTCTTTTCCCCCTCTTTCCATAGTGAACTCTTGGAAGGAAGTTCTTGTTGAGTTTTCATGTAGCAGCAAAGAAGAAAATCCACAATTATCTAACAAAGCTGTTAAAATGCTTTCTCCTTTTCCAACTACATATTTGTGTGAGGCTATATTTTCTTATATGACTCAACCAAAGCAACACTTAACAATAGTCTGACTGTAGAAGCAGGTATGAGAATTCCACTATCTTCTATTACGCCAGACATTAAAGAGATTTGCCCAAAGTATAAAACAATGCTACTCTTCTTACTATTTTCATTTTAGAAATATAATTATTTTCATAAAAATGTTATTTCTGTTAATTTTATGGGTTGAATATAATGGTTTGATCATTGTTATTTTAAATAAATTAATAAATATTTTATAAAAAAAGAAAAGAAAAGCCCTTCTAATGTTTTCATCTGCATTATATTCCTCCAGAATTATTCTTATGCAGGTATTATATATTTATACATGTATGCATACATTTATATATTTACATACAAATCATAAGATCTCATCTTACATTTAATTTTATAACTTATCTCACTGTAGTGGGTTGAACTGGGTGCCCCCCAATATTTCCAAATCATAACACCCCCATACCTTAGTTGGAAATAGGGTTTTTGCAGATATAATTAAGTTAAAGATCTCAAGAGATGATTGGATTTAGGATGGTCCCTAAACCCAATGACTAATGTCCTTATAAAAGAAAGGAGGGAGATTTCACACACACAGGGAAGAAGGCCATGTGAAGACAGAGGCAGAGACAGGAGTTATGCTGCCACAAACCAAGGGAAGCCAGGAGCCACCAGAAGCTGGAAGAGGAATGGAAGAATTCTCCTCTGGAAGCTTCAGAGGAAGCTTGGCCCTGCCGACACCTTGATTTCAGATTTCTGGTCTCTAAAACTATGGGATAATGCATTTCTGTTGTTCTAAGCCACGAAGTTCCTGTTAATTAGTAACAGCAGCCCTAGGAAACAAACACACTCACTAACGGTATACCCCAAATGTCATTGATTGTGAATAAACACCACTCTGTATCCTATTTTTGTGTGTGTGCCTGTGGGGATAGTAATGATAATAAAGATATATGTGAAAAATAAATATGGCTAAATTTTTAAACTCCTAATGATTTTTACTGTATTGATTCATTTAATGCACCAGGCACCACTATGAGGTAGATACTGTTGCTCAACCCCATTTTGTAGATGAAAAACTGAGGGACAGAGAGAACTTGGCCTAGGACTACACAGTTAGAGAACAGGACAGCTTGGGTTTGTACCTCACGCTCCAGAGCCTGGGAAACTGTCAAAGATTTGTTGTTAAGTAGCAGAAGCAGGCTGCATAGCATGTATAATTTAGGAGGTCATTAAGGCAATTTTCATGTATTAACATATTTATACAAATAGCTGGACCTAGTGACCTTGGTGAGAGCACGTTCATTGCAAGATTCAACAGTGCAGTGAGGGAAGAGGTTAGTGGGAAGTGAAGAATGTTAACCGGGAATGCAGAAAATGCTTTCTGTAACTTTGATTTTGAAGGACGGAGGAGAAAGGGAGAGAGAAACAGAGACAAACACAGAGAGAGAGAAGGCCTGTGACTGAATGGGGAAAAGGGGTAGAAAGACAGATTTTCTTTTACATCTTCAGTTCCTTGAAAGTATAAAAGTTAATATTGCAGGAGTCATGTCATCTCAGATTTAACCTTTGAAAGAATTTTCCCATACGTCCCTCTTATTTCCACTTTAGAGTTAATGGGATTCCTCCAATGAACAGTATAGGTTTTTGAGCTCAATATATATTGAGCTATGAGAGATAGGAAGAATGGATAATTGTGTGTCAAAGAAATGGTAGTAATTTGTGGATTTTGGCCTCTCAGGGAGGCAGCACATGGCTGAAATCCTGGTGTGACATGATCTGAGGACCCCTGCACAGTTGAATGGGAAACAAGTCTAGAATTATCCTATAAACGTATTAACATGCGGAGCAGTCCAGGAGCAGCAGTTAAGCAAATACCGCACCGCGCTGCCCTGGTGCCATCTCTCACTGAGCTCACCAGGTGAGTCAAAGGCAAGCCTGTCTTCCCAGCATGGGGAACTGGATTAGCGTCTGCTCAGAGACACGATGTTGGGCAGCACTTAGGAGCTTCTGAGTCTCCCAATAAACTACCGATCCTTCTGTCTTTAAAACTTTGAACTCTAGCCATACCAGAGAGAGATTTGCTTCCTTCATAAAGATATCTATATTCTCAATAGGAGAAAGAATGAAAAATACATTTCTACAGTACCTGCCTTAACCGTAAGGCTCAGCCAGCCCCTGCTACTGAGGCTTGACTTTTAAAGAAGTCCTGCAATATACCATATACTTTGGGCAGGTTTTCTCATTTTCTCCTTGGGATGGCTGTGTGACAAAAGGATCCTGAGTCCCATTTCATAGACAACAAATCTCAGGCTCATGGAACCGACAACACGTCTCCAGATAAGTAGCAGGATTCAAATGAAGTTACATCCCTTGCCCTAAAGAGAGGACACAGAGCAGCCTCCCTTTGAGAAAATGGGCTTCCAAGGCTTGAGAAATGAGCATCTTACACTCCCCTGATATTGTGGCCCCATGGGTACTCACCCCAAAATCCCTCTTGACGATGAAGATGATAGTGCACATATGTGTGCACATACAATCTTCACCTTATAAACATTCATTATATTCAATTTTATAGAAGAACAAACTAGATTTTAAGATTGAATTGACAGTGTGTGTATGTGTGTGTGTGTGTGTGTTTCTATATGTCCTATGGCTTGTACACTCCACTTCACAATCTTTATCTTCATATCAGACCAGAGCTGGATTCCTATATCAGATTTAGATATGCCAGAAAAATGGTAGATACAGAGAAATTGCCACCAGTAAGTGAAAAATTCCGGAAAACACTGGCTAAGACCATTAACCCAGAGTCCAAACTTCGTCCTCACTCTCCTTTGCCAAGCTCCCTGGTCGGAGCCTCAGAGCTGCAATCCTGGATCAGGCCAGCAGGTGGAGTCCACCTCCATTTTTCTTTTACAAAGAAAATGAGCGCATGATGCCAAGAATAAGAAGATCTTGGAATGCTTTGTTTACTAAGACACTATTTATGTTTGTAAAACTTATATGTATTACTAGAGCAGTCCCATATGCTGCTGAGCCGAAAAGAACATCGAGTTCATTGATATATCTCCTCCCTTCCTAAGTGTAGGTTGAAGTGTACACACTGAAGACGGGGGTCCCTCCCAGAGAGTAGGGTGTTCACCCTCCAACCCCACCCACCCCGTAGAGTCTGTCCAGAACTTTTCCCACTCCCTGTCTGTCATACCCTGTCCATGACACTGGACACAGCCGCCAAGACCCCGCTATGGAGCCCCATTCTCTCTTCCAACTCCCACCAGTCCTGCAAAGCCCTTCAACAGCCGACCATTGCCAACACGCTACTGTCACCTGGTATTTCGTCTTCATATTCAAGACCCGGAGTATATGTTTTTACACTCTTCTTTTACAACTAACAGGTTTTTCAGACAAAATTAGAATCATTCTATACACAGGTTCATGGGCTGGGTTTTGAGGAAGAGGATGGTATGTTTTTGCTCTTTGAATGAACGTTTTTGTAGAGAAGTTTGACCATCGAGGTACGATGGTGCCCCCTCGTGACAGTGGACTGAACTGCAGCATGAGCATCGCTGAGCCAGAAGGTGGGAGGGAAAGGCCTAAATCCAGAGAACTTTCTGGAAGTCTGGGTGGAAAAGGGACACACTCCGGGTACAGGGATACTGAGGTATCTAGGCAGAAAGTGCAGCCTCTTTCTATGCTGAGTGGAAAGCCTTATGTGATTTCAACAGAAAGACCATTTTTATTTTTATGTTTTAACAGAAAGATTTTTTTTAAAGACCTCTGGATAAAGATGTATACACCTATATAAGCAAAACTGGATCCCTGTCATTTATGATCACTGTAACCCACCTTGGCACTTATCGTGACCATATTTCCATGTAAATGAATTTGTGATAATATTTTAAGTTACTTGAAAATAAAATTTCACTTATTTTTTTATACTGACCTGTTGTTGCGTCATATGGATGCTCCAGAATTCAACTTTTCCAGTACTAGTGATGTAAATATAGTTCCTTTACCACGTTTTCTATTACAAACTATAGTGTGCTTAACATTCTTGTTCATATACATGCAGATAGCTTAGTAAGCATTTTTATAAGTTCCTGAAGTGTTCTTTCAAACCAATGAAAAAACTATTTTATTTGAACCATTACTATTTTATATTTCTAACAAGACTATATGAAAATTCCTGTTTCTGAACACTTTAGAAATAATGTGAATCGCTGCTAATCTGATAGGCAACAAATCCTCTCTCCTTGTCACTATAACTCATTTTTGCTGCTTGACTAGAATGCCATCCTATGGATGTGACATAATGGAGTCTCACAACCTCGTGTCATTTGGAATTCAGTGTTTCTTATATTCCCTATTGTCAAGGCTATGTGGATGGCATTTAACTGTGCTGAAGGGCACAGTTCAGGATTCATGTGGCTATTTGCACATGAGCTGAATGTGTCCTCTTTGAGCACACATTGCACTCTCTTGTGAGAGTCCTAGGATTCAAAACGCAGCCTGGTCGATGTATGAATATATATGGTGTGAGGGTGTCAGTGTATGGGTGCATGTGTGTGTGTGCGCACTGACAACCACATTTCCTCCTGTTTCTTTCAACCCCTTCATGGTCTTGCTTCTCATTCGTTCTCCCTTCCTAAATCCAGGCGCAGGAATGAAGGTAGGGAATTATCAGGATGGCAATCCTTACAACCAACTCCTATCACCATCCTTAACTACGTCTGTCCTGAATGTAATTTGCTTGTTATGGTGGTACAAAAGAAGACCAGGCCAACTTCATATTTTATTTTTATTTTTATTTATTTTAAAGAGCTTTCTTTGGATAAAATTTACAGGCAATAAAGTTCACACATTTTAAGGGTACAGTGTGATGATTTTTAGTAAATGCATGCAACCATAACCATAATTGAATTTTAGGCATTTCTGTAGTTCCCAACACTTCCATAATGCTTGAAAACACTGAAGCCCCGTACCCATACTTAGTACCAGGCAAACACTGATTTGCTGTCTATCTCTATGGATTTGCCTATCTTGAATATTCCCTATAAATTGAATCATATAGTATTTGGTCTTTTATATTTGACTTTGTTCAATTAGCATAATGGTATCAAGGATCATGTATGTTGTACATGTATCAGTGCTTCATTCATTTCATGGCTGAATAACAGTTTGTTGTATGGCTATGCCAAATATTACTTGTGCATTTATCAATTGATAGGCATTTGAGTTGTTTCCACTTTTTGGCTGTTATGAGTAATGATACTATGAATAGTTTCCTCCAAGTTTTTATGTAGACGTGTTTTTATTTATCTTGAATATGTAACTACAAGTGGAACTGCTGGGCCATATGGCGCCTCAACACGTGAGATGACATTACAATTTCAGATGATTTCATTCCATACTTGGAAATACCTTGAGAAAAAAAAAAGAGACAGGTGAGACAGAGTCTAGTTAGGCGACCCTAATAAACATTGTTATCCTGCTGTAGACCTATTTGTAAAATCCCTTTCAATGATGCAAAAGTATGAGACATGTGGGGGACATTTTCAACTTCATTTGAAAGCCTACTGTCTATAGCACAGACTTCCCCGTTATCTGACTTGGTCTCCATGGAAGGTGTTTTACAATTCTAAATTTCAGATAACTGACCGTGTCAGTTTGCAATGTAATCCTTGTCTGTAGACAAGCAACTTAATTGTATCTTGGGTAGGGAAACCTCTGTCTCAATTTGACCATGCATTTCAACACTCATGATGTATAAACGTGACAAAAATGTGGTTGTTGACTTTATCAAGACAAATTTCAGTGGAGGAGTGGAGGGACGTCCCCATTAGATGAGAGATGAAGACTGAGATGGAGGGGAGGTCGGGGGATGTGAACTTAGTATCAAGAATTCAGTGTAGATCTTTGGTTGCAGAGTGCAGAATATATATGTAAAGAGGTCAGTAACCAGAGATGTGGACAGAGGTCCACAGCATTAAATGGTGTTCTATAATCACCATTTATAAGATACTTGAGCAGCTTGAAATCTTAATGAGAAGCATCTATCTCTTCTTAGATTTAACATCTGAATTTACCACACCAGCCTTCCCACACTTTATTTCCTTGTTTCCATTCTGGAGAAGCCTAAAACTTACTGAAGGGATAGTGTAGAGTTTCTTCTTAATGTCTGTTAAATGTATGAATGGATGAATAGCAGGATGCACTATGTGTCAAAGATGTGCTAAGAATATAAGGATTTTTATCCCTGAGTGCAGAGCTCCTCATGCAGATGACAGAACCCATGGTGGTGGGTGGCTGAGAGGATGCAGCTTCTCGGGACTCTGCAACTGACAGCTGCAAGATGGGAGCCCTCAACTTCAGTGTTCAGAAGCATATTTAGGCAGACTGCCACACCTTATGTGCTTGAGGGGGATCCATCCCTGACCTGAGCAGGTGAGTTCACAGACAGGCTTGCCTTCCGTCTGGGGGACGAGACTACTGTCTGCTCAGAAGCTTCCTGTGGTCCAACTCTTGTGCCATTTCGAAAGACTCAAGAACAAGCAGATCCAGCTCCTCTCTAAACTTGAATTCAACATATATCACAAAGAGATATTCTCAATCTCTTTCTAGGGATACACATTGTCCTTAGGAGCCCCCAGAGGACACACACACACACACACACACAAACACACACACACAACCTGGAGCTTTCATGCAGGCAGTAGCCCTAGGAGAACTTGCTGGCTTATAAGGCCGTCACTCATTGTTTGTTAGGTTGCAGATGTCACTGGACATTTTTGCATTAATAACTAATGCAAATGATGATTAGCACAATAGTCTGCATACTAGGGATACTTTTAAATAACCTTACTATCCAATTAAATCCGATGACAGTAAGAGAATTTCTATGTTCATGTTTTTCAAGGGTAACAATAAACTACTGAGAATTTCCAGTGTGGGTGTGCATATGGGGAGTGCTACAAAGTCTGATATTGCTGGTGGGGATTTCACTTAGTACAACTTTTTCACAGGTTGATTTGTCAATATGCATTAATGAATCCAGGAGCTTTTGACCTTCATGCATTTGGAGCCTGTTCTTTCAATTATTCATCCTCAGCATAACACCGGTCCCTCTATTATACTGTGCGTATTCCTTATGTTGTCTGGGAATTAACTTTCAAGCACTAATGACCTAATCACACTCCCTTGTGTCTACAGAATAGGAAATTGAAGTACAGTGATGTTCACGGACTTGCATAAATACAAGCAGGACTATCAGCCTGGCATCAGAAGTGAAGATAGATTTCAGAAGTGACACAGATCAGCAGGAAAGCAAGACTTATTTGAATATGGTGTCATGTGCAGCTGAGCATCTTGCAGTCTGCACTTGGACATACAGGGTGTCAGTCTCTGCTTTTCCTCTTAAGAGAAGGATGACCCCCAGCCAAGCTGCTTAACCTCTGTACATTACTGTTTCTCCAGCTACAACATGATGTACAGATATGTTATTCTCTACCTTCCAGGAATGTTGTGGAAAATGCATGAGATAGAAAAAATGCATGCATTCACAATAGATAAGTCCCTGTGATTTTGTGGGTCAGAGGTCCTGCCCTAATATATAACTTTTCAGTTCCAACCACCCTAAGACTATTCACAAATGGCCGTTCAAGTACAAAGTAATGCAAGGACTTATGCCTATTGAATTCATTCAACACAGAGTATGATAATATCTGAAGTGTAGATTGGAAAGTAATTATGTAGAAATAATAGCTTCTTCCATCCCATCTAAGGTCTCAAAAGTGCTTTCCCAGATGGCATCTCATTAGCCTCTACATCTGAGAGGTTTTATCCAAAAAAGTGGCCAGCATGGGGGAAACGATTTACCCAAGAACCTATGATGTGCCTGGCCCCCAGTGATTTACTGTAGTGTTCTTCTGCAAAGCCCATTCTTGCTGGGTTACAGTGCATGTTATTCTTTTTTTAATTATTATTGAAGTATAGTTGATTTACAATATTGTGTCAATTTCTGCTGTACAGCAAAGTGATTCAGTTATACATATATATATTCCTTTTTACATTCTTTTCCATTATGGTTTATTACAGGATATTGAATATAGTTTCCTGTGCTATACGGTAGGACCTTGTCGTTTATCCATTCTATGTGTAATAGTTTGCATCGGATAATTCCAAACTCCCAGTTCGTCCCTCCGCCCCCCCTTGGCAACCACAGGTGTGTTCTCTGTGAGTCTGTTTCTGTTTCATAGATAAGTTTATTTGAGTACACATGTTATTCTTAAGAAATTAGCATAATTATTAAAAGTGGAATGGGAAAGGATATGAAATAATGTGAAATGGACCAATGGTTTTCTTTCACACACCCAATGGAAATGCTGCAGTCAGTTTTCATTTTTCCTAAATCATCTGAGAAATGACTCCAGCACAGAGAAATGACACTGAAGTGAATACGTAATGAAAACTTATACATTTCCCTTCCATTTCATATTTCCACATTATTGTCTTATAAGCATGCTGTTTGGATTGTATCAAGGGGAACCTCCTTTAAAGGAAGGTCAGGTATGAAATAAGACTCTTCATACCTATTCAGTACTATATGTATCATCTGCCCGATTGATTTTTTGATCCTCACAGTAATTGTCTAATATGGATAGAATTGTTTCCATTTTACAAGTGAGGAAAGGCAAATTCAGAGATACTGTGACGCAGCTATTATAAAATTTCCCATCTGCTTTTCACATCCCTTTCTGGCAGCCTCTAATGATCATTGCCTAGAGCTACATTTCATAAAAGGTTGCAAGATCATGATGTACAAATTCTTTAATTGCTTCTGCATGTACTGGTGGAAATTCTTTTATAAAAGAATTCTTAAAAAAAAAAAAGGCTCCCCTGGTGGCGCAGTGGTTGAGAGCCCGCCTGCCG
>NC_041234.1:79051611-79056908 GCF_002837175.3 Physeter macrocephalus | reverse complement strand
AAAATCAGGTGTTTCCCTAGGACTCTCAAAGGTGAGCAGTGAGTTGGTTTTGTTGGCTTTTTTTTTTAGAGTGTCATCGATGTTTCTATATTTGATGTGTTTTAGTTCATGATAGTCATTAATGTTTTTGATGTTAAAATTGTTCTCTCTTTGGCCAATGGGAGGCCCTGAGGTTATGAGTCTTTTTGATATAATTTCTGGTATGAGAGTTCAGTCCAGACTCACCTGGTACAATACTTACCTAGACCAAAAATCAGGCATTTCTCCAAGGAAGCCTGCTTCCTTTTCGTGGGAAATTCAGTCTAGGGACTACAGTTGCTGATTACTACTGTGTTGGTCATCGTTTCTTGCCCTTTCAGTGCACAGAGCCAGTAAACATAGGTTTCATATTTAAGAGAATCTACATCATTGGCTTGCATCCTGGGCTGCTCTTCTGTCCCCTTATAGGTAGGCATTTTTATCATCTTTTGTATTAACTGTACAGTTCTTAAAATATAAGAAAATATACCATACATTTGTTTTCTCCCCCTTTCATACGTAAAAGCTGTCATATTCTACACCAGTGCTATCCAACAGAAACTTCTGTGGAGATGGGAATGTTCTGTATCTGTGCTGTTCAACACAGCAGTCATTAACTACTTGAGTTTTCTTCAGGAATTGAACATTTAGCACCTAAAACGTGGCAACTCTGACTGAGTAACTGATTTTTAAATTTCATGTAATTTTAATTTAATTTACTGTAAATAGCTACTTGAGGCTAGTGGCCGTCATATTGGACAGCAGCAGCTCCACACACTTTTCTGCACCTGGCTTTTATCACTGAACAATATATCCTGGAGGTGACTCCACAGCAGTACAGAGAAGGAGTCTTCATTGCTTTTTATAGCTGCACAGTCCTCTCAGATGTAGATGGACCACAGTTTATTCAACCAGCCCCTTATTGGTGGATATGTCTTGTTTCTTGCCTTCTGCTGTATGAATTGTTCTGGCAGGAATGGCTTTGTGTTTATGTCTTTTTGTCTTTTACATTGTTACTTTGGGATAGATTCTTCGGAGAGACATTGCTGGTTCCAAGGGTAAGTACCCTGGTAATTTCATAACATCATACCAAATCCCCTGGCTAGGAGTTATATACCATGTTACATTACCACCAGCAATGTACGTGATTGCCTATTTCTTCACAGACTATGTAAATGATGAGAAGAGGCATCTCGGATTTTTGGTTTGTTTTTTTCGTTGCATCTCTTAATCCAGAGTTTAAGGAATATTTTTCGGGGAAATCCTTTTTGTATCCAGTGCCCTTTCTCCTTCAGAATGTTCTAACTTGCCTTTGCTTTTTCATAATCTTTCTACTACAAGGTAGATAACCTTTGCCATTGACGTAAGTTGTATGTTTCCCAATTTGTAATTTTTCAGTTTAATTTGCTTATGGGATGCTTTCTGCCTTACAGTTTTTAATGAAATCAGGTGTATTATGGTTTTCCCTTAGTGCTTCTGGATTTGAAGCCATGTTTAGAAAACCTTTCTTCACTACTAGCTTTTAGAGGAATTTATTGTGGGTATATGTTTGTGGACAGGAGAGAGAGAAAGGGATCATATTTGAGCGTCAGGTGTAAGAGGAACCCAGAAAAGAAGTGACCATCATGTGAGAAATATGTGAAAACCATTTCACTAAGTCAAGAGAATTAGGCGTTTGGACCAGAGTCTTGGTCCTGTGTTTGCCTTGATAGCTCGGTCTCTACTCTTTTCTGTCTCTTGTGGGTATGGATCCTGGCTCCCCCTGACTGGCAGAGAAGGTCTTCATGAAGCAGGAACTCCATGTCACCTCAAATGAACCTGTCAGATGACTAAACGGATAGAACCACCCTCTTAGGGATAAAACATACAAATCCAGCTCAGAAATGTACCACTCTGACAGAGCAAAGGTCTATGACAAAGTAAAACCCCCAGCTGGAGCCTGTGAGGAGAAGCAAAACTGAAACCAACACTGTTCACCTCATCCTTGACTCTCTGAGTGATGTCCCATCAGGAGAAGGTAATAGCCTATTCGTCCTATGCAAAAAGACGGGGGGTTTGAGTTAGAAGGTGCCACAGTTTCCAAAGTTATAGCCTCTCCCACTAAGCTACATCATTTCCTGTTTCCAGGCTGGTTTCCAGGACTCAGGGTCAAGCTTGGACTAATCTTGCTTAGAATGGAGCCTGAGGTCATGGGGCTCCATGGGGTGGGCACTAACTTCCATGTTGTTCCCTGGGGGCTTTTCCAGTTATGCAGGTCTGGAGATGAAGAGAGGGAGGTTGGGATGCAGATAAGGAATTGGACTGACAGTTCCTGCCACATAGTACACACACAGTACACATTAATAAATGGATGAGAAGCAGGGTAGAAACTACACATACGCCCTTTTAGTCTTTCTATACACATCTGAATTTTTCAAAGTAAGTTAAGATCACACTGTACTTGTTTCTTTCCAATAGACATTGAGGAAACTTTTCAATTCTGTTTTAGAAATATATATTTTCCATTGAGGGGGAAAAAGAAAAATGTGTACAAAATGGAGAGCGCTGCCACCTGGTGACCAGAGTCAGAACTGCAGGTGTAAAAGTCTGAAATGGCGGCTTGGCAAAGGATGGGGGATGCAAAGGACTGTGGTGTTTGGTGGGGAGGGGAATGAATTTCATCCTAAAGGCAATATTTCTAGACTTCACACTGGCAGCGATCCTTCTGTATTCATACCCATACTGGGATCTTCAAGCCCTGGGACTGGAAATCTAGCCCCTAAGTGAAATGAGTAGAAAGCTGCATGAGTTAGTGTATGAGAAACTAGTGTAAAGAAATTTGAGACAAAGAGACATATACAAATACACACACATACAAAAAACTGTCAAATCAATTGTTTTGATCTGCTTCCGAAGCCATGAATATATGAATAGCGTATTGGTAATCAGTTTGCCATCTTTTGTATTTTCAACATTTTATTCAATGTTTCCATTCTTCCAATAGACTTTGAGGAAACTTTTCACTTCTGTTTTAAATATATATATTTTCAATTGAGGGGAAAAAGAAAAATGTGTAGAAAATGGAGAGCGATGCCACCTGGAGACCAAAGTCAGAACCGCAGGTGTAAAAGTCTGAACTGGGGGCTTGGCAAAGGATGGGGGATGGAAAGGACTGTGGTGTTGGTGGGGAGTGGAATGAATTTCATCCTAAAGGCAAGATTTCTAGACCACACTGGCAGCGATCCTTCTGTATTCATACCCATACTGGGATCTTCAAGCCCTGGGACTGGAAATCTAGCCCCTAAGTGAAATGAGTAGAAAGCTGCATGAGTTAGTGTATGAGAAACTAGTGTAAAGAAATTTGAGACAAAGAGACATATACAAATACACACACATACAAAAAACTGTCAAATCAATTGTTTTGATCTGCTTCCGAAGCCATGAATATATGAATAGCGTATTGGTAATCAGTTTGCAATCTTTTGTATTTTCAACATTTTGTTCAATGTTTCCATTCTGGAAACAGCATAGAAATGCAAAGTTATAAAATAAAAACATCTTCTGTCTTCAACAATCCACACTCAGTGATTTATTATCAAAGAAATCTGTTTAGTGTCTAAGTCAATAAATGTATTTCTACACTATTATTTTGTGACTTGGCTGCTGATATACCTGTTTTACAAAACTTTATCTCAGTACTTTGTTAGGGCACCAATTAATATTTCTCTTTGTTTAACACATATGGAAAAATATAGACATGCGTTTTTAGAAACCAAAATTACATTGCCACACCCATCTATCCCTACCTCTTGCCCACCATAATACAAAGAGAGTTTCTTTTAACTTATTGGTGCCTACTTTCCAGATTTTTCTCTGTATGTAATGCACTAACATATTTAATCACCCTCATACACCCATGTTGATATATATTCTTTTGCAGAAAAAGGGTCATCATATTTTACTTTGTACATCGTGACAACCCTGTTTGCTTAATATGATTTATTTCTTATTATTTAGTTTGGTTTGTTTTCAAGTGGTTTTTCTGTGCATCCGCTCTTGATATCATTGACCTAACTCTACTGTTTAAGAATATTTTGTACATTGAAGAGATAAACTTACGTTTGAATACAATATACCCCAGATTTTCACACACCTTTTAATGTTTGTAATGCAAAGGATATCTAATCCTTTTTAATGAGTTTTTGTGTTTTTATTTCACTTCACGTTGTTTTAAAAGGAACAACTGAATAATAATGCCTTCTGGGATGTCGAATGTCAGTTCAGAGGATAAAATGTAACTCCAGGTTACTTTGAATAACTCCAGATTATGAATCCTGGAGCAGCAATTGGTAAGGTTGTTGCTAGGTCATGTTACTTAACTTTTAAATTCTGTTCTCTGAAATGAATTCAGCAAGGTAGCAGGGTACAAGATTAATATACAGAAATCTGTTGCGTTTCATTACACTAATAATGAAATATCAGAAAGGAAAGTAAACAAATAATCCCATTTAAAATCCCATCACAAAATGAAATACCTAAGAATCAACTTAACCAAGAGGTGAAAGACCTATACGATGAAAACTATAGAACATTGATAAAAGAAATGGAAGGTGATTCAAAGATATGGAAAGATGTCCCATGCTCTTAGACTGGAAGACTTAATATTGTTAAAAGGGCCATACTACCCAAAGCAATCAACAGATTTAATGTAATCCCTATCAAAATACCTGTTACATTTTCCACAGAACTAGAACTAATAATCCAAAAATTTATATGGAACCACAAAAGACCCAGAATTGCCAAAGCAATCCTGAGGAAAAGAACAGAGCTGGAGGCATAACCCTCCCAGACTTCAGGTTATACTAGAAAACTACAGTAATCAAAACAGCATGTTACTGGCACAAAAACAGACATATAGATCAATGGATAGAATACATAGCCTAGGGCTTCCCTTGTGGTGCAGTGGTTGAGAGTCCACCTGCCGATGCAGGGGACACGGGTTTGTGTCCTGGTCCGGGAGGATCCCACATGCCGCAGAGCAGCTGGGCCCGTGAGCCATGGCCGCTGAGCCTGTGCGTCCGGAGCCTGTGCTCCACAGCAGGAGAGGCCACAACACTGAGAGGCCCGTGTACTGCTAAAAAAAAAAAAAAAGAATAGATAGCCCAGGAATAAACCCACCCACCTACAGTCAATTAAACTTCAATAAAGGAGGCAAGAGTATACAATGGAGAAAAGACTTTCTCTCAAACAAGTGATGTTGGGAAAGCTGGACAGCTACATGTAAATCAATGAAATCAGAA
>NC_041234.1:79046621-79051111 GCF_002837175.3 Physeter macrocephalus | reverse complement strand
GGCCACAACAGTGAGAGGCCCGCCTACAGCAAAAAAAAAAAAAAAAAAATCTTCCCTCAACAACTATGCGTAGGTATAACATGCACAGGAAAGGCAAGGTGTATATACAATCCATTGGCAATATTTCCACGTTCAAAAATCAGGTGTTTCCCTAGGACTCTCAAAGGTGAGCAGTGAGTTGGTTTTGTTGGCTTTTTTTTTAGAGTGTCATAGATGTTTCTATATTTGACGTGTTTTAGTGCATGACAGTCATTAATGTTTTTGATGTTCAAATTGTTCTCTCTTTGGCCAATGGGAGGCCCTGAGGTTATGAGTCTTTTTGATATAATTTCTGGTATGAGAGTTCAGTCCAGACTCACCTGGTACAATCTTTATCTAGACCCAAAATCAGGCATTTCTCCAAGGAAACCTGGTTCCTTTTAGTGGGAAATTCAGTCTAGGGACTACAGTTGCTGATTACTACTGTGTTGGTCATCGTTTCTTGCCCTTTCAGTGCACAGAGCCAGTAAACATAGGTTTCATATTTAAGAGAATCTACATCATTGGCTTGCATCCTGGGCTGCTCTTCTGTCCCCTTATAGGTAGGCATTTTTATCATCTTTTGTATTAACTGTACAGTTCTTAAAATATAAGAAAATATACCATACATTTGTTTTCTCCCCCTTTCATACGTAAAAGCTGTCATATTCTACACCAGTACTATCCAACAGAAACTTCTGTGGAGATGGGAATGTTCTGTATCTGTGCTGTTCAACACAGCAGTCATTAACTACTTGAGTTTTCTTCAGGAATTGAACATTTAGCACCTAAAACGTGGCAACTCTGACTGAGTAACTGATTTTTAAATTTCATGTAATTTTAATTTAATTTACTGTAAATAGCTACTTGAGGCTAGTGGCCGTCATATTGGACAGCAGCAGCTCCACACACTTTTCTGCACCTGGCTTTTATCACTGAACAATATATCCTGGAGGTGACTCCACAGCAGTACAGAGAAGGAGTCTTCATTGCTTTTTATAGCTGCACAGTCCTCTCAGATGTAGATGGACCACAGTTTATTCAACCAGCCCCTTATTGGTGGATATGTCTTGTTTCTTGCCTTCTGCTGTATGAATTGTTCTGGCAGGAATGGCTTTGTGTTTATGTCTTTTTGTCTTTTACATTGTTACTTTGGGATAGATTCTTCGGAGAGACATTGCTGGTTCCAAGGGTAAGTACCTGGTAATTTCATAACATCATACCAAATCCCCTGGCTGGGAGTTATATACCATGTTACATTACCACCAGCAATGTACGTGATTGCCTATTTCTTCACAGACTATGTAAATGATGAGAAGAGGCATCTCGGATTTTTGGTTTGTTTGTTTTTTTTCTTTGCATCTCTTAATCCAGAGTTAGGTTTCACACTTTTTAACATGTTTAAGGAACATTTTTCGGGGAAATCCTTTTTGTATCTAGTGCCCTTTCTCCTTCAGAATGTTCTAATTTGCCTTTGCTTTTTCATAATCTTTCTACTACAAGGTAGATAACCTTTGTCATTGATGTAAATTGTATGTTTCCCAATTTGTAATTTTTCAGTTTAATTTGCTTATGGGATGCTTTCTGCCTTACAATTTTTAATGAAATCAGGTGTATTATGGGTTTCCTTTATTGCTTCTGGATTTGAAGCCATATTTAGAAAACCTTTCTTCACTACTAGCTTTTAGAGGAATTTATTGTGGGTATATGTTTGTGGACAGGAGAGAGAGAAATGGATCATATTTGAGCGTCAGGTGTAAGAGGAACCCAGAAAAGAAGTGACCATCATGTGAGAAATATGTGAAAACCATTTCACTAAGTCAAGAGAATTAGGCGTTTGGACCAGAGTCTTGGTCCTGTGTTTGCCTTGATAGCTCGGTCTCTACTCTTTTCTGTCTCTTGTGGGTATGGATCCTGGCTCCCCCTGACTGGCAGAGAAGGTCTTCATGAAGCAGGAACTCCATGTCACCTCAAATGAACCTGTCAGATGACTAAACGGATAGAACCACCCTCTTAGGGATAAAACATACAAATCCAGCTCAGAAATGTACCACTCTGACAGAGCAAAGGTCTATGACAAAGTAAAACCTCCAGCTGGAGCCTGTGAGGAGAAGCAAAACTGAAACCAACACTGTTCACCTCATCCTTGACTCTCTGAGTGATGTCCCGTCAGGAGAAGGTAATAGCCTATTCGTCCTATGCAAAAAGACGGGGGTTTGAGTTAGAAGGTGCCACAGTTTCCAAAGTTATAGCCTCTCCCACTAAGCTACATCATTTCCTGTTTCCAGACTGGTTTCCAGGACTCAGGGTCAAGCTTAGACTAATCTTGCTTAGAAGGGAGCCTGAGGTCATGGGGCTCCATGGGGTGGGCACTAACATCCATCTTGTTCCTGGGGGCTTTTCCAGTTATGCAGGTCTGGAGATGAAGAGAGGGAGGTTGGGATGCAGATAAGGAATTGGACTGACAGTTCCTGCCACATAGTACACACACAGTACACATTAATAAATGGATGAGAAGCAGGGTAGAAACTACACATACGCCCTTTTAGTCTTTCTATACACATCTGAATTTTTCAAAGTAAGTTAAGATCACACTGTACTTGTTTCTTTCCAATAGACATTGAGGAAACTTTTCAATTCTGTTTTAGAAATATATATTTTCCATTGAGGGGGAAAAAGAAAAATGTGTACAAAATGGAGAGCGCTGCCACCTGGTGACCAGAGTCAGAACTGCAGGTGTAAAAGTCTGAAATGGCGGCTTGGCAAAGGATGGGGGATGCAAAGGACTGTGGTGTTTGGTGGGGAGGGGAATGAATTTCATCCTAAAGGCAATATTTCTAGACTTCACACTGGCAGCGATCCTTCTGTATTCATACCCATACTGGGATCTTCAAGCCCTGGGACTGGAAATCTAGCCCCTAAGTGAAATGAGTAGAAAGCTGCATGAGTTAGTGTATGAGAAACTAGTGTAAAGAAATTTGAGACAAAGAGACATATACAAATACACACACATACAAAAAACTGTCAAATCAATTGTTTTGATCTGCTTCCGAAGCCATGAATATATGAATAGCGTATTGGTAATCAGTTTGCAATCTTTTGTATTTTCAACATTTTGTTCAATGTTTCCATTCTGGAAACAGCATAGAAATGCAAAGTTATAAAATAAAAACATCTTCTGTCTTCAACAATCCACACTCAGTGATTTATTATCAAAGAAATCTGTTTAGTGTCTAAGTCAATAAATGTATTTCTACACTATTATTTTGTGACTTGGCTGCTGATATACCTGTTTTACAAAACTTTATCTCAGTACTTTGTTAGGGCACCAATTAATATTTCTCTTTGTTTAACACATATGGAAAAATATAGACATGCGTTTTTAGAAACCAAAATTACATTGCCACACCCATCTGCCCCTACCTTTTGCCCACCATAATACAAGGAGAGTTTCTCTTAACTTATTGGTGCCTACTTTCCAGATTTTTCTCTGTATGTAATGCACTAATATATTTAATCACCCATATACACCCATGTTGATATATATTCTTTTGCAGAAAAAGGGTCATCATATTTTACTTTGTACATCATGACAACCCTGTTCACTTAATATGATTTATTTCCTATTAATTTATTTAGTTTGGTTTGTTTTCAAGTAGTTTTTCTGTGCATCCGCTCTTGATATCATTGACCTAACTTTACTGTTTAAGAATATTTTGTACATTGAAGAGATAAACCTATGTCTGAATACAATATCCCCCAGATTTTCACACACCTTTTAATGTTTGTAATGCAGAGGATATCTAATCCTTTTTAATGAGTTTTAGTGTTTTTATTTCACTTCACGTTGTTTTAAAAAGAACTGAATAATAATGCCTTCTGGGATGTCGAATGTCAGTTCAGAGGATAAAATGTAACTCCAGATTACTTTGTGTAACTCCAGATTATGAATCCTGGAGCAGCAATTGGTAAGGTTGTTGCTAGGTCATGTTACTTAACTTTTAAGTTCTGTTCCCTGAAATGAATTCAGCAAGGTAGCAGGGTACAAGATTAATATACAGAAATCTGTTGCATTTCATTACACTAATAATGAAATATCAGAAAGGAAAGTAAACAAATAATCCCATTTAAAATCCCATCACAAAATGAAATACCTAAGAATCAACTTAACCAAGAGGTGAAAGACCTATACGATGAAAACTATAGAACATTGATAAAAGAAATGGAAGGTGATTCAAAGATATGGAAAGATGTCCCATGCTCTTAGACTGGAAGACTTAATATTGTTAAAAGGGCCATACTACCCAAAGCAATCAACAGATTTAATGTAATCCCTATCAAAATACCTGTTACATTTTTCACAGAACTAGAACTAATAATCCAAACATTTATATGGAACCACAAAAGACCCAGAATTGCCAAAGCAATCCTGAGGAAAAGAACAGAGCTGGAGGCATAACCCTCCCAGACTT
>NC_041234.1:79030932-79046230 GCF_002837175.3 Physeter macrocephalus | reverse complement strand
CCTCACACCATATACAAAAATAAACTTGAAATGATTTAAAGACCTAAATATAACACGTGACACCATAAAACTCCTAAAAGAGAACATAGGTGAAACACTGTCTGACATAAATCGTAGCAATATTTTCTTAGATCAGTGTCCCAAGGCAAAATAAATTAAAGCAAAAATAAACAAATGGGACCTAATTAAACTTAAAATCTTTTGTACAGCCAAGGAAGCCATCAACAAAATGAAAAGACAACTTATGGAATGGGAGAAAAATGTTTGCAAGTGATGTGACTGACAAGGGGTTAATATCCAAAATATACAACTCCATATCAAAATATAAACAACCCAATCAAAAAATGGGCAGAAGATCTAAATAGATATTTTTCCAAAGGAGACATAAAGATGGCCAACAGGCACATGAAAAGATGCTCAACATCACTAATTACTAGAGAAATGCAAATCAAAACCTTACATGAGTCAGAATGGTTATCACCGAAAAGTCTGCAAATAATAAATGCTGGAGAGGGTGCAGAGAAAAGGGACCCTCCTACACTGTTGGTGCAAATGTAAATTGGTGCAACCACGTGGAGAACAGTATGAAGGTTCCTTAAATAGCTAAAAACAGAGCTGCCATAGGATCTAGCAATCCCACTCCTGGGTATATATCCAGAAAGAAATGAAAACTCATACACACACACACACACACACACACACACACACACACACACACACACACAATGGACTATTACTCAGCCCTTTACAGCAACATAGTTGGACTTAGAGAATATTATACTTAGTGAAGTAAGTCAGACAGAGAAAGACAAATATTATATGATATCACTTATGTGGAATCTAAAAAGTAATACAAATGAATCTATATACAAAACAGAAACCGTCTCACAGACATAGAAAACAAACTTATGGTTACCAAAGGGGAGAAGGAGGGGGGAGGGACAAATTAGGAGTATGAGACTGACAGATACAAGCTACTATACATAAAATAGATAAGTAACACGGTAAAGTAAAACGGTAAAGTACGGGGAATTGTATTCAATATCTTTTAATAATATATGATGGGAAATTATCAGATATCCGAATCACTTTGCTGTGCACCTGAAACTAACACAATATTGTAAATCAACTGTACTTCAATTTTTAAAAATACACACAAAACATTCTGATTCTGATCATTTATAAGTACCTATTGGTCTTGAAGAGCGTTTAGGATTAAATGAGATAAAATGTAAAACCCCTTTCATATAGTAGTTGTGTACATGTTAATATCCTACCCTTCAGGTTCTCTTCCAAAGGGCAAAAGCTTGTGCCGCTTTCTGGGTCCAGTTAAGCACCTCACAAATCAGCTAGTCATTGTGGCCCCCACACCCAGTCCTCTTGGCCAACGGAGTAGGATTTCATCCCTACCATCATCTTCATGTCCAATGGAGAGCATGACACAGCCCAGATTCCACATCAGGCGTGTTTTCCACTATCAGTCTTTTTTTTTTTAACATCTTTATTGGAGTATAATTGCTTTACAATGGTGTGTTAGTTTCTGCTTTATAACAAAGTGAATCAGTTATACATATACATATGTTCACATATCTCTTCCCTCTTGCGTCTCCCTCCCTCCCACCCTCCCTATCCCACCCCCTAGGTGGTCACAAACCACCGAGCTCATCTCCCTGTGCTATGCGGCTCCTTCCCACTAGCTATCTATTTTACGTTTGGTAGTGTATATATGTCCATGCCACTCTCTCAAGAAAGAGAAAAACAAATACCGTATGCTAACACATATATATGGAATCTAAGAAAAAAAAAAGGTCATGACGGGGATATCAGTCTTTTAAGCCCTGTTATTCTATCATCTAAACAGGAGGCTGATGCTTGATCTGTGTAGAGGGCAAAGTGTAGACATTTGACCCTGGAAAATTTACATACTCCGTGAGTCTGAGGTTGGCCCTCTGTAAAATGGGACTAAGGGCGCCTACTTCTAGACTTGTAAGAAGAAAAGGAGAAAACCTCAAAGAATGTCTGGCATGCAATAGGACTTTGAGATATATTACTCCTGGCCCACCTTGCCTCCTCTGTCCTATAAAATAGATGTGAAACAGCATCTGGAAATGTAGCAGCAAGAAGTGAACTTTGGTGCCATCTCATCATTTCCTTTTTCCTCATGCTTTCTTGTCTCCTTTTCTTCATTCTAGTTTGACCAAAAGCAATTTCTTATTGAGCCCCAGGAAGAAGAATTAGCACAGAAGAGCAAAGAATAGGAACAGGTCAGCTAGACAGAAGTCATCAAACATATGTCCAGTTCCAGAGCCATCAACTGACCACAGAACCTGGGTTGAGTCTCTTCCCCTGTGTCAGCCTTAGTCCTAACATAGAAGTACATTCAATATAGAAACAGGGGTTACGGGTGGGGCCTTTTTGGTCAGAAGACCAGGATTTGATACTGGGAACAATTACTGGTTGGTTAACTTATCTTGAGCAAGCAATTTATCTAATATGTGTGCTATAATTGTTGTTATCTTTTATTACTATTGTGGGTTTATTCTTTCAGTTTTATGAGTATTATTATTTTTCTTACCACCCAGCCAAGTGTGAATGGTAGGAGTGGTGATTAGCACAAAGTTAGGGAGGAACCCCACTGAGGGTGGAGAATATAGGAAGTGAAGACAGAGAATGGCGGTGAAGTAAGCAGACAGCCCTGGGCTCTCTCTGGGTGCCAGGCCCTGTGCCCACCCTTTCATGACCCAGGGAAGGTTCTTACCCAACAGCACTCCTGGTTCTCAGCTGCAGACAGTGGTGACCTGGGGGCTGCCAGGGAGGTGCCCAGATGAAGGACTATACCCTTATTAGCTCCCTCCCCATTGAAGACCACCAGAGCTGCCTCTCCATTGCCATCTCCCTGCTCTTTGCTTCTGGGTATCAGAAAAGGTTCCCTGTGGAAACTTCCACACAAGACCCTTGAAGGGCTTTCCTCATACAAGAGATACTCTACCTTCCTCAGTCTTCAAAAGTTGTCCTGCACAACTTACATTCCCAGCAACAGTGCAAGAGGGTTATGACCCAGCAATCCCACTACTGGGCATATATCCTGAGAAAACCATAATTCAAAAAGAGTCAGGTACCACAATGTTCATTGCAACACTATTTACAATAGCCAGGACATGGAAGCAACCTAAGTGGCCACTGACAAATGAATGGATAAAGAAGATGTGACACATATATACAATGGAATATTTACTCAGCCATAAAAAGAAATGACATTGAGTTATTTGTAGTGAGGTGGATGGACCTAGAGTCTCTCATACAGAGTGAAGTAAGTCAGAAAGAGAAAAACAAAAACCGCATGCTACCACATGTATACGGAATCTAAAAACCAGAAACGGTTCTGAAGAACCTAGGGGCAGGACAGGAATAAAGACGCAGACATAGAGAAGGGACTTGAGGACATGGGGAGGGGAAGGGTAAGATGGGACGAAGTGAGAGAGTGGCATGGACATATATACACTACCAAATGTAAAACAGACAGCTAGTGGGAAGAAGGAAGTGCCTGCCTCTCAGAGGTATGTCATCTCCACGTTTTTACCTGACATGTTGTACTTTTATCACTAATGACTTTATACATTTCCTATACACAGCCAATCGATACACACACACAAACACACACACACACGGAGATATGCTGTCAATTCCTTTTGGTTCTACTTTATATCCCTCATGAAATTGAGCACAATGAATGCTTTTCCAAGTTAATGAATGCATGTGCACATGTATGTGCACTATCATATTCATCAATAGGGGTTTTGCAGGAGTACCCCTTGGGCCTGTTATATCAGGGGAGAACAAAATGACCATTTCTCCAGCCCTAGAAGCCCATTGTCTAAAAGGGAAGCTGCTCCATTGTCCTCTAGAGAGGGCGAGGGATGGAACCTCATTCCCAAACTGCCACTTACTTGGATAGGTGATAGAAGCTACATGAGGAGGAGCTTTGTCATCTGTGAAATGGGACTCATCTTTAACACAGAGCTGTCCTGAGGTGTGAATGAGAAAACCTGGGGCTAAGGCAGGCATTATGGAAAGGTGTTTCTCATTGTTTCTTCTAATGAGAATATAGATATCTTTATGAAGGAAGCAAATCTCCCTCTGGTATACCTTGAGTTCAAAGTTTTAAAGACAGAAGGATCTCTAGTTTCTTGGGAGACTCACAAGCTCCTAAGAGCTGTCCAACGTCATGCCTCTGAGCAGACCCTAATCCAGTTTCCCATGCCGGGAAGACAGGCTTACCTTTGATTCACCTGGTGAGCTCAGTGAGAGATGGCACCAGGGCAGCAAGCTGTGGTGTTTGCCTAACTGCTGCTCCTGGACTGCTCCGCATGTTAATACGTTTACAGGAAAATTCTAGACCTGTCTCCCATTTAACAGTGCAGGGGTCCTCAGTTCATGTGTCATCCAGCCACGTCACACCACAGTTTCAACCATCTGCTGCCTCCCTGTGAGACAAAAACCTAAAAAGTACTACCATTTCATTGAAAAACAATTGTCCATTCTTTCATTCACTAATAACTAAATATATATTGGGCTTAAAATATATACTATTCCATTTGAGGTGTCTCATTAACTCTGTAGTAGAAATAAGATAAGAAGGAAAATTAATATATGGGCAAATTTAAGAGTTAAAAATGAGCTGAGATGGCTCCCTCACATTAGCTGTTAACTTGCTCAAGTTTCAAGGCATTGAAGATTAAATAATCCCTCTTTGGACCCCTCTTTCCCATTCAGCCACAAGCCTCTCTGTCTCTGTCTCTCTATTTCCTTCTCTCTCTCTCTCATGATGAGATCTCATTTTCTGTAGATAAATATAGAAATATATAAACGTGCAAATAAATATGTAAACACCTACATAAGCAAACTTACAGGAAGATATGATGAAGATGAAAACATTCAACGGTTACCTTTGGGTAGTATGTTTTGGGGCAATGATTTTTTCCCCCTCCACATATACTGTGACATATACAGTGGAATGAACCTCATGCACACTCCTGAACACCCAACTGTCGATTAATACAGAAGCAGCATCCATGAAATTAATAAAAATAATACAAGGCTGCTCAAAATAACTAGGTAGCTTCATATGTACCACGAATGAAATGTTCAGATTAAAAAAGACTGAAATAAACAAGGGAAACAAATTACCTTCAAATTCCCATTAATCACTCCTCTACTCCTCCCAGCTCCCTCCTCTCCCCATGCAAACCCAGCACTCACTTCTGAGACCACTAGAGGTTCTTCTCAGGTGGGGTGGAGGATGCCTGCATGATGTCCTGCTGCTGCTGGGAGAGGGTGTGCATGGAGCTGGAGGTGGGTGTAGGCACTGGGATGGAGAACACACTCTGGGTCTCACTGGAGCTGGCATCCCTCACAAACAGCTCGTCATTCACGATGCACAGACTGAAGGAAAAATGGGCCCTCAGACAACGGATGGATGGACACCCACACCCCCTATATTGACTCTGCTCCCACTGGCACTCAGCAACCAGACTCCTTCCGAAAAATGGGCCCTCAGACAACGGATGGATGGACACCCACACTCCCAATATTGACTCTGCTCCCACTGGCACTCAGCAACCAGACTCCTTCCACGCCTCTCCTGTGTCTGTCTCCCAGGTTCCTTGACTGGTACCTCTGCCCCTCCCCACAGAGCCCACCTTTGGAGAGACTGTCTCCACTCGATTAGGAGACCTTCACTCGATTTATAGGTTTATCCCCAAACCAGGGACAATTTCGCATTTACCCTTTACCACAGCCCAAGGGGTGGACGCTCTGATCCCCAGTCTCAGAAGAAGACACTGAGTCACACAGAGGTCATGTGACTTGACCAAGGTCACACAGCAAGTGAGTATTGTGTCAAGGAGACAACCTATAGGCCAATTCCAGAGCCCATGCTCTTCTTAACCACTAGGCTAGACTGCGCCTGGGATCTCCCTGCTGGCTTTCCACATTATCCAGTAAACCTAAGGTCTGCGCCACCACATTCCCACGGCCCTGACTCCAGGCGGGGATGGGCATTCCCGCCCACAACAGGGCTCTCACCTGGAATAGCTGGCCGGGATAGTGATGAAGGTCCGAGTGAAGGAACGCACACAGCCCTAAGAACTTCCTTCCACTTCAACAGCAAACAAACAACAGAACCCCTTAGAGCCGCACGTGCTGTACATGCTCACACGGCGGTCCCCAGTCAGGGTGTGTGACTGGACGCTCATGCTGAGACGGCAGTTGTTCACGGGGGCCAGGGTGTCGGGAATGGGGAGGGCAACTATAGGAGCAGTCTGCGCCCAGTGACAAGGCCCCTGACAACCACATCACAAGTTCTTGGGATGCATTTTTCACAGCCGCCCAAGAAGAGGATACTACTACCCCATTGTGCAAATGTGGAAACTGAGAGGTGAAGTAACAGCCCAAGTTCTCAGAGTAAGGATCTGGGATGAGAGCCGCCAAACTCCACAGCCTGTGTCCCCAATGCCCAGGGTGTGCAGGGCACACAGGAATGGACAGAGCTCAGACCTGCATTGTCTGTGGGAAGCCTGAGGGCTGGAGAACACAGTGGGGAAGGGGAGGGGAGGGGAGTAGAGGGGAGGGGAGGGGAGCAGAGGGAAGGGGACGGAAGGATAGGGAAGGGAAAGGAAAGGGAAGGGAAGAGATGTGTAAGGAAGGGAAATGAAGGGAGGGGAAGGGAAGGGAAGGGAAAAGAAGGGGAAGGAAAGGGAAGGGAAGAGAAGAGAAGGGGAAGGAAAGGGAAGGGAACGGAAGGGAAAGGAAGGGGTCAGGGAAGCTGGGTGGTTCTGGGAGTGAGGCTGCCCGGGGGGAGGCAGCAGTGGGGCATCTGGGGTGGGGGTCTACACACACTCACCTTCTTTGAACACCCCGCTGACTGAGAAGCAGAGCATCGTTTCCTGAAAGGGAAGAGTCCAGGCGCCCACTCACCACCTCCACCACCTACCCACCTGCGCCTTCCTGGGCCCACCCGAGGGAGGAAGCAGGCACTCACCATCTGGAACCACATGTCCACCACGAAGGAGCTGAAGTCATGCTGAGTCTTGGGCAACACACAGAGGGTGTGCAAAATGACACGTTTTGTGTGCTTCAGCAGCTGGACCCGAAGGTCTGTGAGGGGAGGGGAACCGAGAGAAGGTCAGGGGCTGCCACGCCCTGGGCCCTATGATTGACCCCTTCACCGCCCTTTCCCACCCAGTCTTCCCATCACACACTCACGGGGGTCCTTCAGGTTCTTCATATTCCTGCTGTCCTTGAAGTACTCACACAAGCTGCTTCTAGGAGACAAAGAGCAACAGTGGGTGGTGGGTGTTTGCAGGAGCTGGCCTGTGTCTGCTGGGGAGCCACACGGCCCAGGAGCAGAGCCTGTGCTGTGATACTCACGGGGCTGGGTCCTCGGGGTGGAAGGGAATGGTCAGGGAGAAGCAGGCCTCCTCGTGATAAGCACCCGCGAGACCCTGTCGGTCTCCATAGTCATGGATCAAGTAGTACCTGAGGGGGAGCAATGAGGACAGTCTATCTCTGTGGTCTGGACCTCAAATGAGACTTGAAAGCTCCCCTGAGCAGACCTGTGCTTAGGTGGCCTCACCTGTCCTAGCCCTCTTCCCCTTGCTCAGCTTCCCAGAGGTACTTACTGCTGCAGGAATTGCAGGACTAGGCTCTTCAGCTCATCAGATCCAAGGAAGCTGCGCTGGAATCAAATGGCATTTGAGACTATGCAGTAGATAAAGCCTCCCTGCAACACCCCAAATGTTGTTTGATCCTCTTCCTCACCTTGCAGGGCTTTACTATGTAGGGAGTGTCAACATCAATGGTAACTGGTAACGGTAACTCCTGGCCATCCTGGAGAAGGGAAGAGGAATTCAGGAGTGGAGACCATGGGAGTGGCCCTGGATGATCTGGGAAAAGGATGGGCCCAGGAGGGTGAGGGTCAGAGGTCAGGTGTGAAAGGGCACTGGAAATTCCATGGGAAAGCTTACAGTGGATGTCTTCATCATGAGGTCCCGGAAGTCTCTAGTGTTATATTCAACTTGTGTGTGTGCGTGTGTGTATTTATGGGTTTTTTTCCAGCAAGTACATCCATGTCATTTTCAGGAGTCCATGTCCTCCAAAATGGTTAAGGTTCTGATGCTAATATGTGATCTAGGCAAGATCCAAAGGGCTTGAGGGCAGGTGCAGAGGCCACCGACATTTGTAAGAGACAATGATTTACATAGGCACTTACCAGGCGTAACAACTTTGGGAAACATTCTCTGACGGCCCTGTCCAAAACCAAAAATAGAGAAGAGGTGGTTGATAGTTCAAGGTTGCAATTCTTCCTTTGAGTTAAAACAGTAATACCATAAACAGAGATCAGTGTGTTCTGGCCCATCCAGCAGCACCCTTTGCCCGCCTCTGCTCCTGATTTTAAGGGTTCTCGGTCCACTTCCCTGTTGAGCACTGAGCACCTGTCATCTTACTGTCTGAAAGGCACTGTCTCCTCATCTCTCTCAATACCTTCACTTTAATATTCCTTCCCTCCCTCCCTTCCTCTCCTTCGCCTGGGTAGCTCCCACCCAGACTACTCGGACTCCCTTCTCCAGTACCACAGGGACCAGCATCTCAAACCCATGCTGCAGAGCTTCCTTTGCCTCCCTTCCTTCCTCCAGGGCCCCACTGAAGGCTGTGGGGAGAAGAGGGAATGGGGCGGGAGCCCGGGGCTCTGCTACCTCACTGGGGGTCCAGCACTCTGGCAAGACCTGGACACCCCCCAGGGATGGCCCAGGATTCTGGGCCAGGGAGGTGAGTGAGGTGGAGCTCAGGGAGGGAGACGGAGGGGATGAAGACAGAAAGGTAGTGAAGGTAGGAGGGGAGAGATGAGAGAGACATAGGGGCACAGAGACAAGGGAGAGAGAGAAAACAAAGGGAAGGGAAAGGAGCTTTACCGTGGTCGGGGTCAGGGAAGAAGAGAGAAGAAAGGAGAAACGGCACACCTGTTGCGGCTCTTCACCTGCCCCAGAATTGCCCAGACACACCAGGTAGGAATGGAAAATATGCACATGCTGGGCTGGGGGCACACTGGATGCTGGCTGAAACTTTATCACCTGTGTGAGCTCAGCCAGACTTGTGCATGGGAAACAGAGCAGCCATGGGGGCAGATCTTCCCCAGAAGGAGGAAAGGGTCAGGTCCCAGCTCAGTATGGGGCTGAGGATCCGTGGCCCCCTCTGATGATCACCGTCTTCTCTCCCAATGATCCCTGCACCTGTCTGAGTTGGTTCTTTATCTGAGGAATCATACCTGTCTCAGGCTGCCCAGGGCTCCTCTGAAAGACCAGGCAAGATGATGTGATGTGTGCAGGGATAGATGGGAAGTGCCCCTGAGAGGCCTGTCCTTCTGTCTCCTCTACCACCTCTGCCCTCTGCCTTCCACTCCTGCCTCAGGAAGCCCTCTGATCACTGGCGGGGGCCCACGTCTGGCCCCTTGACTCAAGGAGCCCTGCTTTTTCCCAAGGAGGCTCCAGCTCCTGGCACTGGGCCAGCAGAATGGATGTCATGACAGCAGCCACCCACGGCCTCAGCCCTCAGCATGGCACAGGAAAGCCCCCATGTCAACCTGGGAGAGGAGGGGGAACCCCTTTGGAGGAAGGGGAAGAGGGACCCTCTCAGAACGGGGGAGGCAAACCCCATCTCAGCACGAAGAAGGAAGGCTTGTCTCAGCATGAGGCCCTCGGCTGGAGGACCCTTCTCAGTCCAGGGCACCAGCATCTGGATCAAGGCTGGTCGCTCCTGGTTCCGGTGAGGAGGAGAAGCCCTGCTTCCTGGGGCACACTCTTGGGAGGCCTTGGTGGAATATAGCTGGGCGCAGAGAGCTGGAAACAGACCCCAGAGCCCCTGCAGAGGTGAGCAGCTCGGGGAAGGAAACTCCTCACCGGTGATAGGCAAAGAGAGAGCAGAAGGTGGGGCCTGTGATCCTCCCAGAAGACCAGGGCTGCCACCTTTGGCAAAGGGGCACTGTCACAGATAGACTAGGCTCCCATGGGTGAAGGTCACCAAGAAGGGTGACAGGGTGTTCACACTGACCTTACATAGGTGGACTGGTCTGGGAAGGTGCCGCACAGTGTGTTCCCTTGCAGCCACAGCTCTTCAAGCTTCAGCCCTTGCATCTTGCTCAACTCCCACACAGACTTTTGCTGAGAAATATGGGGCGGAAGTGGGAAAAGGAATCCCAGGGAAAGAGGGACATCCGGCTCCCTGCACCCCCAGGCCTCTCCCTCCCCCACAGGTACCTTCACCTGCCTCCTGTCATCACTCTAATGGCCACTAACATGCCCCCCACTACTCTCACCACAACTTTGATCTGGCTCCCTCTTCTCACCTTATTTTTGGGGAGGTTCAGGATCTTGACCGTGGGGGCCATCTGTATAATGTCAGACACACCATCCAGCTGGTACAGTCTGTTGCTGCTCAAGTTCAAGGACAACAGCTGTGGGGCAAGAAGAGGTAGAGTGAAGGTTACTATCTAGGACCTTGGAGACAAATCTGCCCTCCACCCCATCTCTTCCACCCCCTACCTTAATACCAGCACTGGGCCTACAGCCTCACCTCAGGGAAATTCTTTTCGATGATCTGCAGGGTGGCGGCCATGCAGCTTCTTTGATTCAGAATTATATCAATATCAGAGTACACCAAGTCTTCAGGAAGGAGAGGGGAGGGAATCAGATGGCTGAGTGGGGTCTGGGGCCAGCACCAGCCCCTCCCCACGTTACCATCCCTAAGTCTGCCTCCAGGAAGACCCCTCTGCCCTCGCCCACCCTAGAATTACTGCTGTCAGCCGTACCTAGGTCAAGGCGGAGCCTCTGGAGTTCAAGAGCTTGCTGGGAGACATCAAATCGTTTGCTCAAGGTCAGCTGCGGAGAGAGAGATGGAGAGATCCGCTCTGAGGCTGTGGTGGTGGCAGGGAAATCGGGGGCGAGGGGGACGGGGGGCTGGGGGCTGGAGGAAGGAGAGGTGGGTCTAAGCGCTGGCACACAACATGCCTTGAGTGTGCATTACCTTTAGCTGCTCCATTTCTTCTGGCTTCAACTTATCCCGCACAGAGTAGGGAACAGCGGAGGGGCTGACAAAGACAGGTATCTGCAGGAAGAAGAGGTGGGGTAAGCACCACGAACCCTAGTTCCAAAGAAGACAACCAGCCCCTGGCCTGTACTCCTTCCTCATGATGAGGTACACGTAACGCCCTTGACGCACACCTTTCGGCTCTCCTCGTCAAAAATCTTGAAGCTGACATCCATCAATGCAGAGGCAGTGCTAGCTTCCTGGACAAAGAACTGAGCCCCATTTTGCATAAAGTGGAACTACAGGGATTGAATGCAACAGCAATAGTATCAGAAGCCAACAGAACCTGCTGAACCAGGTGTCTCTCTCCGCATTCTCTCTGCCCACGCGTCTGGCTCCGGCATCCTTTCTTATGTCCACTGGAGTGAAGGGGACACTGCAATGGCTCTGGATTGAGTTCATTAGCCCTGTCTTTTCATACTTTATCCCATAAGGAATCTAAGGGTGAAGATAAGGGATGGGAGAGAGGACAGACAACAGGGAATTTAGACCTGAGGACGAACCTTTTCCTCTTCTTTTCCGGCCTTCTATTGAGCTTGAAAGGGCTTCTAAAGAAGGGTCAACTGGCATGATTTCTTATGGGTGTGCATAATATGGATTTCCTAAATACTCTTTCTCTCCAGTCAAAATCTCTTCCAAATAATCAAGGTGTCAGAGATGATCTTCCTTTTATAAATTTCCAGGAGATCCTTCCCAGTACAGATAGACACTGCTTGCCCCTCAGACAAGGTCTCAAGAGGCTCGACCCTCCATCTCCCACCCTCAGCTTGCCAAACTGAGACCTCCAATGTGGAGTTGCTCCATATCCTTGGAAGTAGTTTCCATCTTTGCCTTGAGACAGGCTCCTCCGTTCTCCTGACAGTCAGCCTGTTCCCTTTACACTGCTTCTCGGAATCTGCCCTTAGATGAAGAAGACTGTTAACTCCTGGTAATAAAAAGGACAGATTACAAACTGTCCCCAGTGAAATAAACCAGCATCTCTACATGAGACCAACATGACTCCCCCTGGCTTTTCTCTCCTGCACATTCCATACATTTTTCAGGATACTCACTGTGACCCTGAACCAGCTCCCTGGGGTTCCATCTTGTGTGTCCTCCCACATTTCTCTCTCCAGAGGTTTTCTGTTTCTCCACACAGTCATATGCACGTGGCCTTCACTGTCCCATCTCACTCCCCTCTTGTTGCCTCGGATGGTACTGGGAGAGCTTCAGGGGGGATGTGGAGAGAAGGAGGGTGAGGGGCCATAAGTGCTAAGAAAGTCTTCTGTACACCCACATCTCTTTGACACCAGCACTACAGTTAGGAGTGCTCAACCATTATTTCTCTTCTAGCATGCTTCAGTTTTGCAGTGAGAGAAGAAAAACAAGTCCACGGAGACTGAGAGAAGTGCATCATCCCAGGGACTGCTGTGTACAAACCCTGCGGCCTGGTCACTTACTCTCTTACTTCGGTGTCCTCCTAGACATCCCTCTTCATCACGTTTCCATCATCCTCCTGGAGTTGTGAGGGCTGAGGCTCACACCCATTGTGTTCATAATGAGGGCTCCTCTCGCCAGAATTACCTGGGAAAGAACTCCAACCTTTCTTTCTTCTTGAGGTGGTCTACCACCATCACTGTATTATTAAAAGAGGAACAAAAATACAAGTTTGAAGACACATCTTTGGTCCACTTACCACGTACCATGTCTTAGGCTAACAGGATGGTAGGGCAGGCAAAGTGCCAACCTGGCCTAAGGGACCAATCCCACAAACCTCAGAAAGGACACTCTTCTGCCTGTCCAGAGAGGACAGCCTTATCCGACAGATGGCACTATCAGGGGAAGAATCGAGGAGGAGTAGGATGAGGAAGAGGAGGACAGGAGGAGAAAGAGGGAGGAGAAAGAGGAAGGAGGAGAGGACAGCTGCACTGAAATATTTAAAACAGTGGAGCAGGACTGATAAAGAACCGAGGTGTATGCGTCCATGGGTTAGACTGAACACCAGTCATGTATATACCAGGAAGGCACCCGAATCTTGCCTTCTCTCAGGACTTTCCAACAACCACACCAATACCTCTCTCGTGCCTCCCAAATCCAATCAGCCACCAAACCGATTCCACTAACAATCAGCAAACTAGCTGTACTTCCTTTGCCAGTGCACTAGGAGCTTTAATGTCAGGTGGCACTGATGTAACAGCCTCCTGAACAGTCTCCCTTCCTCCAGCCTTGCCCTGAACAATACTCTGTTGAATGCAACAGCAATAGTATCAGAAGCCAACAGACCCTGCTGAACCAGGTCTCTCTCTCCCCCTTCCCTGTGCCCACGCGTCTGGCTTCGGCATCCTCTCTTATGTCCACTGGAGTGAAGGGGTCACTGCAGTGGCTCTGGATTGAGTTCATTAGCCATGTCCTGTCATACTTTATCCCAGAAGGAATCTAAGGATGAGAAGAAGGGATGGGAGAGAGGACAGACAACAGGGAATTTAGGCTGGAGGATGAACCTTTACCTGTTCTTCTCCGGCCTTCTACTGAGCTTGAAAGGGCTTCTAAAGAAGGAACCACTGGCATGATTTCTTATGGGTGTGCGTAATATGGATTTCCTAAATACTCTTTCTCTCCAGTCAAACTCTCTTCCAAATAATCAAGGTGTCAGAGATGATCTTCCTTTTATAAATTTCCAGGAGATCCTACCCAGTACAGACAGACACTGCTTGCCCCTCAGACAAGGTCTCCAGAGGCTCGATCCTCCATCTCCCAACTCAGCTTGCCAAACTGAGACCTCCAATGTGGAGTTGCTCCATATCTTTGGCAGTAGTTTCCAACTTTGCCTTGAGACAGGCTCCTCCGTTCTCCTTACAGTCAGCCTGTTTCCTTTACACTGCTTCTTGGAATTTGCCCTTAGATGAACAAGATTGTTAACTCCTGGTAATAAAAAGGGCAGATTACAAACTGTCCCCAGTGAAATTAACCAGCATCTCTACATGAGATCAACACAACTCCGCCTGGCTTTTCTCTCCTGCACATTCCATACATTTTTCAGGATACTCACTGTGACCATGAACCAGCTCCCTGGGGTTCCGTCTTGTGTGTCCTCCCCCATTTCTCTCTCCAGAGGTTTTCTCGTTCTCCACAGAGTCATATGCATGTGGCCTTTACTGTCCCATCTCACTCTCTTCTTGTTGCCTCGGAAGGTACAGGGAGAGCTGCAGGGGGGAATGTGGAGAGAAGGAGGGTGAGGGGCCATAAGTGCTAGGTAAGTCTTCTGTACACCCTCGTCTCTTTGACACCAGCACTACAATTAGGATTGCTCAACCATTATTTCACTTCTAGCATGCTTCAGTTTTGCAGTGAGAGAAGAAAAACAAGTCCACGGGGACTGAGAAAGGTGCATAGTCCCAGGGGCTGCTGTGTACAAACCCTGCTGCCTGGCCACTTACTGTCTTACTTCGGGGTCCTCCTGGACATCCCTCTTCACCATGTTTCCATCATCCTCCTGGAGGTGTGAGGGCTGAGGCTCACACCCATCGTGTTCATAATGAGGGCTCCTCTCGCCAGAATTACCTGGGAAAGAACTCCAACCTTTCTTTCTTCCTTGAGGTGGTCTACCACCATCACTGTATTCTGAAAAGAGGAACAAAAATACAAGTTTGAAGACACATCTGTGGTCCACTTACCACGTACCATGTCTTAGGCTAACAGGATGGTAGGGCAGGCAAAGTGCCAACCTGGCCTAAGGGACCAATCCCACAAACCTCAGAAAGGACACTCTTCTGCCTGTCCAGAGAGGACAGCCTTATCCGACAGATGGCACTATCAGGGGAAGAATCGAGGAGGAGTAGGATGAGGAAGCGGAGGACAGGAGGAGAAAGAGGGAGGAGAAAGAGGAGGGAGGAGAGGACAACTGCATTGAAATATTTAAAACAGTGGAGCAGGACTGTTAAAGAACCAATGTTTATGCGTCCATGGGTTAGACTGGACACCAGTCATGTATATACCAGTAAGGCACCTGGATCTTGCCTTCTCTCAGGACTTTCCAACAAACACACCAATACCTCTCTCGTGCCTCCAAAATCCAGTCAGCCACCAAACTGATTCCACTAACAATCAGCAAGCTAGCTGTACTTCCTTTGCCAGTGCACTAGGAGTTTAATGTCAGGTGGCACTGATGTAACAGCCTCCT
>NC_041234.1:78996603-79030906 GCF_002837175.3 Physeter macrocephalus | reverse complement strand
GGGTGGGCGAGGGGGACGGGGGGCTGGGGGCTGGAGGAAGGAGAGGTGGGTCTAAGCGCTGGCACACAACATGCCTTGAGTGTGCATTACCTTTAGCTGCTCCATTTCTTCTGGCTTCAACTTATCCCGCACAGAGTAGGGAACAGCGGAGGGGCTGACAAAGACAGGTATCTGCAGGAAGAAGAGGTGGGGTAAGCACCACGAACCCTAGTTCCAAAGAAGACAACCAGCCCCTGGCCTGTACTCCTTCCTCATGATGAGGTACACGTAACGCCCTTGACGCACACCTTTCGGCTCTCCTCGTCAAAAATCTTGAAGCTGACATCCATCAATGCAGAGGCAGTGCTAGCTTCCTGGACAAAGAACTGAGCCCCATTTTGCATAAAGTGGAACTACAGGGATTGAATGCAACAGCAATAGTATCAGAAGCCAACAGACCCTGCTGAACCAGGTCTCTCTCTCCCCCTTCCCTGTGCCCACGCGTCTGGCTTCGGCATCCTCTCTTATGTCCACTGGAGTGAAGGGGTCACTGCAGTGGCTCTGGATTGAGTTCATTAGCCATGTCCTGTCATACTTTATCCCAGAAGGAATCTAAGGATGAGAAGAAGGGATGGGAGAGAGGACAGACAACAGGGAATTTAGGCTGGAGGATGAACCTTTACCTGTTCTTCTCCGGCCTTCTACTGAGCTTGAAAGGGCTTCTAAAGAAGGAACCACTGGCATGATTTCTTATGGGTGTGCGTAATATGGATTTCCTAAATACTCTTTCTCTCCAGTCAAACTCTCTTCCAAATAATCAAGGTGTCAGAGATGATCTTCCTTTTATAAATTTCCAGGAGATCCTACCCAGTACAGACAGACACTGCTTGCCCCTCAGACAAGGTCTCCAGAGGCTCGACCCTCCATCTCCCAACTCAGCTTGCCAAACTGAGACCTCCAATGTGGAGTTGCTCCATATCTTTGGCAGTAGTTTCCAACTTTGCCTTGAGACAGGCTCCTCCGTTCTCCTTACAGTCAGCCTGTTTCCTTTACACTGCTTCTTGGAATTTGCCCTTAGATGAACAAGATTGTTAACTCCTGGTAATAAAAAGGGCAGATTACAAACTGTCCCCAGTGAAATTAACCAGCATCTCTACATGAGATCAACACAACTCCGCCTGGCTTTTCTCTCCTGCACATTCCATACATTTTTCAGGATACTCACTGTGACCATGAACCAGCTCCCTGGGGTTCCGTCTTGTGTGTCCTCCCCCATTTCTCTCTCCAGAGGTTTTCTCGTTCTCCACAGAGTCATATGCATGTGGCCTTTACTGTCCCATCTCACTCTCTTCTTGTTGCCTCGGAAGGTACAGGGAGAGCTGCAGGGGGGAATGTGGAGAGAAGGAGGGTGAGGGGCCATAAGTGCTAGGTAAGTCTTCTGTACACCCTCGTCTCTTTGACACCAGCACTACAATTAGGATTGCTCAACCATTATTTCACTTCTAGCATGCTTCAGTTTTGCAGTGAGAGAAGAAAAACAAGTCCACGGGGACTGAGAAAGGTGCATAGTCCCAGGGGCTGCTGTGTACAAACCCTGCTGCCTGGCCACTTACTGTCTTACTTCGGGGTCCTCCTGGACATCCCTCTTCACCATGTTTCCATCATCCTCCTGGAGGTGTGAGGGCTGAGGCTCACACCCATCGTGTTCATAATGAGGGCTCCTCTCGCCAGAATTACCTGGGAAAGAACTCCAACCTTTCTTTCTTCCTTGAGGTGGTCTACCACCATCACTGTATTCTGAAAAGAGGAACAAAAATACAAGTTTGAAGACACATCTGTGGTCCACTTACCACGTACCATGTCTTAGGCTAACAGGATGGTAGGGCAGGCAAAGTGCCAACCTGGCCTAAGGGACCAATCCCACAAACCTCAGAAAGGACACTCTTCTGCCTGTCCAGAGAGGACAGCCTTATCCGACAGATGGCACTATCAGGGGAAGAATCGAGGAGGAGCTGGATGAGGAAGAGGAGGGCAAGGAGGAGAAAGAGGAGGGAGGAGAGGACAACTGCGTTGAAACTTTTAAAACAATGGAGCAGGACTGATAAAGAACCGAGGTGTATGCGTCCATGGGTTAGACTGGACACCAGTCATATATATACCAGGAAGGCACCCGAATCTTGCCTTCTCTCAGGACTTTCCAACAACCACACCAATACCTCTCTCGTGCTTCCCAAATCTAATCAGCCACCAAACCGATTCCACTAACAGCCAGCAAGCTAGCTGGTCTTCTTTTGCCAGTGCACTAGGAGCTTTAATGTCAGGTGGCACTAATGTAACAGCCTCCTGAACAGTCTCCCTTCCTCCAGCCTTGCTCTGAACAATACTCTGTTTGAAAGAGCCAGAGTGAGCTCTCTTTTGGGCCAGCTTGAAATGCCTTTCAGCTCAGCAGGCAACTTTTCCTAACTTCAGCTCTTCTAAGACAAGGGTGTGAATGATAACCTGGAATGTGTCAACCCCCATTTCCAAGTGTTTAGGGATTCTTCTTTTTGCTTTCTATTACTGGTTTCTAATTTGATTCCATCGTGACCAGGGAACACACTCTGGGAGATTTCAATTCTTCTTTTTTTTAAAAAAATAAATTTATTTCTTTATTTATGGCTGCGTTGGGTCTTCGTTGCTGCACACGGGCTTTCTCTACTTGCGGCTAGCAGGGGCTATTCTTCGTTGTGGTGCACAGGCTCCTCATTGCGGCGCTTCTCTTGTTGCAGAGCTTGGGCTCTAGGCGCGTGGGCTTCAGTAGTTGTGGCACAGGGCTCAACAGTTGTGGCTCGAGGGCTCCAGAGCGCGGGCTCAGTAGTTGAGGCGCATGGGCTTAGCTGCTCCGTGGCATGTGGAATCTTCCTGACCAGGGCTCGAACCTGTGTCCCCTACACTGGCAGGCGGATTCTTAACCACCACACCACCAGGGAAATCCCTCAATTCTTTTTGAATTTACTGAGGCTTGTCTGATGGTCGAGGAGATGGTCAAACTTGGTGAATGTTACAGAGACCCCCCCGGGAAAAAACCTGTACTCTGCTGTTGGTGGGCGGACTGTTCTATTTACGTCATGCAGATCTCGTTAGTTTACTGTGTTATTCAGGTCTCTTATATCCTTGCTGATTTTCTCTCTAGTAATTCTGTCCCTTGCTAAGAAGGAGGTGGGTGTGGAAGGTCCCCACTATAATTATAGATCTGGCTCTTTCTCCTTTCAGCTCCACCAGTTTTTGCTTCATGTACCTTTGAGGCTCTGATGTTTGGTGTGTACACATTTAGGATCTTTATGTCTCCCTGGTGTCCTGAACCTTTCACCATTCTGAAAGGCCTCTCTTTGGCTCTTGGTCATTTTCTTTACTCTGACATCTACTGTACTGGATACTGAAGCCACAGGCACGCTGAGAAAGTGTCCTGGATATACCTCACCTTGTATTCACTCCTAGGAGTTGTGTTGCTGTTCAGCACTTCACCCACAAATTCTCCCCTCCAACATATCTAATTCACTATGGGAAAAGATTTGGAAGTCTTTTGGCATCTGCAGAAATAAGATCGTGTCAATTGTCTCTCCCATAGTTGGATTCACTAAGGCTATTTTATTTTTAACACATTCCACTGAAACAGTGAACCAGCAGATAATCATACTAGTGGCTTGTGGGGAGGGAGGATTATGGTATTTACACTGTTAGAAACCAGCTTCCTTTGGGGTGTAATACTTAAGGTTCTCTAGGTTTGTGTGCTGTGCCTTTTGTACATTAACTATTCCATGTTGTCTCAGGGCACACTTATGAGTAAAGATCCGTCCACTGCTGATCACTCCACGATGGAGTGATTACGACCAGGCCTCAGATGACCTCCTCTGGGGAGCCGTTGCTCTCCCTGTGTGGCCCGCTGTCAGGGCAAAACTGCTACTCACAACCTTGGGACTTACCCTGTGTGGCACTGGAAGTGAAAGTAAACACAGATAGGGCATTTGACCCACAAATGCCACTTGCTCAGTCCCCAAACCTCGGAGGGGGCCTGGCGTGCTCTCTTTCTCCCACACGCCACATCCAACTGGTCAGGAAATTCTCTCGGCCCCTCTCTCAAAGGATGTCCAGAAGCCAGCCACTTCTCACCACCTGAATTACCACCACCCTGGCCAAGATACCAACATCTATCTTCTGGACTGTACTGCTGTCCAGCTGGCCCCTCTGCTTTCATCCTGGCTCCCTTACCTGTCTGATTTCAACCCAGGAGCAGAGTGCAAGTCAAATCATTTCACTCCTCTGCTCAACACCACATAACAATGGTTTGAAGCCCACCAACATGTACAAAAGCCAGGAGTTCATAATGATACTCATCAACAATAACAACAACAAAGAGGAACTTTATTGGTGACCTTTGGAGAATGCCAGGCAACCAACTCGTTTTCAGGAAAATCCAGCAATGAAAGGGAAAAATTCACATTTGTTTTTCTTTTTTTTGCGGTACACAGGCCTCTCACTCTTGTGGCCTCTCCCGTTGCGGAGAACAGGCTCCGGACGCGCAGGCTCAGCGGCCATGGCTCACAGGCCCAGCCGCTCCGCGGCATGTGGGATCTTCCCGGACCGGGGCACGAACCCGTGTCCCCTGCATCAGCAGGCGGACTCTCAACCACTGCGCCACCAGGGAAGCCCAAAATTCACATTTTAAAGGGAGCAGTAAGGGCATGTGGTCTACGTACGATGTATACGAAGAGTCAAGAGTCATTTGCAAGAACCCACATTCCTTCTGAAATAACGTTGCTGAGAGGAAAGTGTAAAAGGGAGCTAGCTAACGGCTACCGCAGTCCCCCGGCTGACCAACTAAGTTGGGTGCCTGAACAGGGCTAGAGACCTCCCTCATCAAGGTGATTCAGACACAAGCAATCTCAGACATCGCCTTGTCAAGTATTTGATAGAATAATCCAGTGAAGCCATGTGGTCCTGGGCTTTACTTTGCAGGGAGATATTTGATAACTGATTAAATCTCCTTACTCATTAATCTATCTGTTCATATTATGCATTTCTTTACGATTCACTCTTGCTAGATTGTCTGTTTGGGGGACTTTATCCATTTCTTCTAGGTTTTCCAATTTGTTGGCATACAATTATTCACAGTATTCGCTAATAATCCTTTTAATTTCTGTAGTATCAGTTGTAATTTCCCTCTTTCATTTCTGATTTTAATTATTTGAGTGTCCTCTACATTTTTTTCTTAGTGAGTCTAACTAAGGGTTTGTCAATTCTTGTGTAGCTTTAACAAAAATCCAACTCTTAGTTTCATTTACTTTTCTTCTATTGTTGTTTTTTTCTCTATTTCATTTATTTCTGCTCTTATATATCTCCTTCCTTCGCTAGTTTTGGCTTTAGTTTATTCTTCTGTTTCTAATTTCTTGATGTGTAAAGTTAGGTTGTTGATTTGAGATCTTTTGTCTTTTCAATGTACACATTTAAAGCTATCAACTTCCTTCTTAGCACACCTTTGCTGCATCCCATAAGTTTTGGTATGATGGACTTTCATTTTAACTTGTCTCAAAGTAGTTTCTAATTTCCTTTGTGACTTCTTCTTTGACCCATTCATTCTTTAGGAGTGTGTATGGGCATTCCAAAAAAAAATGAAAAATAGAACTCCCATATGACCCAACAATCCCACTTTTGGATATATATTCAAAAGAACTGAAAGTAGAATCTTGAGGAGATACTTGAACATCTATGTTCATAGCAGCATTATTCACAACAGCCAAGAAGTAGAAACAATCAAAATGTCCATCGATGGATAAAAGTGTGAACAAATTGTGGTATTTATATATATACAATGGAATATTATTCAGCCTTTTAAAGGAAGGAAATTCTGTCATATGCTACAGCATGGATGAACCTTGAGAACATTACGCTAAATGAAATAAGCCAGTCACGAGAAGACAAATACTGTATGATTCCACTTACATAAGGTTTCTAGGGACTTCCTTGGTGGTCCAGTGGGTAAGACTCCATGCTCCCATTGCAGGGGGCCCATGTTCAATCCCTGGTCGGGGAACTAGATCCTGCAAGCATGCTGCAACTGAGAGTCCGCATGCCACAGCTAAGAAGGCTGCATGCCACAACTGAGTCCACATGCTGCAACGAAGAAGTCTGCATGCCACAACTAGAGATCCCGCATGCTGCAACAAAGAGCGGGTGAAGCCAAAATAGTAAATAAATATTTTTTTAAGTTGGGAAAACTATAGTAAACAGAGTCCACGGGTTTAATAAAAATAAGGTATCTAAAGTAGTCAGATTCATAGAAACAGACAGTAGAATGGGGTTACCAGGGACTGGGGGGAAGGGACAAAGGGGAATTGCTGTTTAATGTATAGAGTTTCAGAATTGAAAGATGAAAAACTTCTGAAGATTGGTTTCACAACAATGTGAATCAAGTTAACAGTACTGAACTGTACACTTAAAAATGGTTATGATGGTAAATTTTATGTCACATATTTTTACCATAATTTTTAAACCTGTATATTAGAGTGTGATTACTCAAAAGGAAATATTAAGACAAGTTTTTGTTTGGATATGTAAATACAAACATAAAGAAGTCAACATAAAGGAACACGTGAGAATGTCAACTGTGTTTATGAGTAGGTGTTTGGAATGCACAAGAGGTATACTTTCATGTCCATGCTTTACTTGTATAAAAGGCTGGGTCAGGGTTTTGCCACAGGCTTGGGGGGAAGCACTATTACTATTGACTCATTACATAGCATAATAGAAACAATTACTGATAATCAGATCCACCTGTCTTCTCTCTGATTATTAAGCTACGTCACTTTGGACAATTCACCCAACTTCTCCTGATCTCAAATTACGTATATGTAAAAATCAGGCATTAGAGCTAACCACCACCTCAATCAAGATATAAAGCATATACCACACTCCAAATGGTTCCCAGTTAATCTTTCCATCTCCCAGCTCCATATACACCTTGATCTGCTCACGGTCCCTATATATTCGTTTTGCCTGCTGTAGAATTTCTTGTAAATGGAATCATACATACTGCACACCTTTGTGTCTGGCTTTTTAAAGTCAGCATCATGTTTTTGAAGTTCATTTATGTTCCTGCCTTTTTTATTGCTGAGTAATATCCCACAGTATGGGTTGTAGTTCTCCACCTCGTTTACACAGTAGAGCCACTTGGGGAGTTTGACAATATCACCAACTCCAAGTTATACCCACAATAATTAAAGCAGAATAGGGTTGAGACCCAGGCACCCACATTTTCTAAATTCTCCACATGACTGCAGTGTGCAACCACAGTTGAAAGCTACTGTATTAAAGTATCAGCTTTTGGATTTTGCTTGCCAGAGACCCTAGGAATGGATGCCACCTCATTTTGCTGGCTTTCCACTCTGTTGTTTTAGGGACCTAGTGAGTCCATTAGCTTAAATTAGAGACTGGCAGACTACAGCCCATGGGCCAAACCCTGGCCTGTGGCCTGTTTTACTAGGGCCTGCAAGCTAAGAATGGTTTTTACATATTTAAATGGTTAAAAAAATAATAGTTCTTGACATGTGAAAATTATTTGAAATCCACACGCCAATGTCCATATGCAAAGTTTTATTGGAACACAGCCATACTTGTCTCTGGAGGCTTCCGCTCTACAACAGCAGAGCTGAGTAGTTACAAAAGAGACAAAATGGCCCACAAAGCCTCAAGCATTTGTCACCTGGCCCTTTCTAGGGAGTTTGTTGAGCTCTTGCTTAGAGCAAGTGTCCTTAAAGCAAATGCATAGTAACTGTGGTAACCGGCTGCCGGTCCCTTTGGCTAAGCCTGGGAAGAAGATTTACTGCAGTAACTTGTGACTTCACCTTAGGGTTCTTCCTCAGTAGTCCACTCATTCATGGTGTTCTGGGTCAAGTGTGGGAACTGAGTAAGGGACTACCATTTGCCATCAAGGTAGGTCAAGTCACCAGACCTAGAGCTTGATTTATTTATTTTTATGTTCTTATATTTTATTACAAATATTTGTTTATATTTTATTTATTTTTACACTGATCAAATGCGACTTGGAGAATGTTCAGATATTTCAAGATCCAAGGGATCTGTTGATCAATTAGCCACCTTCAGAGGTTGCTACAGGTCAAACCAATGTGACTACCCTTCCATTCCTGCTGTTTATTAGGTAAACAGCACTCACCTTGAGGCAGGAAATTAAGTGCTCCTACTGGGCCTGCAACTCCAGAACCCCAACATTCCCACTCAAATGAGGGTGACCATGTCAATGGCAGAATCTCCCATCTCATCTGTGGCCTACACAAGTCAGCCACTTCAGAACACTTCAAAGATGACGATGCCCTCCACACTAATGTGTTTCTCAATGCTGTGGGGGAAAACAGTGTCCTCTGGGTCCCAAACAGCAGCTGCCTAGCCCACCAACACATTGACTTCAAAGGCATTTCAATTCAAGTGACCACAGGTGGTAACTCTTGAAACTGAGTCCCCCTAAAACCGAGTTCCCTTGCCAAGTTGATGATTAACTTCTCTATCCAAAACTTTATTCCCTCTCTTGTCCCACTCATGATACCCTCAGGATTGAGGAGTATCAAAGAAAAGGGGGGACTGACACTGAACAGAACCCTTCAGGGCCCTCCTGGGTACAAAAGCCCTGCTGTGTTCCCTGTTTCTTGACTGTAGAAAAAGGCTTTGGCCTCCTAGGCCTTCCCTGAGTTCCAAAGAACAGACTCAAGCACTTACTCATTAGGGAAGTGAGGAAATGCAGAAACAAAGGAAAAGCAGTCAAAGAAACGAAACTGAGTTATTTGTAGAGAGGTGGATGGACCTAGAGTCTGTCATACAGAGTGAAGTAATTCAGAAAGAGAAAAACAAATACTGTATGCTAACACGGTATATACGGAATCTAAAAAAAAATGGTCATGAAAAACCGAGGGGCAAGACGGGAATAAAGACACAGACCTACTAGAGAATGGACTTGAGGATATGGGGAGTTGTAAAGCAATTATACTCCAATACAGATGTTAAAAAAAAAAGAAAGAAAGAAAAGCAGTCAAGAAACAATAGTGCAGTGATAAAGCAGAGTCCTAGTTTCTCCGCAAGGGATAACAACTTGATACATATCTTTGAGCTGTTAGGCAGAAACTAAGATCCCCTGCCCAGGTGGAGGATGGTGACTCCATGCAGACCAGAAGCACACAGACCCCAGACTGGTTACAACCAGAATGCTGATGATTAAGATCCCTGAAACAGCACCCTGTTTCCTCACCAACAACCAATCAGAGGAAAGTCATGCACCCTGCAGCCCTCACCCCAGATGTTGCCTTTAAAACCCTTCCCTGAAAGTCAGCAGAGAGTTAGAGTCTTCCGAACACAAGCAGCCAGTTCTCCTTGCTTGGCACCCGGAAAATAAACACTGTACTTTCCTTCACCAACAACCCAGTGTCAGTAGATTGGCTTTGCTGCACAGCAGGTGAGTGGACCTAAGTTCTGTCCAGTAACGAAACTGCAACTCTTTCACCATTGTGTGGCCATGGAACACTAATGATTCATTCTCTATTACCAACTGGGTCCTTACTATCTTCAGATCCACCTAGACCGGATAACCTATCCCCGATCCCCACTTCCTTCAGGGCCCTTTGCTTGCAACCAATTTTGGTGTCAAGTACTCTATTAATCAAAGTCTCCACTTCCTTATGACAGATATTCATTCTAGCTATTTTATAAAAATAAGACATCTTTAATAAAACGTATCACACAGCTTACAAAAATTCTGTGAGGGCCAGAAAAGTGGGCTTGGATGCTGCACAGCCAGGGGAAGCCCCCTCACGCCATGGGACTGGTATAGCTGAAACACCCCTGCTGCCTATGAGCTAACCAACATGCATGACAGAGACTGAATTCCAGGAACTCTGCTGTGGCTGCCCATAAAAACCAGAGACCTCTCCCATCATACGTAGCTGTTCCTGCATGTGGCTCCCACATTACTCAGTTCTACCTCCAAGTTTCACTATGGTGCATAGGCTTGATACATAGAGATCTTCTTTGGGACCCTAGACAAAAGGGGGTCTAGAAAACACACACAAACACACACACACACACACACTAACATAGGTCTCCATTCTTGTTTTTAGCTTTCCAGTTCTCTACAGTACAGGAAAACATGTAAGAGTGTTTATGAGTGCTGGAATAGTTGCCAGCTGAGCCAACTTGAGGTATATTCCACAGGACCAATATTTTTGCATTGTAAATGGTATACTCATAATGAAAATATTATTTTCTATTTTGTGCAATTATTTTGTGTATATTAGTCTTACATCCAATAAACTGGTTAATCACTATTAGTATAATTTTCCATAGATCCTCTTGAGTTTTATATGAAGACAATTATACTCAGTTTTGTTCCTTTTCACTTTTACACATTTATTAATTAATGTTTGTATGTATTTTGGCTTACTGCAATGCCTAGGAGACTCAGTAAGATGTTGAACAGAAGTGATTATATGAATCATCTTTGCCTCTTCTGATTTAGAATGGAACGCTTTTAATGTCTCACTATTATGTACGGTGTTGGTTGTAGTTTTTTTAAAGCACACATTATCATTTTAAAGAAATATCGTTCGATTCCCAGTTAGCTAAGAGTTATTTTTGTTGTTGTTTAATCTTGATTGGTTGTTGAATTTTATTGCATGCATTTTTTTTCTGGAATCTTTGTGATAATCATCCTTTTCTTGCTACTTTATCCTATTAATGTGTTGAACTACATTATGAATCTCCTAATGTTAAACCAACATTGCAAGTTTGGTATAAACACAACTTTGCCCTCCCGTATTATCTGTTTTAGCCATTGCTGGATTAAGTTTGCCATTACCTTATTTCTATTTTTTGCATTTTTATAACTAATTACGATTGACCAGTAATTTTGCCTTCTCATGCATGCTTTGTCAAGAATAAGCTTAATATTAATATTTTCTGCTTCCCCAATATAAAGTTCTTTTTTCTAGAATTTACCCATTTAGTATTAATTTTCAAATTATCAGCATATCTTTTTCATAATATTATCTTTTAAATCTTTACTGTAAGTACAAGCAAGACACCTTCTTCGAAAGTGGCTTATCTGTGCCCTCTAATTTTCTTGACCCATATTGCCAAAGGTTTCCTTATTTCTTTATTTTTTGAAAGCACTAACATCTAGCATTTTTATTCAACTCTTCCATATCTGTTATCAATTTCATTAATTTTTGCTCTTATTTTTATTATTTTTTTTCTTGCCAATATGGAAATGCATGAGATGATTTTTATCAAGTATGTGACAAATCCACAGTCTTTTCATCTACCATCATGTTTTCTTTTATAATTTCTATCCTCAAATAGCATAGATATCCAAATATCCAGTACATTTAATTACTCGGAAAAGACCTGTGGCTTACCAATAGGGGGGTTTAACTAAATCCATTGTTGGAATATCAGATGATTAAGGGAGATGGAACTGCAGTATTGAAGCAAAGGAACTTCTATGTTAAGTACATATGAACTTCATTGAAGAGGACAGCATACAATATAGAAAGGAGTAGGAACAGAAAGAGCACAGACTTTAAAATCATATATCCAGAATGTGCTCTGTCACTTACTGCATATGTGATTTTAGGCGAATATTTTACCTCTCTGAGCCTCAATTCCATCATGCGGTAGTGCTGTTTGCCATGTGTTTCCATTTGTCCCTGTTCCGGGGACCTGGAAGAGCTGTACTTCTTGACCTCCTTTGTTTGGGCAGGGCCGTGTATGTGACTGGTTCTGGCTAATGGGTTGTGAGTGACATGTGCTATTTCTGGGCCAGAACATATGGTTGTTGGTTTGACACCTTGCAGTGTCCTCTTCTCCTCAGGCACAAGGACTGACAGCCTTCTAGATGATGGCTGCTCTGTCAGTTTGGGTCTCCAAGTCATTCCAGTAAGAATGGCTCAGACCCCCAAAGTCCACCATCCTGTGAGATGCATGCACTTGCCATGGACATGTAGTCGAAGTGAGGAATAAGCCCCTGAGATACAGGGACTGTCTATTACCACAGCATAATCTAGCCTATCTTGATTCTTGTATCTTATCTGTAAATTAAAATAACATCCTCTCAGGATTTTTCTGAGGATTAAATGACAAAACTGGTATGACAAGGTTGCCACAGTGCTTGACATATAACAGGAACTCAAAAATGGCAGCTATAATTATTAAATAATAATAACAAACTAGTTTTGAAAAAGTGTGGAAAATTGGTATAAAATGAGAGCTATTTCATCCACTCATCCTTACGGGTAAGTTGTATCATCTTTTCAAGAGTGGGGCATTTTATTTTATTTTTAAGACTTCTTAACGACTAGCACTTATGCACTTATTTCTTGCCATCATGATATCAGAAACATAAATTGAGGTTATATGTAAAGAATGAAAAAGTGGAAAGATTCAGCAAAAGAGAGAATGACTAATGACATAAGATTAAATGAGTTAGCAATAAGTAGTTTCTTAGCGAGAAGAAGAGATTATAATTATTAGTAAGCATGCATTGTTCTTAGTAAACAAAGGTACAAGGTATTAATGCGGCAGAAGTGATTTAGTTTGAACAGGCTTTCCCAAAATGTTTTCTGAGGAACACTAGTACTTCCAGTGGTCTGTGGAAAAATGTTCCATTCCCATATAGCTTGAGGAAACTACCTGCTACAGACTGAATGTTTATGTACCAACCTAGTCTCCAAGGTGACAGTATTTGCAGGTAGAGTCTTTGGTAGGTGATTAGGTCATGAGGGAGGTGCCATCATGAATGGGATTAGTGCCTTTATAAAACAGGAGCCAGACAGCTCCCTTGCCCTTTCTGCCATGTGAGGATACAGCGTGAAGACAGTCCTTTAAGAACCAGGAAGCAGGCTCTCACCAGACACTGAACCTGCTGGTTCCTTGTTTTTGGACTTCACAGACTCCAGAACCGTGAAAAATAAATTTTTGTAATTTATAAGCCACCCAGTCCATGGTGTTCTACTACAGCAGCCTGAACAAGCTAAGACACTACCCTTCTCTGTGAGATTCAAGTGGCATATTATCTTAAAAATATGACAGTATAGAAATCCTTTTTACTTTCATTTTTGTATGTCCCATATTTCTTCAATGGATAAAAACATTTTTGTTGTTGCTGTCTCTCAGACATAGTGTCTTGTAGAACAAACCTGAAAGTGCTGAAATGAGAGGAAAGAAATGGCTATTATATAATAAAAAAAAATATCACCCCTTTAACCATCTCTCAAACAATATTTAAATCCCTCACAAATGTAAACACCATCTTTTACTTGCTGCATTTTACTCATTAAGTATCATCTATGTGATTTTTATGAAATGTATCATCTATAATTTTACTTAATATGGTTTTCTTAAATAAATTCACTGTTTCTTCCCACATGAAGGAAAGGGGAGAGCTTTCAAGGAATGTAACAAGGAATGGTTAGAAAATCAGGAGGAAAATCAGAAGCCAATAGTGTCTGGCTCGACTAATTTAAGCCTTTTAGAGAGTCCAAGCAGAAAAAGATTACGGCATCCCACCCCATACACACTTTGAAAAACTACTGACCAGCAAAGCAAATACAGAAAACAAATTCTGAACCTTAACGTGCTGGCTACTTTCACACTTTTACTGAAAAAATATCAAATTTTTAAAAGCCTCTCTCGGGCTTCCCTGGTGGCGCAGTGGTTGAGAGTCCGCCTGCCGATGCAGGGGACACGGGTTCGTGCCCCGGTCTGGGAAGATCCCACATGCCGCGGAGCGGCTAGGCCCGTGAGCCATGGCCGCTGAGCCTCCACGTCCGGAGCCTGTGCTCCGCAAGGGGAGAGGCCACAACAGTGAGAGGCCCGGCGTACCGCAAAAAAAAGTCTCTCTCCTTGCTTCTCTCTACAGAACAAATTAAGAGACAGAAATTCAGATCAGATTTGAAATCATCGATATGAACTGGCATCTAGGAGTTCTCTGGTGTTCCTAATAACAAACGTGATCAGAGGACGCCATCACATGGCAGGCAGTGAATATGAATACGGAAGAGAGATAAACAAGAGTAGGGCTTTAATGTGGGGGTTGGGAAGGAAGGGGGAAGGGAGGGGTCTACTCAGTTTCCCGAGCCTAGCTGCCGAGAGCAGCCCATGAACGCCTGCCGCCCGCTGTCCCGCCAATTCTGAGTAAACCTCTAGTACCGGCGGGCGCCCCTCCTACCCGACTACCGCCTACCCCACCTACCGTGGCAGAATATGAAAATCGGTGGAAAGGTTGGGATCGGAGCCAGAGCCTCATCAAAGTTCCCCCTCAGCCAGCACAAGTACCTTAATTCTAAAGGTCTTCTTCACCTCTCGGTCTGACTCCTCAGAAGGCTAAGCCGAGCTACCCACCATTCGGCAGGCTCTCCACGCGCTGAAGGGGTGCCCCCCTGGGTCGCGACCTTACGGCGTCACATGACTGCGGGACCTATGGAACGTAACGCGCCGCTGTGGGGCCCTACCTGACTTCCAGGGGCTTGGCTGGCGGAGGCCACAGAGTAGAAGGATGCAGGTGACCTCAGGGTTCAGGAGCCCTCAATCGTGAACTGTGACCGAGAGAACTGAGCCTCAATAGATCACAGCATGTCCCATGACCGTAGAATATACACGACCAACAGCCGAAAGGTAGGTGCGGTGTTCACATGACTGCAGGCGCTTTGCCTGCCATGTGATGGTAGCGGCCACATCCCTGTTGACTCAGGGATCTGAAGATTCTGGTAGCCAGCGATCTTCACGAGATAGAGATGGCTGAGCTTGATATGTGACCAAGGTGGATATGTGACCGACCATAGCATCCATACGACTCTCAGAAGCTGGTCACCTTTGTGACTTGGAGGGCTGAGGCTTCCACATGCCACTAGCTAGTGAGGGCTACATGACAGGATGAATCCACATGACGGGCAGGGTTTAGGAGTCTGCCATGCTCTAGTGACTTGAAAAGCTGGATCTACCACATGATCATAGTGGCAATCTGTCCAGAGAGACTGCATGAGCTCGGGGTTTAAGGGCTCATGGTGCTGACATGACCAGTAGGTCCGGGCCTGCCACATAACTGTCTGGGCCTGCCACTTGATGGCCGCATCCGCGTGACCATAGCCTTAGGAGCCCATGGTGCTCAAAAGCTGGGTCAGCCTCCTGAGTGTAGGATAGTGACAGTAGGGTTCTCCCGGCTGCGTGTTTCAGGAGGCCGTTCTCTTCACGAGACCTGGAGATCTGAGATTGCCCACATTCCTGGGCTTCCTGTTGATGGTGGTGCCTCCGGATGATCTTCCTCAGAACACAAGCTGGCTTCACCTGCCCCAACCCCTTTTTAATGTGCTGATGTGCTTCTTTCGTGTGCTAATTTTTTTCCTAATAACACGTGAAATTTAACACATAAATTAACACATAGCAATGGACTAGGTCCTCCCTAAATCCATAACCATTGCCATATTTTAGGGACTACTTCAAAAACCTAAGCGGTGGGTACAGGTAAGCTTTGTTGCCGTAATTTCATGCAAGTCTAAGAGAAATTAAAGTAAACTCAATAAGTGAATTTTAGCTGTTAATTTGAAAAACAGTGTATATAATGATTACTATGTGTCAGGCACTTTAAAACGTCAACTCCTGTAATAGTGGCAATTCTATAAACTATGTACTATGATTATTATTCCAGTTTTCACAGATGAGAAAGTGGAAGCACAGATGTGTTAAGTCACTTGCCTAGGAGGTAACTGAACCTATAGGTGCCAAACCAGGGTTTACTCCCAGGCACCCTGGCTCCAGACTTTGTGTTTTGATCACCCACAAGAGTCTCCAAAGAAAATTAAGAATAATTCAGTCTTCCTTATTCAGACTAACTGGAAAGCCATCCGCAGTCACTGAAAAGTTGAGATCATAGAGGACCTCTTTTAAATGCCATTTAAATAATTTCCAGTAATTTAAATAAAGTTTACATTTAAATTTAAATTAATTTTAATTAATTTAAATTAATTTTTCCAGTATTTAAATAATTTCCAGTAATAATCTACCAGTAATTAGAACTAATCGAAGCTGAAGCCAGTTAAGGCACTCGGATTCATTTTAAGGTATAAATATAAACTTATCCTTAATAAGTGAAGTATTTGTGTATATAAAATGTATAAAATGCTAGACGTTAGTTGAAAACGTTTCCTTCTTTTATTTTTAAACAATCTAAAGAGAAATATTGCAGACTTTATGGCTCTTTTTCTCTAGAGAAATATTGCAGACTTTATGGCTCTTTACGGAATTCCAAAAGTTAAAAGTGAGCAGAATCTGAATTAGATATTACTGCACTTATATTTTGTTTGTATCTTCCTAGAAAGGACAGAGAAAGGGAAAGGAGAATATACAATATAGTTTTGGTTGGTTTTACTTTTATTGCAGTTTTACAAACACCTCTTTTGCTGATTTGTGTGGAAAACTGAAGATCTGTCTGTATATCCAAAAGAGATTTGATGTGATCTTGCCCGTTTGCTGGCTTAGGCAAACTTAATGCTCTACAAGCAGTGGGATTATTTTGCTGGCACCCTGCAACGTGGCATGGCCACATAAATAACCTGAAGAAAATACAACAGACCAAATTTTGCACCATGGTTAGATTTGAATATACTAGTAAGGATAACAGACTGTGTTTGTAGTTCTAAGCCTATTGAAGGAAGTAGTGATTTTTTGGAGTGACTCTGGGCACATTGGTGTTACTTAGATAATTTTGGAAAATTATTTATGGGACACATGTAAATGCAGGGTATGAAAATGGAGCCACGTGTTTACAATAGAGCCTATTATGAAACCTATTATGAAAGATGGATTTAGGAAGCATATGTATGCAATCACTGGATGGAATCCGACATCAAGACCTGGTGTCTGTCCCAACTGTAGTTTCTGTAATGGACAAATCCACTAATGGTGATTGAGGTCAACTTCTTTCACCAAAAGGCAAACCCTGGAGTTCCAATTATAACTTTTCTTGGGAAGGGTCAGATATTCTCCTGTCAGAACTAATGGTCGTATCATTTATTCTTTCCCTGCGATGATTACCAGGAGTTACTTTAGGATTAAAAATATATTTAGTTACACCAGTGAGTGCCCGTCAGCTCTTTCTAACATACATTGGGGAAGGGACCCTAAAGCTATGGAGAAACACCTGTATGAACATAGCTTATATGAGCTAGGCAGTTTAGGCACTGCATGTATCAGGTGCTGTGTCTATTTAGGTGAGGCAGGCTGATAAGCTATTCTTCTTGAATGTTGTTTGGCAAGGTTTACTGGGAACAACTTTTACTTCTTTTATATTTCTGTTTTGGGGTGGGCGTTTTGGAGGTCAGTGCTAGTGGCTTTGTTTAACACAGAGAAATGGGAAAGGAGAAAAACGGACATTTGTGATGCTGCTAAATTAAACACAAATACTCAAATGCTTTTGGTTCAAACACTAATATGTACAACTCAAGTAGAGATCCTATGTGAATTTACTTTCAGAAAGTAAAATTGACTTAAGCTGGTAACATTATCCAAGAGAACTTATCAGATATTGCTGTACCTTTATAGAAATGGTAATTGAAACATGATTTTCTTTGTTCCTCTGTTGTAAAGCAGAAACTAACACACCATTGTAAAGCAATTATACCCTAATAAAGATGTTAAAAAAAAGAAAAGAAACTCGTTAATTAACTAGAAGTGACTTTACTGTCAGTGTCAAGCAATGGGAAAGAAGAGAAACAATTGTAGCTAGTGCTCCCTGTCAGAGTACTCAGTGTGCTCCCTTCCCCCAGCACAGTGTAAATTTTAACAGCTCTAGGTGATGAGCTCATTCTTGGGGACTAGCACAGCGTGGAAACAGAAATCTACATCCACGGTGAAAACTTCTTTTGAAGCCAAAGCATGGAAAGGGGAGAGAAGGCAGGGATTCCTAACAGGGTTTTTGCTCATAAACTATGTCATTTGTGATGGTATGATTCTCTGATACAGTTTGAAAGTCCCATCCGCGTGAAGACCATTTAAAAATTAAATAAGTGTGTTTCAAGGCTTTAAAAATTATTAGACAGGGAGAATTGAAGTGGTCCTAGCTTGGCTCTTGTTATCCACTCATTGTAACTATTTTTTTGCCACACCCCCCAAATAATTCTAACTATAGTCTTTGAAAGTATTGTGAGATGGGTTTTTACGTAAACAGTCACATTGTTTTCTTGTTACGATATCACACTGCCATCTACTGCTGGTGGATATGTTCCCATATGATGTAAATGAGTGACCTTTGCCAGTTTTCTTTAGAATAAAAGCAGGCTTTGAGGACTGAGTTATATCAATGAACTTTGCATTTCTGTAACACCACCAGATGATTTTTTAATTATCTACTTCATGTAGCCTGTTTGGGTCCAATGATAATCTAAAATGTACATGATGCTCTACCTTTTTTTTCCCACAAAATCTGGAAAAACATGGCATAACCTGTGCTCTCTAAAAACTGACAGGCACTTGCAATAGTTGACTATCACTGGATTCTGAAATTCTAATTTAGTCTAGTGTATCTGTTTTTCTATGGGACAATTTGATGCAATTCAAAGTCTCTCAAATAGGGAGGGGGATCAGGATGGTGGAGTAGCAGTATGTGGAGCTCACCTCTCCCCACAAACACATTAAAAATACCCCTACATGTGAGGCAATTCTCACAGAAAGCCAACTGGAAACTGGCAGAAGATCTCCTACACAACCAAAGCTGCAAGGAATATCTCTACATATCCAGGAAGGACAGAAAACAATTTAAAAGGCATGAGGACAGTCCTGGCACCCCTGGGAGAGATCTGTAAAGGAGGAGAGGTACACATAGGCAGACCCTTGCCCCGGGGAGCCCCCTAGCCTACTGGAAAAGCCGCTGGGATAGATGAAGGGGCTGGAAAAGCCTAAATTCTACTCACAAGGAGTGCATGCATGCTGGCTTGCTAACAATCAGGGCAGAGAGAGACTGGCACTGGTGGCTGCTGCCTTGCTGCACTTCCCAATCCAAAGCACACACAAGGTGGTGGGGCCACAGATGCACACAGCAGCTGAGCATTGAATCTTAGGTAGACAGGTCCAGGGAGAGGACTTGATCTAGATGTGTGGAGACAGCCCGGAGGGCCTGGCGTATGGTCTGGGCCAAACCATGGAGCCCATTGTCAGCCCGCACATAGTGGGGGCAGGTCCTGCCACAGTGCCCATTGTCAGTGTGCACACAGTGGGGGCAGGTCTGGCCATGGTGGACTTTGCCAGCACGTGCATCAGATGGCGCCACGGAAAGGCACAGCAGCTGGGCACTGCATCTCGGTTGGACGGGCTCTGGGCAGGAGTATGCAGCCGTTCATTTCACGGTGGGAGCACACTGGCCCCGCTCACTCTACACCATAGCTTGGAGCAAGATCTGGAGCTGACAGGTCCTGGGAGAGGTCTGCCACAGAGGCAGCCCAGGTTCCAGGCAGTGGCACAACCACCTCAATTCCTGCAGCCACAGGGCCCCGGCCCCCAGCACCAGCCTACTCCACACCACAGTCCAGCACTAGGTCTGGGATGAACAAAACAGAGAAAGGGATGCAACCTTGGGCTGCTTCTGGGCAGAACCATGGATGCCTGCACGGGAGGCACATAGGTTTGCGGTGACCTCACGGACCTCATTTGCTTCACTGGTCGCCTCCTTTGCATCAGGGCATGTGCTCAGTGGCAATGGAACCTGACTGAACCTGACCCTCAGGGCTTATACGCCAACAGCTGGGAAGCAGACCCCAACCCCAACAGGGCTGTGACAGCCATAGAGCAAAGAGGAGGCCGCAGCCAACAACCAGTGCAGACTCTGGTCAACGCAACTTCAAACACACCCCCTATCAAGGGAACAAGGGCCAGCACACTTTAAGGAAATATGTGGCAAGCACCCACACCAAAACCAGCCCTTGCACCAAAAATACTGGACTCATACCGTCTACACAGGGATCCTCCAACCTAAAAACACCCCTACAAGAACACAGTAGATTCATGCTTCTCCTAAATTGAGAGACAAAGAAAGTTAAGTAGAATGAAAAACAGAGGAACTATCCCCAATGAAAAGAACAAGAGAAATCCCCTGAAGGAACAAATAATGAAAGAGACCTCACCAGTCTACTAGACCCCAGATTCAGAAAGGAGGTAAGAAAAAGGCTAAAGAAATTAAGAAAGATTATTGATAGAAATGCAGATCACTGCAACAAGGAACTAGAAACTATAAAGAGAAATCAATCCAAACTAGACAACTCAATTGCCGAGATAAAAAACAAACTCAAAGCAATAAATAGCAGAGTAACCAAAGCAGAAGAATAAATAAGTGCTCTGGAAGATAGAAAAATGGAAATCACCAAATCAGAACAGCAGACAGAAAGACAAATTTTTAAAAATGAAGAAAACCTATGAGATCTCTAGGATAATATAAAGCATGGGTAATATGCATAATCATATGCATAATGTGCAGTCATATGCATAATAGGGGTACCAAAAGAAGAGGAGAGAGAAAAGGGGATAGAAAATGTATTTGAAGAAATTATGGCTGAAAACTTCCGAAACCTAAAGAAGAAAACCGATATCCAGGTACAGGAAGCACAGAGGGTCCCACACAAGAAGAACCCAAATAGAGTGACACCAAGACGTAGCATAATTAAAATGGCAAAAGTGAAAGATATAGAGAACTACAAAGTCAACTGGAAAACAAGGTTTAAAATGGCAGTAAGTACATACTTATCAATAATTACTTTAAATATCAGTGGAGTAAATGCTCCCATCAAAACACAGAGTGGTTAAATGTGATAAAAAACAAACAAACAAACAAACAAAAAACTAAGAACCTACAATATCCTGCCTATAAGAGACTCACTTCAGGGCACAAGACACAGACAGATTGAAAGTGAGGAGATGGAAAGCTATTTCATGCAAATGGAAACAACAAGAAAGCGGAAGTAGCAATACACATATCAGACAAAATAGACTTAAAACAAAGTCCATAAAGACAAAGAAAGACATTATATAATGATAAAGGGATCAATAAAGAAGAGGATATTACACTTGTTAGCATATATACACCCAATATAGGAGCACCTAAATATATAAAACAAATAGTTACAGACATAAAGGGAGAAATTAACAGGAATACTATAATACTAGGAGACTTTAACACCTCACTGACATCAATGGACACATCTTCCAGACAGAAAATCAATATGGCAACAGAGGCCCTAAATGACACAATAGACCACTTGGACTTAATTTATATCTACAGGACACTACATCCCCCAAATACACAGAATATACATTCTTTTCAAGCGTGCAAAGAAAGTTCTCTAGGAGAGGCCACATACTAGGTCAAAAAACAAACCTCAGCACATTTAAGAGGATAGAAATGACTTCAAGCATCTTTTATTACCACAATGTTATGAAACTAGAGATCAACCACAGAAAGAAAAATTGGAAAAGAATGAATACATGGAGACTGAACAACATGCTACCAAAACACCAGTGGGTCAATGATGAAATCAAAGAAGAAATCAGGAAATATCTCAAAACAAATGACAATGAAAACACAACCTTCCAAAATCTATGTGATGCAGCAAAAGCAGTTCTCAGAGGGAAGTACATAGCGATTCAGGCCTTCCTCAAGGAACAAGACAAATCTCAAATAAACAAAAAGATAAAAAGAATTAGAAAAAGAAGAACAAAAAAATACCAAAGTCAGTTCTTTGGGAAAGATCAGAGGGAAACAAATAAAATAGAGATAAAATAGAAAAGATCAATAAAACCAAGGGCTAGATTTTTGAAAAGACAAACAAAATCGACAAACGTAATTAAAATGGCAAAAGTGAAAGATATAGAGAACTACAAAGTCAACTGGAAAACAAGGTTTAAAATGGCAGTAAGTACATACTTATCAATAATTACTTTAAATATCAGTGGAGTAAATGCTCCCATCAAAACACAGAGTGGTTAAATGTGATAAAAAACAAACAAACAAACAAACAAAAAACTAAGAACCTACAATATCCTGCCTATAAGAGACTCACTTCAGGGCACAAGACACAGACAGATTGAAAGTGAGGAGATGGAAAGCTATTTCATGCAAATGGAAACAACAAGAAAGCGGAAGTAGCAATACACATATCAGACAAAATAGACTTAAAACAAAGTCCATAAAGACAAAGAAAGACATTATATAATGATAAAGGGATCAATAAAGAAGAGGATATTACACTTGTTAGCATATATACACCCAATATAGGAGCACCTAAATATATAAAACAAATAGTTACAGACATAAAGGGAGAAATTAACAGGAATACTATAATACTAGGAGACTTTAACACCTCACTGACATCAATGGACACATCTTCCAGACAGAAAATCAATATGGCAACAGAGGCCCTAAATGACACAATAGACCACTTGGACTTAATTTATATCTACAGGACACTACATCCCCCAAATACACAGAATATACATTCTTTTCAAGCGTGCAAAGAAAGTTCTCTAGGAGAGGCCACATACTAGGTCAAAAAACAAACCTCAGCACATTTAAGAGGATAGAAATGACTTCAAGCATCTTTTATTACCACAATGTTATGAAACTAGAGATCAACCACAGAAAGAAAAATTGGAAAAGAATGAATACATGGAGACTGAACAACATGCTACCAAAACACCAGTGGGTCAATGATGAAATCAAAGAAGAAATCAGGAAATATCTCAAAACAAATGACAATGAAAACACAACCTTCCAAAATCTATGTGATGCAGCAAAAGCAGTTCTCAGAGGGAAGTACATAGCGATTCAGGCCTTTCTCAAGGAACAAGACAAATCTCAAATAAACAAAAAGATAAAAAGAATTAGAAAAAGAAGAACAAAAAAATACCAAAGTCAGTTCTTTGGGAAAGATCAGAGGGAAACAAATAAAATAGAGATAAAATAGAAAAGATCAATAAAACCAAGGGCTAGATTTTTGAAAAGACAAACAAAATCGACAAACGTCTAGCCAGGCTCACCAAGAAAAAAAGAGAAAGGGCCCAAATAAACAAAATAAGACATGAAACAGAAGCAAGAACCAATACCACAAAAATACAAAAAAAACCCCACAAAAACCAAAAAACATAAGAGAATACTATGAACAGTTATATGCCAACAAATTAGACAACCAAGAAGAAATGGACAAGTTTCTAGAAATATACAGCCGGCCAAATTTGAGTCAAAAAGAAACAGATAATTTGAACAGACCAATCACTAGAAGTGAAATAGAATCTGTAATTAAAACAAAACAAAAAAACCTCCCTGCAAACAAAAGTCCAGTACCAGAGAGCTTCACCAGTGAATTCTACCAAACATACATAGAACTTTTACCTATACTTCTCAAACTCTTCCAAAAGATTGAAGAGGAAGGAACAGTCTCATATTCATTCTATGAAGCCATCATCACCCTGATACCAAAACCAGACAAAGACACTACCAAAAAAGATAATTACAGGCCAATATCTGTGAAGAATATAGATGCAAAAATCCTCAACCACATATTAGCAAACTGAATCCAATGATACATTTAAAAGGATCATACACCGTCATCCAGTTGGATTCATTCCCGTTGCTCTGATAGCCTTATGGGAGTTCCCTTGTATGTTATTTGTTGCTTTTCCCTTGCTGCTTTTAATATTCTCTCTTTATCTTTAATTTTTGCCATTTTAACTACAGTGTGTCTTGGTGTTGTCTCCTTTGGCTTGACCCTCTTTGGGACTCTCTGTGCTTACTAAACCTGGATATCTCTTTCCTTTCCCAGGTTAGGGATGTTTTCAGTTATCATGCCTTCAAATATGTTCTCTGCCCCTTTCTCTTTCTCTTTCTCTTCTCCTTCTCAGACCCCTGTAATGTAAATGTTAGTACACTTGCTGTTGTCCCAGAGGTCTCTTAAACTGTCCTATTTCTTTTTCTCTTTTTTCTTTTTTCTATTCTGCTTCAGTTATTTCTACTAATCAGTCTTCCAGCTTGCTCGTCCACTCCTCTGCATCATTTCATTTAGTGTTGATTCCGTGTAGTGTATTTTTCATTTCAGTTATTGTATTCTTCTCTGTGTAAAGCAATTATACTCCAATAAAGATGTTTAAAAAAAAGCATACACAAGAATAAGTAAAACAAGCAAGACTAAACATAAATTAAAATTATTAAAATTAAAAACGTAAATTAAAATTTAATTAATTAAAAATTAATTCTTTAATTAAAATTTATTAAAACTAAATTAATTTAAAATTAATTAATTTTAATAAATTAAAAATATTTTTTTAAAAAGAATTTTGCTATAAATGTATTAACATGCGGAGCAGTCCAGGAGCAACAGTTAGGCAAACACCACAACTCGCTGCCCTGGCGCCATCTCTCACTGAGCTCACCAGGGGATTCAAAGGCAAGCCTGTCTTCCCTGCGTGGGGAACTGGATTAGCGTCTGCTCAGAGGCACGATGTTGGGCAGCTCTTAGGAGCTTCTGACTCCCAAGAAACTAGAGATCCTTCTGTCTTTAAAACTTTGAACTCAAGGCATACCAGAGAGAGATTTGCCTCCTTCATAAATATATCTATATTCTCATTAAGAGAAACAATGAAAAGCACCTTTCCACAGTGCCTGCCTTAGCCCTAAGTCTCAGCCAGCCGCTGCTACTGAGTCTTGACTTTTAAAGCGCCTTTGAAGTCCCACAATATGCCATATACTTTGGGCAGGTTTTCTCATTCACCCCTCAGGACAGCTCTGTGGCACAGGTATCGTGAGTCCCCTGTCACAGATGCCCAAGCTCAGGCTGACAGAGCCTAGGTCACCTCTCCAGTAAGTGGCAGGACGGGATGAGGCTCCTGAACTCACTCGCCCTAGAGGACACAGAGCAGCCTCCCTTTTAGAAGATGGGCTTCCAGGGCTGGAGAAATGGTCGGATCACATTCCCTGCTATTGTGGCCCCGTGGGTGCTCATTTAGCAACCCTTCTGGGTGAGGAAGATGACAGATGTCAGGTGGCATCATATCCATCTCCATTTTTGTTCTTTTTAAATGAAAAAGCATATATTTGGAAAGAGTAAAATATGAAACTGTTTACTATGCTAGCTATTCTATTTGGAGAATTTCTATTTATGTTGAAGCAGTTCCATCTGCTGTTGACTGCAAATCTATGTCGCATGCACTGATTTATCTCTTCCTTCATTAATGTCTGCTGATGTACTTTGTGGACTCTACAGAGGGTTCCTACCAGAGAACACGTGTTAACCCCTATAACCCTACAGGCTGTACAGGCTGCCTAGTCATTGTCTCACACACTCTGTCATCCCCTGTCAGGACACAGAACACTACTGTACAGGCTGCCCACACCACGACCTAAAGCCCCATCCTCTCTCAGTCACCTCCTTCCTGCCCTTTGCCTGCCAAGCTTCGCTGCTGCCACTTGGTGTTCCATCGTGTGCAGGCTCTGGAGTATATGCTTTCACAATCTTCTTTTACACCTACCAGCGTTTTCAGACAGAATTAGAATCATTCTGTACATATATTCATAGGCTGAATGTTAAGGGAAGGTACTGTATTTTTCGTTGCTGTTTGAATAAACTTGTTTGTAAGAAATTTGCAGATGGCGATTCTTTAGGGCCACCTGGTGACAGAAGCCTGAACTGCAACTTGAACATTGCAGGACAGGAAATTGGGAGGTAGGGGCTGTGGCAAAAAGCCACAAAAAAGAGCCTTTTGGAAGTCTGGGTGTAAAATGGGGAATTCCTTGGGTACAGCTATACTAATTGCCTTTTTCTGGACATTGCATATAGATAGAATCATATACTATGTGGTCTTTTGCATATTTGGCTGCCTTCACTTGGCATAATGTTTTCAATGTTCATCTATGTTATGGCATGTATCAGTACTTCATTCCTTTTTATTGCCAAATAGTACACCACATTTTATTTACCCACTCTTTAATTGGTGGACATTTGGGTTGTTTCCACTTTTGGCTGCTGTGAATAATGGTGCTACATACATTTGTGTACAAGTTTTTATGTAAAAATATGTTGTCATTGCTCTTAGCTGTGTATCTAGGAGTGGAATTGCTGGGTCATATGGTGACTCTCTGTTTAACTATTTGAGGAACTGCCACACTGTTTTCATGACCCTGAAAGTCTTGAGGAGTACAGGCAGCTTGTTAGTTTACTTGTGACTAGACTGTGGTTGTTTGTTTTGAGAAAGAATACCACAGAGTTGAGAGTGCCCTTCCCATCACATCATATCTGGGAGGACATGGTACACACGTGACATCACTGGGTCTCTGGAGATGTTAACCTTCATCAGTGGGTTAAGGTGCTGTTTGCCCAGTTTCTCCAGTGTACAGTAACTGTTTTCCATTTTCCTCCTCTGTTCTTCAGAAGTGAGTCACTAAGTCTGCCCTACCCTCAGAGATGGAAGGCAGATTTCAGGTTCACTTCATAGAGGCAGGATATCAACATGTATTATTTGGAATTATTTGATAAAGACAGTTACTCTCATCACCCATTTCTTTATTAATTGAAACATTTATTGATATCAATATGGATTGATGTATATGGATTTTGTAGGTTATTTTTTTTCTTACTTAATGGATACATCCCAAAAGAAAGTCAAGCATCATACTTTCTACAATGCAGTAAGAGAATTTTGACTTAACAGTCAGGAAACTGCAAAAGAGTTCCCTATACCTACCAATATATTGCCCAAATATGGTATATCACACAGTGCTTTCAGACAATATATTTTCATGGCAGAGCTTGGAGCAACAATATAATTTCAGACAATTTTATTCCATACTTGGTAATCCCTTGAGAAAGAAAGAAACAGATAAAACAAAGGTTATTGAAGTGACCATAAAAATAATTATTGCTAACTTGCATTTAACGTATTTGCAAAATCCATTTAAGTGAAGTAAAATTATGAGATATGTCCGAGAAAATGTGTGCGTCATTTGAAAGCCAATTGTCAAAAGCACAGCCTTCATGTTGTCTAACTCTAACTCCATGGAAGGTATGTTACAACTTGAGCTTTTTGGTAACTGATTGCCCTGTAATGTAATTCCTTGTCTCTACCCAAGTATTTGAATTCTGCCCTGTGGAAGGGAAATCCGTTTCTCTTGAGGAAATACCTATTTGTCTCTATTTGAAAAATTATTTCAACATTCTGGATCTACAGTATAAGCGTGACAAATAAGTGGTGGTTGAGTTGGCAAGTGTAATGTCAGTGGAAGCGTGGGGGAACAGAGCCCTGTGCGATGAGGGATGAAGACAGAATTGGAAGGGAGGTGCAGGGAGATGTGAACTGAGTGTGCAGAATTCTCGGTAGAACTTCGGTGCAAGGGGAGGATCTATGTAAAGAGGACAGTAACTAGAGATGTGGAGAGGGGGATAGGGCTTAAAGCATATTTTTAAATCATCAATTATAAGAAACTTGAGCAGGTTGAAATCTTAATGGGAAGGAGCCATCTCCTCCTAGATTTAACAACTGAGCTTACCACACCTGCCTTTCCACACTTTAATTCCTTGTTTCCATTCTGGAGAAGCCTAAATCTTAACCAAAGAGATCCTGTAAAGTTTGGTCTTAATGCCTGTTAACTGGATGAATAGATGGATGGGTGAGGATGTGTCAAACATGTGCTGGGTATTCACGGATTTTTATGTCCCAGTGCAGAGCTCCTCATGCAGATGACGGAACCCGTGGTGTTGTGTGGCTGAGAGGATGCAGCTTCTCAAGACTGCAAATGATGGCTACAACGTAGGAGGCATTTCAGTGTGGAGGACAGGGCTGCGCATGGCGGTTGCCGTGGAAACCTAATGTCATAGCGGCAACCGTGACGACTTTTTAAGGGAGACAGACATAAACTGGGGAAAAGAGCAGCTCCCGCCTTCAGGTGTTTGGGACTCAGCTGAGGGTGTGGGTCCCCGGTGGGGGCTGGACCACGCTGGGGTGTGAGAAGACAAAGGGATCCACATCCAGGTCACCTCTTTCCCGCTTTGGGGCTTGGTGCCTCCGCTGTCTCGTAGGTAAAGCCATTGGGGTCCCTCCTGGCCCCAGTGAGTGTGGTGTCCTGCTCCAGGGGTGTCCGGGAGCCACTTTCCTTCTAAAGGAGGGGCACAGGAGGTGAGACAGGTATCGACTTAAAAAAAGTGCACAACGTGAGAGTTGCAAGTTAAGTTTTATTTGGGGCAAAATGAGGACTATAGCCCGGGAGACAGCATTTCAGATAGCTCTGAGAAACTGCTCCAAAGAGGTAGGGGGGGAAGGTCAGTATATATGTGATTTTTGTAAAGGGGGAGTACTTGCAATAAAGCACATATTTCTTTTTGCAGGTCTCGCGAGGGTTACTGCTAGTCATGAGGAGCAGAGGTCACCATGAAGGAATTTAGTGCTTTTCTAGATATGAGGAGATGCAAGAATTGGGCTCATAAAGTCAGCTCCTGAAAATACCTAACTATCTGAAGACCTGTCCTGCCAGTTTTTCTCAGAGCACAGAGTGCCTCATTCCTGATCTCCACCCTGAATTCCTTTCAGGGGGTGTTGAAGGTAATCAGCTGCAGCGGCAACTGATTTATTCCTTATAGAGGTAGATGGCAAGTGACCATGGCAAGTGCCAATTTGTAGTTGACACAGGTAATAACTCTCTCTAAGCCTCAGCTTCCCCCTCTGTAAAATGGGGAGAAGAATGCTTTACCCACAGGATTGCGGAGAACATTGAATGATAACACATGAGTAAGCCGATGGCCCTATCGTTATTCCAGGATCATGAATGTTTGCATGAATTCAGGCCACTTCTTATTCCTTTTCCACTTTGTTCTTAGGGTACAAACAAGGAAAGAAGAAAAGGGCCTCGTGAGAAGGACATTATAACATGTGCCGAATCTGTCTCTCCCTGTGCAGCTCCTCATGCCAGTGGCCGAGCTCATATCAGGTGTCTGAAGGAGGCAGGTTCTGAGGATCTGTGTCCTGATGGCTGCTGGAGCTTCTACTCCAGGTTCAAAGGCAGCGGATTCCAAGAGACCCCAACACTTACATTTTGGGTTTTCCTACGCGGATACTGGTTCCCATGGAGGTCTCTGCTGATGAGTTTTTGCTCTGGTAGGTTGTATTCTCTGTATTCAATTTTGGAGACAAATTTGCCTTGTGACCTCACTTCTCTGATAGATCTGAGAAGAGTTGTTTTTTCAGTTTGTTTGGCTTTTTATTTGTTAGGATGGAGTGCCGACTTTGAAGCTCCTTACACGTCAGGCTAGAAACTGGACACCTATTTATTTTTTGATTTATCTATTTTGTTGCATGTGTCAATAGTTTTTTTTTATTGCTGGGTAGTAATCCAGTATATGGATATGCCACATTTGCTTTATTCATTCACCTCTTGAGGGACATTTGGGTTGTTTCCAAATTGGGTTTCTCTTAAATAAAGCTGCTGTGAACACTGGTGTGTAAGTCTTGGCATGGACATATGCCTTCTTCCTCTAGAATACATCCTTACCAGTGCAACAGCTGGATCATATGGTAGATGAAAGATTAACATTGTAAGAAACAAACTCTTTTCCAAGGTGGTCACACAATTTTCATTGCCACTGTTAGTGTGTGAGAGTTCCATTCCCCACAACCTTGCCAAAACTTGCTTTGGTCAGTCTTTTTCCTCGTGACCATTCCCTGTCAGGTGTAGTGGTACCTAATTGTAGTTTTCAATTACAGTTCCTCAATGATGATAATGATGAGCATATTTTCATGTGTTTCTTTGCCATGACTATATCTTCTTTGATGAAGTATCTCTTGAAATCCTTTGTCAATTTATCTATGAGTGTGTCTGTTTTCTTCTTATCAACTTTTGATTCTTTACTCTGTGTACAAGTCCTTTATCAATACATGATTCACAAATATTTTCCTTCAGTCAGTGGCTTGCCTTTTCGCAGGATGAGGTTTTGCATTTGATTTTCAGCAATCTCACCTTGTGGCTACAGGAAATAATGGTCGCCTTCAGGGCACAAATGGAAGCTTACAGATCATTTATGAAGTGCTTGAGCTGGGAGTTCCAATCCCTGAGCTCATCCTTTTTTTTCTCCATTTCATCTAGTGACATTAGGAGCAATCAGCCAATCTCATTATTTTTGTTATTTTGCAAAAACTTTTGAAAGTTTCATATACAGTCACCCACATCCTTTCTTCTTATAACACAGTCACCCACATCCTTTCTTCTTATAAGTGGTTGATTAGGTGTCTACAGTGGTGACATTTGGGTTATATCTATTCCCAGATCACACCATGGACTATCAGAGCTCTCTTTACTACTGGAAATACAGTCCATAGCACCTTTAAATCTGATCAGATTAGAGAGCCAATTCCAGAAATCCAAGGTCAATTCACAAAACTCATGCTTAAATTTCTCTTCCTTTAGAACCACTTTTGGTACCAAAATCTGTATTAGTCAGAAACAGAACCAAGAGTATATATATGGGGGGGAAGACTGACTTGAGGAATTGGCTCAGGTCATTATAGAGTCTTAGAAGTCCCAAGACCTATGGTCAGCAAGCTAGAGACCCAAGAGAGCTGATGGTGTACGTTCCAGTCCAAAAGCCAGTAAGCTCGAGACCCAAGAAGAGCCAATTTTTCATTTAGTCAAAATGCAGGAATCAGCCGGCAATATGCTTTACTCAGTGCACCTATTCAAATGTTAATCTCATCCAGAAACATCCCCCACAGATGCACAGAATAATGTTTGACCAAATGTCTACGCACTCTGTGGCCCAATCAGTTTGACACATGAAATTAACCATCACACCTTCCAGTTTATTTTCAGAAGAAGCTACATCTTTTGTTCTGTGGAGTTTGCATTCTAGAGTCGGCTGACTATATCCCTATCGTGTTGTTGCTTAAATTTCTCTTCCTTTAGAACCACTTTTGGTACCAAAATCTGTATTAGTCAGAAACAGAACCAAGAGTATATATATGGGGGGGAAGACTGACTTGAGGAATTGGCTCAGGTCATTATAGAGTCTTAGAAGTCCCAAGACCTATGGTCAGCAAGCTAGAGACCCAAGAGAGCTGATGGTGTACGTTCCAGTCCAAAAGCCAGTAAGCTCGAGACCCAAGAAGAGCCAATTTTTCATTTAGTCAAAATGCAGGAATCAGCCGGCAATATGCTTTACTCAGTGCACCTATTCAAATGTTAATCTCATCCAGAAACATCCCCCACAGATGCACAGAATAATGTTTGACCAAATGTCTACGCACTCTGTGGCCCAATCAGTTTGACACATGAAATTAACCATCACACCTTCCAGTTTATTTTCAGAAGAAGCTACATCTTTTGTTCTGTGGAGTTTGCATTCTAGAGTTGGCTGACTATATCCCTATCGTGTTGTTTATGTTGTTCTGTCCCCTCCTCCTTTTCCATTACATTGGTGATTAGATTCAGAGGCTAGGTCCAATTCAGATTCTTGGCAAGAATACCTCAGATGTGGTGTTGTTTACTGCAGAGCCTTACACCAGGAGGCTCATTGTGTCTAGTTATCTCTCCAGTTGTGACACTAAGGTTGATCACTGGGTTCATGTGTTGTCAGCCTGTTAGAGCCATTGTAACATTTCCCATGTGTTTTGCACCTCAAGTTTGTGGCCTCCAAAGATTGTTGTCAAATCTGTATTTCATTAAAGACTGCAAAATTTCTTATGCATTTGTTAACTGGAATTCTTTTATAAAAGGAATTTCCCTCATCAACTATTAGTTTACACAGGAGGATAGGATGAATGTTTAATTCTTTTACAATATTTTCACTTTTCAGAATAACAAGTTGTTTCCTTAGGATGCTCCAAAGGTGAGCAATAAGTTGCTTTTCATGGAATGTTTTCCCATTAGAATGTCATTATTGATACCGAGCAGAGCCCTATGGAGCTCCTGGGCACAAAAGCCTTTCTGTGTCCCCTTTTTCTTTGATTACAGGAAATAGGCTTCATTCAGCCTCCATGACCTTCCCTGAGTTCCAACAGGCAGATTGAAGCCATTGTTACTCAGGGAAGGGAGGGGATGCAAGACCAGGGAGAAACTAACTGTCAAGAGAAACAATAGTGCAGCCTTGGGGCAAGGTCCTGGTCCCCCATCAAGGGATACACACAACAGTATCTTTTAGCTGTTTTGCAGATACTGAAACCCCATCAAGGTGGGAGAAGTTAATGATTAATGATAGTGTGCTGCCCACAAGCATGTAGGCCTCAGACCCGTTGGAACCTGAAGGTTGATGATGTTGACTCCTACTTACCTCACCACCAACCCATCAGAAAAATGTCCACAAGCTGATCACGCCCTCTTTGAACCATTACTATAAAGCTTCTCACTATCTTCTCCAAGTTGGGATACATAGTTTCTCCAGGCAGGAGCCTGCTGTGTCCCCCTTTGCCTGGCAAAGTAATAAAGCTATTCTTTTCTACTTCACCCAAAACTCTGTCTCCAAGATTTGATTCGGCACTGGTGTACAGAGAAGCTGAGCTTTCGGCATCATTATGAGCTTTAGATTTTTCTATATTTGGTATGTTTTCATGCATTGCAGTCATTATTTCATTTGACATTCAAATTGTTCCATCTTTAGCCTATGCGAGCCCCTTCTGGTTGACTTTTGTGTCTTTAATGTGCTTTCTGGTATGAGACTTTGGTCCAGACTCATCTGGTACAATCCATACGCAAACCTGGAATCAGACATTTTTCCAAGGAACCCTGGTTCCTTTTAGTTGGAAATGTTTTCAGAGGATTCATTCTGGCTACTAGTGTTGCTCATTGCTGTTTTAGTTTTGATCCCGGTGAATTTGAGGTTCTTGCCTCATCGCAAAAGAATTCAGAGACGAAGCAGTAAAGTAAGAAAGTAAAGTGAGAATTTATTTAAGCAACAATACACTCTCAGAGGGAGAGTGGGCAGACAGGTGAGCAGCTGCTGCCCTGGGTTTCTTTAGCAAGCCCGTTATGAGGGGCATACAAATGAAGGGGTGGAATATTCACTGGGGAAGGAGGAGTTTGGGGGTCGTATTCCCTGATTTTCATCCCAGCTCCATCTTCCTGAGGGGAGGAGGGATTTTTGTCCTTATTTAGCTTAGATAAGGAGTGTCATCTTGTCAGTGCATAATGGGTACTTTTTTTTAATGGGCCATCCATTTTAATGAAGGGAAGAAGTTATTTAACAAATACAGAGCAAACAGAATATTATGTTTTGTCCTCCATTAGTATTAGTAACAGATAAAGTAGGCTGCAACACCTTCAAGATAGCTTGAGACCATCATCTCTGTGTCATGGGCAGGGGTATGTTCAGCCAGGATGTCTTTCTCTGTCACTGAGAAAAATTTCCATAATATATAATGATACTTATGGAAACAGAGTTGGGGCATTTGGGTAATTAGCAATCCATTAGCATATTTTTCCAGAAGCCTTGACTACAGAATGAAAACAGTAGATTTGGACACTTTTTGCTGTGAAGAATTTGGGTATTCATCTTCATGCCAAATGAAACAAGCTTATTTCATCTCTCCAGCTTCCCATATACCATTTTCCAACCTCTGTTTTGTGTTTGGAAACAATTTTAGAAATTAAAAATCAAGTTAAAAAGTAAGTGACAACTGAAATGATATATGGAATATTTTGCTGACTTACAAGAGCATGCAAAATTAACTATGACCCAGTTCAAATGTTAATTTTATTTTATTTATTTTTTAACATCTTTATTGGAGTATAATTGCTTTACAACGGTGTGTTAGTTTCTGCTTTAAAACAAAGTGAATCAGTTATACATGTACATATGTTCCCATATTTCTTCCCTCTTGCGTCTCCCTCCCTCCCACACTCCCTATCCCACCCCTCTAGGTGGTCAGAAAGTACAGAGCTGATCTCCCTGTGCTATGCGGCTGCTTCCCACTAGCTATCTATTTTACGTTTGGTAGTGTATATATGTTCATGCCACTCTCTCACTTTGTCACAACTTACCCTTCCCCCTCCCTATATCCTCAAGTCCATTCTCTAGTAGGTCTGTGTCTTTATTCCCGTCTCGCTCCTAGGTTCTTCATGACCTTTTCTTTTTTTCTTAGATTCCATATATATACGTGTTAGCATACGGTATTTGTTTTTCTCTTTCTGACTTACTTCACTCTGTATGACAGACTCTAGGTCCATCCACCTCACTACAAATAACTCAATTTCGTTTCCTTTTATGGCTGAGTAATATTCCATTGT
>NC_041234.1:78980766-78995964 GCF_002837175.3 Physeter macrocephalus | reverse complement strand
TTTTACATGTAGCTGTCCAGTTTTCCCAGCACCACTTATTAAAGAGGCTGTCTTTTCTCCACTGTATATTCTTGTCTCCTTTATCAAAGATAAGGTGACCATATGTGAGTGGGTTTATCCCTGGGCTTTCTATCCTGTTCCATTGATCTATATTTCTGTTTTTGTGCCAGTACCATACTGGCTTGATTACTGTAGCTTTGTAGTATAGTCTCCAAACTGGAGACACTTGACCACACAACGTCACTGCTAAATCTATGCTACAAGAGCAAGCCTTCAAGTTTAGCAACATGTATGTACCAGAATGAGCAGATGCCACAGCATGTAATGCTGAAAAAGAAGCAAAAAGTTAATGCCTATCAATAATAGCTTATGGCTTCCTGGAATTCACTGGTTTAATATATTGATCTTAGAAAGAATAATGTAGCTTCACGTATACTGAGAGGAAAGTATGCGGGTACTACTAATAAAAGAAGTTTCAAAACAGTATATAAGATAGGACACCTGTATTTTATAATACATGGAAATGTATTAGTATGAAATTAGGGAATTTCTCACAAGTAAACGTTTGTAAGAAAAAAATAGATTTAAAATAATTACCTGAAAATTCCCATTAATCACTCCTCTACTCCTCCCAGCTCCCTCCTCTCCCCATGCAAACCCAGCACTCACTTCTGAGACCACTAGAGGTTCTTCTCAGGTGGGGTGGAGGATGCCTGCATGATGTCCTGCTGCTGCTGGGAGAGGGTGTGCATGGAGCTGGAGGTGGGTGTAGGCACTGGGATGGAGAACACACTCTGGGTCTCACTGGAGCTGGCATCCCTCACAAACAGCTCGTCATTCACGATGCACAGACTGAAGGAAAAATGGGCCCTCAGACAACGGATGGATGGACACCCACACCCCCTATATTGACTCTGCTCCCACTGGCACTCAGCAACCAGACTCCTTCCATGCCCCTCCTGTGTCTGTCTCCCAGGATCCTTGACTGGTACATCTGCCCCTCCCCACAGAGCCCACCATTGGAGAGACTGTCTACCACCTTCACTTGATTTATAGGTTTATCCCCATCCCAGGGACAATTTCGCATTTACCCTTTACCACAGCCCAAAGGGTGGATGGTCTGATCCCCATTCTCGGAAGAAGACACTGAGTCACAGAGAGGTCATGTGACTTGACCAAGGTCACACAGCAAGTGAGTGTTTTGTAAAGGAGAGGACCCATAGGCCGATTCCAGAGCCCATGGTCTTCTTAACCACTAGGCTAGACTGCTCTTGGGATCTCCCTGCTGGCTTTCCACAATACTGAGTAAACTTAAGGTCTGCGCCACCACATTCCCATGCCCCTGAGCCCAGGCGGGGATGGGCATTCCTGCCCACAACAGGGCTCTCACCTGGAATAGCTGGCAGGGGTAGCAATGAAGGTCCGGGTGAAGGCACGCACACAGCCCTGAGAACTTCCTTCCACTTCAACAGCGAACAAACAACAGTACCCCTTAGAGCCGCACATGCTGTCCATGCTCACACGGTGGTCCCCAATCAGGGTGTGTGACTGGACACTCATGCTGAGAGGGCAGTTGTTCACGGGGGCCAGGGTGTCGGGAATGGGGAGGGCAACTATAGGAGCAGTCTGCTCCCGGTGACAGGGCTCCTGACAACCACTTCACAAGTTCATGGGATGCATTTTTCCACCTGCCCAAGTGGTGGGTACTACTACCCCATTGTGCAAATGCGGAAACTGCGAGGTTAAGTAACAGCCCAAGTTCTCAGAGTAAGGATCTGGGATGAGAGCCAACAAATTCCACAGCCTGTGTCCCCAACGCTCAGGGTCTGCAGGGCAGACAGGCATGGACAGAGCTCAGACCTGGGTTGTCTGTGGGAAGACTGAGGGCTGGAGAACACAGTGGGGAAGGGGATGGGAGGGGAAGGAGGGAAGGAAAGGGAAGGGAAGGGAAAGGAAGGGAAAAGAGGCGTAAGGAAGGGAAACGAAGGGAGGGGAAGGGAAGGGAAAAGTAGGGGGAAAGGGAAGGGAAGGGAGGGGAAAAGTAGGGGGAAAAGGGAAGGGAAGGGAAGAGAAGGGGAAAGAAAGGGAAGGGAAGGAAAGAAAAGGGGTCAGGGAAGCTGGTTGGTTCTGGGAGTGAGGCTGGCCAGGGGGCGACAGCAGTGGGGCATCTGGGGTGGGGGTCTACACGCACTCACCTTCCTTGAACACCCCACTGACGGAGAAGCAGAGCAACGTTTCCTAAAAGGGAAGAGCCCAGGCGCCCAGTCACCACCTCCACCTCCTACCCACCTGCGGCTTCCTGGGCCCGCCCTAGGGAGGAAGCAGGCGCTCACCGTCTGAAACCACGTGTCCACCACGAAGGAGCTGAAGTTATGCTGAGTCTTGGGCAACACACAGAGGGTGTGCACAATGACACGTTTTGTGTGCTTCAGCAGCTGGACCCGCAGGTCTGTGAGGGGAGGGTAAGCGAGTGAAGGTCAGGGGCTGCCATGCCCTGGGCCCTATGATTGACCCCTTCACCGCCCTTTCCCACCCAGTCTTCCCATCACACACTCACGGGGGTCCTTGAGCTTCTTCATATTCCTGCTGTCCTTGAAGTGCTCGCACAAGCTGCTTCTAGGAGACAAAGAGCAACAGTGGGTGGTGGGTGTTTGCAGGAGCTGGCCTGTGTCTGCTGGGGAGCCACACGGCCCAGGAGCAAAGCCTGTGCTGTGATACTCACGGGGCTGGGTCCTCGGGGTGGAAGGGAATGGTCAGGGAGAAGCAGGCCTCCTCGTGATAAGCACCCGCGAGACCCTGTCGGTCTCCATAGTCATAGATGAAGTAGTACCTGAGGGGGAGCAATGAGGACAGTCTATCTCTGTGGTCTGGACCTCAAATGAGACTTGAAAGCTCCCCTGAGCAGACCTGTGCTTAGGTGGCCTCAACTTTCTTAGCCCTCCTCCCCTTGCTCACCTTCCCAGAGGTACTTACTGCTGCAGGAATTGCAGGACTAGGCTCTTCAGCTCATCAGATCCAAAGTAGTTTCCCTGGAATCAAAACAGTCCTCAGGACCAGGGCTGACACCCCCTTCCCATGCACCACTTAAAACCCGGCTTGATCCCCCATCCTCACCTTGCAGGTTGGTAAGTGCTTGCTGGCTTCAATACCACACTTAGCCAGTGGGGATGTCTCCTGGCCATCCTGGGGAAGAGAAGAGGAAGTCAGCAGTGCAGACCAGGAGGTGGTACTGGATGATCAGGGAAAAGGATGGGCCCAAGAGAGGGTGAGGGTCAGAGGTCAGGGGTGAAAGGGCCCTGGAAATTCCATGGGCAGGACTACAGTTTGGATCATCACCGTGGGTTCCCCAAGGCCTGTGAAGAACGCGGTTGAAGAAGACCCAGAGCCTTTGTCAGGTTCCCACGGGGCTGTACCATCTCCCTCCGCCCAGGACTTTTAAGGGTCAGTTTCAAAACTGTAACTGGGGCGAGACCTAATGGGGTTCAGAGTAGTTTGTGGGTGCTGTCAGTGCCAGTTAGAGGAGTCAGTGAACAAGGAATACACTTACCAAGGTTAGTAACTTGGGGAACAATTCCAGGATGGAGCTGCCAAAATCAAGACAAAACAGAAAAGTCAGTGAAACTGTGGAGGTGACCCTCCTCCTCATGGGAGCAACTACACCCACACCCAAGTGTCCCAGTCTTCCAAGGCCCTGAACACGTCCCCCATCGACTGGCACAGAGGGAGAGCATGCCCTACCTCCCTCCCCACCTCCCTTCCTCCCTTCCTCTCCTTCCCCTGGGTAACTATCCCCCAAGACTGCCCAGACTCCCTTCTCCAGTGCCACAGGGACCAGCATTTCAAACCCATGCTGCAGGGGTTCTTTCCCCTCCCTTCCTTCCTCCAGGGCCACACTGAAGGCTGTGGGGAGAAGAGGGAATGGGGTGTGTGCCCGAGGCTCTGCTGCCTCACTGGGGGTCCAGCTCTCTGCCAAGGCCTGCACCAAGACCTGGACTCCCCCCATGGATGGCCCAGGATGCTGGGGCAGGGAGGTGAGTGAGGTGGGGTTCAGGAGGCAAGGAGGGAGATGGAGGGGGATGAAGACAGAAAGGGAGTGAAGGTACGAGGGGAGAGATGACAGAGACATACGGGCCTAGAGACAAGGGAGAGAGAGAAAACAAAGGGAAGGGAAAGAAACTCTCCCGTGGTAGGGGTAAGGGAAGAAGAGAGAAGAAAGGGGAAATGGCGCCCCTTTTGCAGCTCTTCACCTGCCCCAGAATGGCTGAGACACAGCAAGTAAGAATGTAAAATATGCACATATTGGGCTGGGGGCCCATTGGATGTTGGTTGAAACTTTGTCAACTTTGTGATGCAGAGAGGAGAGCATAGGGCCTGTAGTCCTCCCAGAGGGCCACGTCAGCTGCCCCTTGCAAACGGGCACTTTCGGGAGTAGCTCAGGATCCCAGTGGATAACAGAGGATACATCTGACCTTATGTTGGTTGACTTATCAGGGAAGGTGGTGCACAGGGGGTTTCTGTCTGCACACATCCCTTCTGGCTCCAGCCGCTCACCCTTGTCCATCTCCCCTGCAGACTTCACCTGTGATGATGAGGAGGAACCACATGGGCCAGAGAAACAGAGCCAGGACGGCCGTGCACCCCTAGTCCCTTCCTTTTCCTACAAATCCATTTCCCTTCCTCTGATATCTGTTGAGAACACAAGAGGGGCTGGGTAAGCTCCAGGAAATCTGAGCCCTGGGATCAAGCAAGACCATGCCCCTGTCCTGCCCTCTTGCCCCCGGCTAGCCCTGCTCATGCCCTCGACACACACCCTTTCATTAGCCTCATTGTAAATCACGCCGTTGACATTCTTCAGTGCGAAGGCAATGTTGGCGTTCTCAATGAAGAACTGGGCCTGCATTTTCTCATAGTGAAACTGTAGGGAGAGTGACAAGAGAAGCATAATATGAGACCAGAGCCATTTCTCATCTGGGCCTGCCATCTATCCCGTTTCCTCTCATCGGCCTCAATGTCCTCTCTTACTTCGACTGGGGTGAAGGGGACACTGCATTGCTTCTGAATCAAATTCAGCAGCCACTTCTCATCATATTTAATACCGAAGGGAATCTAGGAGCCAAAGAAATAATTGGGGAAAGAAAAGTGATACAATGGAATCCAAGGTTAAGATAAGACCCAGCTGTGTCTTGCTTTAGGATCTTTATTCAGGCTTTAGGTAATTTCTTAAGATAGGACAATATCTGTTATCGCTAACTTTTACACCAGACATGGACTTCCTAAATTCCCTTTCTTTCCATTTAAATACTTTTCCTGAAATGAGCGACTTCATATCTTTCACATGTACTTACTTTTATAAAGTTCTAAGAGATCCTACCTAAGGCAGACCTGGCCTGCCGCTCTGACAAGGACCCCAGAGACTCAGCCTCCTCCCACACTCAGCTTGAGCCAAACTGCGTCGTTTGGTGTGAAGTTGCTCCGTCTCCTCGGCAGTAGTTTCCTCCTTTGTTTTTAGACAGCCTCTCCCATGCTCCCTGCAGTCAGTGTGCTCCCTTTATATTGCTTCTCTGAACCTGCCCTCACATGATCTAGGAAGTTAACTCCTAGTAAGAACAAGACAGATGACCAACTCCACTGCCACGAGAGAAAAGTTCCCAGCATCTCTGCGCGCCCCAACATGACTCCCTCTGTCATCTTCTTCTACATGTTAGGTCCATTTAGCCAGCACACTCACTCTGATCTTGAACCAGCTCCCCAAAGTCTCATCCTGCCTGTTTCTCTCCATTTTTCTCTCTGGAGGCTTTTGCTCTGTCGCCTTGTTAACATGGGTTTCATCTTGTTTCTGAAAATTGCCTCTCCAATGGCAGGATGGAATGGCATAGGGAGCACTGTGGGGAAGTGGAGAGAAGAAAGTGTCCGTATAGTCTTGGGAAGTCTTCTCTACATTTTCCCCAATGATAGCAGAGCTACAATAAAGATTGCTCAACCATTAACCTGATCCCATCATTCCTCACTCTTCCAGGTTAGAGAGAAGAATGACATATTTAACTACAAGGTTTTGTTTTTCACTGGTTGATACTTGTCAGCCATGCTGCCTCGTCACTTACTATCTTACTCCAGTGTCCTTGTGAACATCACTTGTTGCTTGATCTCCATCTTGTTGTTGCTGGGATGAAGGATGAATACCAGACCTGACTTCTTCAGACCAATTGTTATACCTCCTTTGGTAAATATGCCAGCATCTTGCTCTTCTTTGTAAGGAGGTAACTTGCTTATTGTACCCTGAAATTGAGAATATCACATCAATTGTCTCAGTACCAGAAAAACTCCTGGGTAAATATCATGGCTAATGAAGAAATATCACCAACTTTATAATCTAAATAGGAAATTATCAAAGTTAGGAAGAAAAAAAAAGGCTGAGAGACTTCACTGTGTTTCTGCTTCTCAGGAAATGAGAGGTGGGCAGCATTCACAGCCGAGAAGAAAACAAGCACAGAGGAAAGGGTCTGGACCCAGGGTTTAGTCTGTGATGTTAGTTCCTGCTCTGCTTGGTTCAGGTTATGTGACCTGGGACAAGTGGCTTTTCATCTCTAACTCTCTCTTCCCTGCTCGGCTCTAGGTGCACAATAAAACCTACCCTGAAATCTACCCTGGTGTGTTGGTTCAAGGGTCAAAGGTGACCTCCCTGCCTGACGGAAGAATTAGAGATATGAAAGATAAGTCCGATGAAAAGATCCAGAATGGAGCCTGGAGAGACATAGCATGGAGAATACCAAAAGCAAGGGAGAGGTAATTAAAGGTGATGCAGTGAACATAGCTAACACATGGTTAATGTGAGTCCCAGAAAGAAGGGGAGGGAACAGTGGAGAAGTGGTATTTGAAGAGATCTTGGTTGAGAAGTTTCCAAAAGTAACAAGATATCAACTCAGTGTAACAGTATTATTGTAACAGGAGAAAAAGTATGCTTTAAAGAAAAACATTCTTAAGGAAAAGGCATTCATTTCATCATCCTGTAACAAAAACTCGGAAAATTTGTGACCAGAAGTCTCAAACTAAAAGAAATATTATAGGCTCTTTCTTGGGCAGAAGAAATATCATCCCACGTGGAGGCGCATAGATACAGGAAAGAAAGACTAATGACATTTGTGAATATGTAGGCGAATTTAAATGAGAGTTGATTATATAACACAATGATAGTAATTTCTTCTGGGGATTTAAATATATAGAGAATGAAAATGCATGACAATAAATTTGGAGGGAGTATATGGAATCAAAGTGTCTCAAGGTCCCATAATTGTCTGAGGCGTTCTAAAGAGCTAATTAACTAATATGAGACAGTGACAAGGCAAAAATGTACATTGTAATCTTAAGGGTAAGCACGACCAGAATGGCAAAAGAATGTTTAACTAGATAGCCACATGAGGTGACAGTTTAACAGTTACAAAATATTAACCCTTTCAAAGGAAAGGAAAGGAAAAGGAACTTAGAAGAGCCAAAAATAAATATACAGTAACATGATATACATAAACCAAATTACATCTATTTTTACCTAAAAAGATTCAGGCTAAATATTCCAAATAGAAAGACAGATATTATCAGACTGTACAAGAAACCTTCCATCAAATGCTCCTTAAAAGAGACACATGCAAAATTTAATCATCAGGAAATTCTGAAAATAAAAAAATGGCAAAATGTATACCTTCTCCACATTAACCTAAAGAAAGCTGGTATAACCACATTAGTAAAAGAAAAGGTACACTTTAAAGAAAAAAAACATTACAAGAGAAAGAGGGAGATTTCCTTATGATAACAGGTGCAATGCAATAAGAAGATATTAATACAAAATTCTGAATTTGTATGCATGTCTTAAGACAAAGCCAAAATATGCAAAGCAAATACCGACAGAAATAAACAGCAAATGGAGAAATCCACAGTCACAGTGGGAAATTTTAACACAGCTCACTGAGTGACCAATAAAGTGGCAGAGAAACACTCAGCTTCTGGGAGGAGATTTTAAAATGTGACTTAAATAAATTAACAAATGTATTTAATTGACATAGAACAATCCACATAACAACTACTCCTCAAACATTCCGGAATAAATCGTATGTTGGGCAATAAAGCCAGCCTCAAGAACCTTTTCTGGGCTAATACAATCTACCCTGCCTAGTTAAAGTAAGATTCAAGGGTAATAGTGGGTTTTCTTCCCCTCTCCCACCTCTATTATTAATCCAAAGAATATTAGCTTATACTAACCCTACCCCCCGTCTAGGGGACCATTTCCACTCTCCAAGCCCTAGGTCACATGACTCATGCCTTTTCCCTAACCAGGGGAAAAAATTCACCTCAGCGATTGTCATTTCCATAGGAGGGGAGGTTTTCCATGTGGAATCAGGATGGGAGTGTCAGAACCCATTTCCTCAAGAGAGTGGAAACTAGTCAGCCTGGGCCTTCTCCACCCCTTCTCTAAAGGGGGGTCAGATGGTTGGGTGTCCTGTGGATTGGGGTTAGGGAGGGAACCCAGAACCCCTCCTGCCCTATGGAGATCTGAGGAAAAGGTCTCATGCTAATCAACTCACCCATGGGGTAGCCTGAAGGCAGTGATCTGTCACCACCGTCCTCACAGGCTGCTCGTGAAGAGAATGTGTGGGTCTGGAGCTGGAGGTTTGGAGAATATCAAGGAGGGATGCCAAGGAAGGAGACAGCAGGCCCCAAATTCTGTCTCAGGGCCGCAGAAGATGGAGTCCTAGCAGGAAGTCCCTTCCCCAAGGGCATAGAGGAGGAGAGCCCTGGGAGCCAGAGGAGACTTAACTTCCTGTAATTACTGCCCCCTGAGTTTGCTACCAACCTAACACCCAGGGAACTCTTTCCAACTGTACCACCCTTGCAGAGGAGGCTATCTGGAATCAGGAGGCTTAGGGGACCTTGGTACTTCTGGTTGCAAACACAGGGAGCTCTGTATGCCAGACTCTGGATCAGCTACACTACATTGTGTTCCTTCATTCTGCAAACCCAGAGAACTCTGTGTGCCAGCTGTAGGCCAGACTCTGTACTTGCTACATTGCCTCTTTTCTTTCATGAATTCTTCACAAGGGGACTCTGATATCAGAATCACCAACTTTTCAAGGTTGATGAGGCTTCCTGAGGTGCTGGAGCTTGTCTAGGGTCATTCACATGCTACTTAGAGAAACAGAGACTGGAATTGAGCTCCATGGAATAGAAGATGACTTCTCCATGCATAGCTTTACTAAATTCTTGGTGCAATATAGGGGATTTTCTGAAGTTTACACAAAGTAACTGAATAGTCTAAAAATAATCAAATGGATAGAATTAACTCTAACCCATTCCGGAGAGATAATACCAAAACAACAACAAAAGACACTTGAAAATATAAAGGAAATATCAAACAGAGTTTGGTGGGTCACTGTAATGATAGTGAAAGCAAACAACAAACAAACAAACAAAAACCCGTAGCCTTTCCTTTTTTTAAAAAAATGTAGTCACTGTAGGCAGATATCCCCTAGTGGCTAGAACCACAACGGTAGCTCTGAAAGTCTCAAATCAGAGGGATCTGTAAAGAGGGAAGGAGGGAGGAGACTGGGCTCCAGTTTATGAGCCAGAACTTTGTGGAATTTTCCAATACCTTCTGGAATTTTCCACTACTTGCCTTCCTTCCCTTACTAGATCTCTATGCCCTGAAGTCCAACGCCTGAGAAAGGTGAAGAAAAATCTGCACATGAGAGTGTGAACATCTGAGGTGAGGGAAATGTAAGACAGAAATGCATATGAATACACAGATACACTGTCAAGTCAAAAGTTGAAAATTCTGACTTTTTATGAAACAGTATCATGTGAACTCTTTGATAACATGGTAAATATATGTGAACTTTTTTTGTCAGTCGATTATTAGATCCTTTCAAGTGTTCCTCTCGACAGATTAGCCTAATCACAGAATCTTAAATGTTAAAAATGTATACTTAGAAAATAAAATCATTCCGCACCTTCCATCTACGTGATCCCCTCACCATGACTCACAGATACCCAAGATATCCAATGTAAAAGGATTGGTGCACATTTGCCAGATGTATTTCTCTTTAGGTGATGTGAATACCTAACTTAAAACATTTGTGTAGTTATGCAGTTCTGTACATATTCTTTTTAAATTTTGCCATTACAGGGACTTCCCTAGCGGTCCAGTGGTTAAGACTCTGCACTCCCAATGCAGGGGACACAGGTTCGATCCCTGGTTGGGGAACTAAGATCCCGCATGCTGCAAGGTGCAAAAATAAATAAATAAACAAACAAATAAATAAATAAAAATAAAATGTTCAATTTCATAAGCAATTTTATGCAAATTGATTTTTTTCATTTATTATGACATCTTTCGATTTTCTCTTCTTCAGTTAATGGTTTGGCATCTTTCCAGATCTTTACTGAAGAAGCATTTTTATTTTTAGATGAATTGAATTATTTGTGGTTATCTTTTGTCCCTTTCCCTGCTGATTAACAGCAATCCTGTTTGTTCTTGCACATGAGCACAAAATCTGTAATACTGTTTGAAATGTTGTCTCCCAGCTTTTCAAACTTTTAATTTTTTTTCTTTTGACAGTACAGAAATTGCTTTAATTTTCATGGATTTTTAAAATTTAAAAATAACACAGCTATGACAGAAAAAATGAGTAATACATAGGGTTGCATCAAATACTAGTCCACTGGGAATTCTAGATTCAAAACCTTGATGGCTTCAGGGCAAAATGGAAAAGAGCTTTAGACCAAATTCTACATTGGTGAATATTGGGGAAAATATTTGAATACATGTTCGCTTATAGGGGACACCATGTAAAGTGCCTCTGGCCTAAAATAATTCCGTAAATGATCATTTCCTTCCCTCCATGGAGGTTAATTTCCTCTGCTTCAACCTGAGCCCCACACAAATTCCCCAGGACAGCTCAATCTCTGTAGCCCCATATCCAGGCCTCCAGGCTCAAGGGAGTAGATTTCATCTACATCCCCTTCAAGACCAAGACATGGGGGAGAGGGCTGTTTGAGTACCCTATCAGCGTGGCATTGACACTAGGACAACCAAAACGATATATGTGACCCAAGAAAATCTTTTAACTCTGTCACAAACTTAATTAGAAAAATTGAAGGAAAATTAGAAAAAGCCCATGTCTCCCAAACAGAAATGTCACATATAAAGGAGTGCGAATTATTGGGAAAGTGTTTGGAACATATTTTATAGCCAAATGTTTAATATTATATTATATAAATAAATCTGATTAGTAAAAGAGCATCATTCAAAGTCTATTAAAAAATTTAAATAAGAACTATGAATCACAAACATATAAAGATTAAACAAAAACAATTATATATGCATGTATGTATGTGTACATATATTTACATACGCATATACACATAAGCATACACATATAACATATGTATACATAGTATGTATACATATTGTGAGCAAATTTTGGAAGAATAAGTATGTTCATGTAAACTTACTTATATTGTACTGTACACAGAGAAATACATCCGGGAAATATAAACTAAATTACCAACAATATACATCTTGCTATGTAAAAAGATGAAAAAAAATAGAAATATATTTTCTCTAGCATATACACATTCCTGCATTTCATTAGTTTTGGAAAGAAAGATATTAATTTGAAATCAGAAGAATAAAAGATGCAAATTTTTATAATATTATAGTATATACCTAGCTGGGAATTTCACCGCAAAAAATTATGTATGTGACTTAACTGTGTTTATATATAAATCTGTATATTTTTTCACATTACCCTTGTCTCTCAATTATACATATAAAGGTTTCCTCTCACTATTGGGAGGAAGGGGCTGAAGAAAATTCTTGCCACTAGACTTAATGTACCTGGGCTCTAACTCACCCTTAATGCTTCATTCACCACAAAATCTTCCAGATATTTCCGTCCGATGGGCACCTTGCTCCCTTCCTCCTGCCAAGGCTTCCTGCTATGTGACATCCAAGCTGCCATTTCAGATATGCTCACCAGGTGGCACAGACCTCCAATTTCTGAATTTTCTTCAGTGAAAAATGTTATTTGGGAAAGGGAAAGAAAAATCTATTAAAAGTTACCTTGCATTGCGAGTGGTGGAAGAACATGTAAAATAAAATCATGCTCAAATTGCTTTACCTAACGACTTTCTTCTCTATGGTTTCACAGATAGAAATCAGAGTAATAATATAGGACTCCTCTTAGAGGGCTGGTGGTCAGTAAAGGCCTGAGGTGGGAGCAAGGAGGGCAGAAGGGGTTCAGGTACTTTCTACAACTGTCCTGTTAAGTTTCACAAAGTTTTTTCCCAGCGTGACAAACTTCTGAGTAAGGGATTGCCACTCTGGATTTTCCAAATGGATAAACCAGGTTACAGGGTATTTCCTTCCTGGTTACATCTGGCTAGTCTCCACCCTCTCCTCTTCTGCTGGCTAAAGCCTCCTTAGGCTCAGGTCTCAGCTTAAACTTCACTTCACATGAGAAGTCTCAGACATACCCTACTGGTTTGATTACCACTAGGCATCTAGTAACTCCACCACCTATACCATCTCCAGACACGTGTTTCATGTGAAAGGGGACCAAAGACTGTGAACTCACAATGTTTCATAGGCTGTAGCATCACACAGTGGACTTAAGATGCTGAAATTTTCAAATAACTTGTCTGAAGAGTTGCCTCAGGTTCTCTCTGCCACTTTTGAGAGGGATGTTGGGGACACAGGTCAGTTCAGCAACGGAAATGCAGAGTTCCTCCACAGACAGCAATCGGAGCGTGTAGTTCAGAGAAGCTGAGGAGGCTGTGGATTGATGCTTCTTCCTCTACAAGAGCCCATGAGAGTACTACAACGAGAGTCTGTGATTTTTAGCAGGCATAGTTTGCACGGCAAAGACCAAATGAAACTTCCAGAGGTAAAATTGAAGGTTTGAAAGGTTTTGAATAATTTGCTGCGTGGAATACTCTTAAATATATTTCAAAATATTTAAATGAACTTGGAAAATAGTAAAAAATAATAATAATAAAGGAAGGAAGCAAAATGTTCCTTTAACCCCTGATGAGTTATCATCATTTTTATATTCTCATTAATTTTCTGCAGAATAGGACACTGGATTATCTTTTAATCTACACATAACATTTAATCCTTTTGACATAACTACAAACTCCACATTGTGATTCATTCTTTACTGATAAGGAAACCGAGCCTCAGATTTCAGGCCTGGCTGAGACTAAGGCACTTTTGTGACCTTCACTGTCTTGTGATTTAAATAAATCTTGACAAGGGTCCTATGAGGGGGAGAATCCTCAGTCCCGGGATGGGGAACCTGAGGTCTGGGACCTTAATGTCCCACACGGCCCCATGTCATGCTCCTACTCACCGGCTGATTCCAGACTGCAACCCACGTCTTCTGAACCCAGAATTTACTCTTCCTACTGATTCACCAGGCCTTGCTTTATTTATTGGATATAATTTTATGGGCTTTGTTTACAACTGTAACAGGAATTCACACTCAATTTACACAATGTGGAAAATACATTCAAGGATGGAGGGAAATTGCAAATAGCAGCAACACTACAAAACACTGACATACATAGTTAACTTTATGGTTTCCCTTGCTGACAACTGAAAGCAATATAAAAGCTAGTTTCAATTTACTGTGACGATTTGAGACAAGTTTTGTTTTTATTTCCACTGTTTTAAAACCATATCACCCATGCCACTCTCTCACTTTGTCCCAGCTTACCCTTCCCCCTCCCTATATCCTCAAGTCCATTCTCTAGTAGGTCTGTGTCTTTATTCCCGTCTTGCCCCTAGGTTCTTCATGACCATTTTTTTTTAGATTCCATGTATATGTGATAGCATACGGTATTTTTTTTTCTCTTTCTGACTTACTTCACTCTATTTGACAGACTCTAGGTCCATCCACCTCACTACAAATAACTCAGTTTCATTTCTTTTTATGGCTGAGTAATATTCCATTGTATATATGTGCCACATCTTCTTTATCCATTCATCTGTTGATGGACACTTAGGTTGCTTCCACATCCTGGCTATTGTAAATAGCGCTTCAATGAACATTTTCATACATGACTCTTTTTGAATTATGGTTTTCTCAGGGTATATGCCCAAGGACACTGGCTTATCTTTCAATCTACACATAACATTTAATCCTTTTGACATAACTACAAACTCCACATTGTGATTCATTCTTTACTGATAAGGAAACCGAGCCTCAGATTTCAGGCCTGGCTGAGACTAAGGCACTTTTGTGACCTTCACTGTCTTGTGATTTAAATAAATCTTGACAAGGGTCCTATGAGGGGGAGAATCCTCAGTCCCGGGATGGGGAACCTGAGGTCTGGGACCTTAATGTCCCACACGGCCCCATGTCATGCTCCTACTCACCGGCTGATTCCAGACTGCAACCCACGTCTTCTGAACCCAGAATTTACTCTTCCTACTGATTCACCAGGCCTTGCTTTATTTATTGGATATAATTTTATGGGCTTTGTTTACAACTGTAACAGGAATTCACACTCAATTTACACAATGTGGAAAATACATTCAAGGATGGAGGGAAATTGCAAATAGCAGCAACACTACAAAACACTGACATACATAGTTAACTTTATGGTTTCCCTTGCTGACAACTGAAAGCAATATAAAAGCTAGTTTCAATTTACTGTGACGATTTGAGACAAGTTTTGTTTTTATTTCCACTGTTTTAAAACCATATCACCCATGCCACTCTCTCACTTTGTCCCAGCTTACCCTTCCCCCTCCCTATATCCTCAAGTCCATTCTCTAGTAGGTCTGTGTCTTTATTCCCGTCTTAGCTCTTCTGCCCACTTTTGGATTGGGTTGTTTGTTTTTTTGATATTGAGCTGCATAGCTAGTGGGAAGCAGCCGCATAGAACAGGGAGATCTGCTCAGTGCTTTGTGACCACATAGAGGGGTGGGATAGGGAGGGTGGGAGTAGATTCCATGTATATGTGATAGCATACGGTATTTTTTTTTCTCTTTCTGACTTACTTCACTCTATTTGACAGACTCTAGGTCCATCCACCTCACTACAAATAACTCAGTTTCATTTCTTTTTATGGCTGAGTAATATTCCATTGTATATATGTGCCACATCTTCTTTATCCATTCATCTGTTGATGGACACTTAGGTTGCT
>NC_041234.1:78880027-78980699 GCF_002837175.3 Physeter macrocephalus | reverse complement strand
ATGGGGACATATGTATATGTATAACTGATTCACTTTGTTAGAAAGCAGAAACTAACACACTATTGTAAAGCAATTATACTCCAATAAGATGTTAAAAAAAAGTATATATAATTGAGCTTCCGTCAATATCCTGTTGAGAAATAGTTGCCTTTTGAAAGGGATCAACATTTTAAGCTAATGGGATAATCTTTAATGGAGTAATTTGAGGCCTAGAATAGGTAAGTGGGAGGTAATTTAGGGTAGATTATTTGAAATTATAGCATTTAGGTACACAGTGGTGTGTTTAGCTTAACAATATGTTCTCTGAAAAAATATGTGCATGCATGTACACACTCATATATATATTATAAATTCACTGATAAAAAGATATTTACAAATAATACAAGTAGTGGAAAATTCCAGAAGGTACTGGAAAATTCCACAAAGTTCTGGCTCATAAACTGGAGCCCAGTCTCCTCCCTCCTTCCCTCTTTACAGATCCCTCTGACTTGAGACTTTCAGAGCTACAGTTGTGGTTCTAGCCACTAGGGGATATCTGCCTACAGTGACTACATTTATATGTTAATTAGTTTTATAAAAGTGAAACAATAAAGATATATGTTGGAAACTACTATGTTCACTAGTTTTTCAATGACTAGTGATTTCTTTACTGAGCTATATAATAGTTTCAGATCACGGGAGACTATTCCTCCAATTTATAATAATTTTAAATTGTTACAATTTGTAGCAAATTATACCTATAGACCCACCCCCACACACACACAAAAACCATATCACCCAGATATTGCTTTTAACTGAAAAGAAAAGCTATATATTATTTCTCAATGGAAATGAATTAACAGCTATAAGAATATCATCGGCAAAACCAAGTAGAAATACATGTTTCTCAAAAATAATTTATGTCCTCAAAATTAGAGAGTTTCCTTTTAAATCATTACAATTAAAATCTGCATTACAACGTGTTTGCTAATAGGTAACAAACTGTAGTAATTGAGGTCAGAATTAAGACGCTTTCATTCATACTCATGGATACTTTGACCAAAACCCTTGAATCTGATTAATTTGGTGATGTATCAAAACTCAGTTTGACAAAAAGATAACCTACCGAGTGGGAGAAAAATATTTGCAAATGATATGACCAATAAAGGGTTAATATCCAAAGCATATAAACAGCTCATACAACTCAATAGCCAAAAACCAAACAAACTGATTACAAAATGGGCAGAAGACCTGAATAGACATGTTTCCAAAGAAGACATACAGATAGGCAACAGGTCATGGAAAGATGCTCAACATTGCTAATCATCAGAGAAATGAACATCAAAACCACAATGAGATATCACCTCACACTTGTCAGAATGGCTATCATCAAAAATTCTACAAATAACAAATGGCGTGGATGTAAAGAAAAGGGAACACTTGTACACTGTTGTTGCGAATGTAAATTGGTGCAGACACTATGGAAAACAGTATGGAGGCTCATCAAAAAAACTAAAAATAGAACTCCCAAATGATCTAGAAATTCCACTCCTGGGTCTATCTCCAAAGAAAACAAAAACACTTACTGGAAAAGATACGTGCACCCCAACGTTCATAGAAGCCTTATTTATAATAGTCAAGATATGGAAGCAACCTAACTGTCCATCAACAGATGAATGGTTATTGAAGATGTGGTATATATATAATGGAATGTCATTCAGCCATAAAAAATAATGAAATTTTGCCATTTGCAACAACATAGACGGACTTGGAACATGTTATGCTTATCAACGTAAATTAGACAAAGACAAATACTGTATGATATCACTTACGTGTGGAATCTAAAATATAAAATGAACTAGTGAATTTAACAAAAAAGAAACAGACTCACAGATACAGAGAACAAACTAGTGGTTACCAGTGGGTAACCATTACCTTATAGCACAGCGGTGCCCAATTTTGCTCACTAAGTGGGCAGAGGGAAGGGAGGAGGGGCAAGATAGAGGTAGGGAGTTAAGAGGTACAAAATACTATGTATACAATAAAAAAGCTACGAGTGTATATTGTACAGCACAGGGAAACTTAGCCATTATTTTATAATAACTTTAAATGGAGTATAATCTATAAAAATGTTGAATCACTATGTTGTACACCTGAAACTGATATAAATCAACTATATGATTATGCTTGCAAAAATACTAGTGGCCTTTAAACATATCACAATATCAAAATTAGGTAACATTTGTTTTGGCCCAGGCAACATTTATTCATAAAACTATTATGTGACATTTTCATCCCTATTGTACAGATGAAATAGATAAGAAACTAAGAGGTTAAGTACTTTGCGTAAGCTTGCAAACTTAAAAAGGGACCCATCAGGATTTTGAATCCAAATAACAAGGATCCACAGCCCATGAATATATAAGGTGATAGAACTTGAGACATGGAAGCACACAGATATTATCAAGTTTCAGCCAGAAAAAACCACACTGACACACACTTACATGTACAGATCCATTGTCAAAAATTGTAATCAGATTCTTTTCTGTATGAATCAGTATTCTTTGAATACATTTCCAAAACAATAAAACCATAACTACTTTATCTGTGAAAGTATTTTGTGTTTTCAAATTTTTATCAATAAATTTTTCTGTTTATAGAATTTCAAGCAATATAGAACTGTACATGTATAAAATTAAATTACCCTGAATCTCCCTCCTGCCTGACTCCTGTCTCCTGACCCAAAGGTGTCTATTATCAACAGACGGGTGCATGTTCTCCAGATGTGTTTCTCTATAGGTGAATTATCATCATAATCACAGATACACAAAAATATTTATTCATACATATTTTTTTCAATATTGGAATCACCTTATTCATATTTTGCAACTTGCTTTATTGCATCAAAAATAGTATCTCTTTATGTTTTCATTTGTATTTCATTAGCTGTGTTTTTAAATGTTTCTAAGACATGTATATTGCTCTTTGAATGAATTCTGTTTATATTTATATTAGTTATCTATTGGTGAAAAATAAATTACTCAAAAATTTAGATGTTTAAAATAACAAATATATAATACTACACCATTTCTTTGGATCAAGAATCAGGGAGAAGCTAAAGTGGAAGGCTCTGGCTCAGGGTCTCTCACAAGGCTGCAATCAAGGCAAAGGTAGCTGGTTACTGGCAGGTCTCAGGGCCTCACTACTTCTGGCCAGAGACATGGGTTCCTTGTTACTCGGGTAGCTCACAACATGGCAGCTGGCTTCTATCAGAATGAGCATGAGACCAAAAAGGAAGACACAGCCTCTTTGTAACCTTGTCTCAAAATTGAACCCCATCTCTTCTCATATATTCTTGCCATTAAAGGAAGTCACTAACTCCAGGCCACACACAATAGGCCAAATTATATAAGGAAGTGAATGCCAGAAGGCAAAGATAATTAGAGACTGTTTTAGGGGCTGCCTACCACAACATCATTAGATTATCTGTTTATATTGGTTCCTGGGAATGCTTCACTATCATGAGAATTCACTTCATATAATTTTCAAGTATTTACTCCAGGCTTGTCAAGCAAGTTTTAATGATTATTTTGTAATACAGTCTTTTAAATTTTAATATTATAATTTGAAAGTAATATGGCTCATTATATTTAAAAAATTGATACCCTGGGCAGCATGAAATATGAGCACTGAAAGAAATTAGGATTAGGACATGTCCTGGTGGCTTCAGGACACAATAAGAGAAGCTTTAGTGAAGTCTAGGTTACACTACTAAGCAGGCATTAACAAAGCAGTTTCCCCCTTTTATCTAACTTCTCCAAACTTCCTATACTCTGATGTAAACAGTGGATTTAATAATAGTTTACTCAAATAAATGTGAAGATTAAAGGATATACAATTTAGAGTTCCACTTCCATAAAATAGTTTTGTCAACATTAATATCCTACTCTTCAGACCACCTATCCTAGAGGAAGCACCTCTTCTGACTGAGATCTTGTCTACCACCTTAAAACCAGTCAATTCACTTGGTCCCCATTCACAGGTGTCTTGGCTCCAGGGACATGATTTCATTTCTGTCATCGTCATCATCATCATCAAGAGGGGTTTTTGAGTGAGTGCCCATAGAGGAGTGTAAAATGACCAGTCCTTAAGCCCAGGTAGCCTATCACCTACATAAAAGATCGCTGGGTATACACAATGTATATCAACTTACTTTCATTATTACTCCCTCAAGGAGGTTCTTTAGACAGTTTTTCTTTGCCAACACTTTACTGCATAGAATGTGAAATTTTAATACCATAGATGTAGTTTATATATGTTTATGTACTGTGGACCTTTGGAGGGCCACAAACCATTGTAATGTCTACTTCCTTCCCCTATTCTCAAGAACCAATTTTCAGATTCTTGGTGGGAGGCCATATTGGCTTCACTGAGGATGAATGGAAAATTGTGATGGAGACAAAACCTGGAACGCCATCCCTGCCCATTATGTGGTGTGTCATTCAGGAATGCTTGCTTAGCCTCTGTTAGCCTGCCCTTTTTCATCTGTAAAAGGGCACCCATGATGCTTTCCTTACAGGACTATAGGGAGGAGTAAATGGGGAACCCTCCACAGAGTATATGGCACATTGTAGGACTTCAAGAAATGTGAGACATGGCCCACTTTTCTCCTCCCTCCTAGAAAGTTATGACTGTTATCTAAGCCTCCCCCTGTTGAGCCTTCAGGTAGCTGTAGCCACTACCTTTGCCTTGAGTGCAACCTTGTGAGAGACCCTGAGACATATCTGCCATAGAAATCACCTGGAAACATGGCAGTCAGAAATAGCACATATTCACACTTCCGTAATAAAGGAGGTTTGGGGCCATTTCTGTCTTGCAGGATGGCTTTGCTGAGGAATCCAAGGTGAGGTAAGAAGATCATCAAACCATTTTCTTTAATTCCTCATCATTTTATGTCCCTTTATTTTACCTTTTAGATTGATGTTGGAAAAGCAGTTTCCCATTGAGCCCCCAGATGAAGAGAGTGCAGATAAAGGGTAGGCAGGAATCACAAACCCTTGACTTTGACACCAGACCCATTACCCTCTACAGGACCATGCACTAGGATTTCATCTGCACCATCAGCTTCTTCAAAGAGAGGGGATGGGGAGCGAGTATTACCTCAGTGGGCACAGTTTAGAAACATGTAAAACTACAAGTTTTAAGTTCTAGAAGGCCATCATCTGTCAAGGAGACTGTTGGATGCCCTTTGGGGAGGGTAGGAGGTAGATCCCATTCCTGTCCCTTAAAAGATGCCTCTGGAAGATTGATCTTCCATTAGTGAATGAGTCTGTCATCTGTCAATGGGAATAATGATGCCATCCTCCCAGAGTTGTTGTGAGAATAATGTAAGGTATATAATTGTGTGCATGTTTCAACTATAAATACATAAGTACTATCATAGAACTAGTTCCCTTTAGCAACCTTTTTTAAATCTGAAAATAGTGGGTTTTTGAGATTTCTCTTTTAAGGTGACTCTGGGGCTGCTTTGATATGACTCCATGCTGCCCTGACCATTCTTTCACGTATTTCCTGGGACACAGGTGCCCAAGAAGTTCTGCAGCCAGTGTCCAAGAGTGCAGCAGCTGATGGGGACCTCACTATTTCTTCTCTCATAGATATTGCCAATGTCTCTGCAAAGAGGTTGTACCAATCTGTCCTCCACCAGCAGTGAATGGAGTTATTGTAGCCCCACATTTTCCACTTAAAGAGGATGCAGCGTAAACATAAAGTCACTGATTAGATTTTCTTTTCAAATTCTGGAATTATTTCAGGATATATTCTGAGGCACAAATGTGAAATATGCCATTTATAGGGAAATATAACAAAGAAAGATTAAAATGATCTAACGTTCTAGTACCAGGATATCAGATCAGGAAATAATAAAAACGTAAAACCCATCATGGACTCAGATCTGCACAAACAGGTGCTCTTGTCTTGTGGTTGTTTGTGCTAAATACTAATAAGATTATAAAGGTCAACTAAACAGTAAATATTAAAAATATTCAATGTCCATACTCTTTGACAAAGAAGTCCCACTTGTGGGATCTTGTTTTCCTGAGGCAGCCGGGTGAGACCCCTGCCATCATGACCCATCTGTCCACACTGTTCAGGGTTGAACCATCAACACAGATGACTCAGTGTCTTCAGGCCCCCTGACTCCTTGATTCAAAGGAGAAAATCTCTCTTACTGCTGGTTGCTCAGCCTTGATGAACCATCCACAGAACCACCACAAGCATTGATATGGAGCAGTGCTAGGTCCCTGCTCCTGGAGGGACATGTAGATCTCTGACCTCATCCCAGTGTGGGAGAAATCTCCCTTCTTTTCCCTCTCCAGGCTCTCAGAAGCCCTCTGTTCTGTAGCAGGTAGAAACAGCCCAATCCTTACTGTAAGTTTAAGGTTTTACAAAAGATGGAAGAAACACAGGTGTCAGACAGTTTCTGCTCCAAACCCTGTCACAAACTTCCCTGGAGGCAAGGGGAAGGGGCATCAAGCCTGGATTCCTGCTGCAGGGAAGCTAAACACAGGGAGAACAGAGATGACCACCTCAACAGTATGTGTCCTGATACATTTTGTACAGATCTGTCACCAGCAACTAAAGGTGCCCAGGCTGCCGGTTATATCCATAGTTATGGCAGTGGGCTTGGGGAGAAACCTCTTTGCCACGTGTTTCTGGTGAGGAGCCCATGCTTTTTTGTCACATACATCGTGAAGACAAGACAGCCATACCTCACCACCAGCACCTTGGTTCTCCTCCACAAAGCCTTCTTTGTGTCCGGTTGCCTGATAAAATCAGGACACCCAGTTAAATTTGAATTCCAGAGAACTAAGGGATAATTTTTAGCATAAGTATGTCAAATGCAATGTGATTTTGTTTATCTGAAATTGAAATTTAACTTGGTGTCTTTTATTTTTATTTGCTAAATCTGGACACCCTGGGGTAGGAGACTGTGAATCTAAGTTTAACAGCCCCAGTTGAGCCCCCCAATCAGCACCAATCATCCATGTGAGTACACCTTCTTGGATGTCCTAGCTGAACTAAGCCTCCAGATGACTGTGACCTAACGTGACAGAGACCATGTGGAGCAGAAAAACACTCAACTGAGCTGAGTCAACATACTGAATCCTGAGAGATAATAAATGACTATAATTTGGGGGACTTTATTAAGTAGAAATGGATATCCAAAACATGCATTTGGGGTGTACTTTTTTTCTGTGGTCTGTAATCATTGGAAAGGATAGGGATTCACTGATTCCTGAAGCCTTGGTAGGACTTCATTATAGTTTTGGCTATAGATTGCATATAGCTTTACATGTGGGTATCGATTTCTGAACATTTCTATTCCTTCTTGAAGGGATTTCCACAGGAAATTTTCATGACATATTATTTTCACCCTACTTTTGGAATTTAGAACCTAATTCCAATCCCCCTCCACAAGAGGAGTCTCCAATGCAATCTCCTGTGTTAAGGAACTGAGAGGTTGTTGCTACAATTGGTTCCATGAACCACGTGGAACACCATACCCTCAGAACGTTGCTTGGTGAGTAATAGGACAAGGGGTGTTTACTCACTTTGAAAAGTTATTCCCTAGAAGGGTGGGATTGGGAGGGTGGGAGGGAGATGCAAGAGGGAGGAGATATGGGGATATATGTATATGTATAGCTGATTTACTTTGTTATAAAGCAGAAACTAACACACCATTGTAAAGCAATTATACTCTAATAAAGGTGTTAAAAAATAAAGAGATCAGAACATGGCTGGGAAACACACACACACACACACACACACACAAAGTGATTCTCAAAAATTGTTTTCTGAAACACTCTCCTGCTACAGGGATAACCTTTGACAAGGAAGTTACTTTCCTTGAGCACATATAGACAGAGCTTCTTCACCAGCAGCAAACAGCTCTGCATTGTAGTCTTTGACCTTTATGACTGTCTCATGAAGCACTTTTAGTTGGTCAAGTCAGTATGATTCTGGGGTTCATTAAAAAAGAAGCCCAATTGCCTACAAATCTAAGTCATTTTCTCCAATATCACCTTTATAAGTAATAGAATTGATGTTTTGTTCTTTTTATTCTTTTGTCATAGTTCTTGAGTTAGAGCCCAGATGTGGATAAAAGGTGTGTTTGGGGGACCCCTTAAAGACACAAGCATTTTGTAACTGATCATAGGAAAAGTTGGGGAGACAGCAAGACTCAGAAAAGGGGAGAAGAGCTGTGGATCTATTGTTAGACCCACTCCTGAGAGCAGAATAAACATGTGCTCTATAAAGGCAGCTTGCTTCAAGAATTTTGAAGGGAAAGGGTCTGGGCTGTGTGTTCCTCCTTCCAAAGTCACTCAGCAGATAAGTGATTCCCACAGTAGAGAAATGAATTACAGAGAGGCTAGAAGTATTTTGGTCATGGATGTCCCTCCTCATGGAAGAAAATATCAGGAATGGAGAATAAGAATTTCCCCAACAGAAACCGATTGTATGGGGAATTGACTAGGTTTCTTTCTGCCTATTAAATGATTATATTTTTCTAGGCCTGCCTCCCTGAAGCACCTCTGAATGTTTCTTTAAAAATATATAAATAAATAAATGACTTTTTTCCGACTTCCTAGATCATTCAATCACACGATTATAGACATTCTCTTAATGTTCTACCACAGATGACGAACTTCTGTTAGCCCTCTGAGGGCTAGCTCATCTCCAAGAATCCCAGGATACTTCCCTGGGTCTCTGTATACTGAGAATAACTCCGCTCTTGTCTCTTTAAAGCAAACATATTCCTGACAACAAGGACTTTTTTTTCCATCAACCTGGGCAGAGTTCGCCAATTTTCCGGATCCCAGTCTAGTGCCTCTAATTAGTATGCTTTCTCTGGTGGTAGCCAGAGCTAAGGTCCTCTGCTTTCACCGAAATCCAGGGAGTGGAGGAGTGTGCAAGAGGCATTTCCGGTGTGGGGGATTAGCCTGCGCCTCGCGGTTGCCATGGAAACCTGACGTCATTAAGGCGACCGTGACGACTTTTCTGCAGAGACTGACGTGACCTGACGAGTAGCACAGGTCACGCCTTCAGGTGTTTGGGACTCAGCTGAGGGTGTGCGTCCCGGCGGTGGCGGCTGGACCGCCCTAGGGTGTGGGGAGACAAAGGGATCCGCTTCCAAGTCGCCTCTTTCCCGCTTTGGGGCTAGGTGCCTCCGCTGTCTCGTAGGTAAAGCCATTGGGGTCCCACCCGGCCCCAGTGGGTGCGGTGTCCTGCTCCAGGGGTGTCCTGGAGCCACTTTCCTTCTAAAGGCAGGGGCACGGGAGGTGAGACAGGTAACGACTCTAAGCCTCAGCTTTCCCCTCTGTAAAATGGGGATAAGAATGCTTTCCACACAGGATCGCTGTGAACATTCAGTGATAACACATGAGTAAGCCTATAGTCCTGTGGTTATTGTGGGATCATGAATGTTTGGCCACTTCTTATTTATTATCAACTTCGTTGTTGGGGGAGAGATGAGGAAAGGAAAAGAAAAAGGCCCTGGTGAGAAACCCATTGTAACATCTGATAGTTAGGATCACTGCCCAGTTGTTTCACTGTCTATGTCACTAACCCAGTGCCTAGCACGGTGCAGGGCACACAGTTACCAGTAAAGCATGGTAATTGCTGGATCTTTCTCTCCCTGTGCAGCTTCTCATGCCGGTGGCCTTGGTCATATCAGGTGTCTGAAGGGGGCAGGTTCTGAGCATGTGTCCTGATGGCTGCTCGAGCTTCTACTCCAGATTCAAGGGCAGCAGTCCTCAGGAAACCACAACACTTCACCTCCTCGTGGAATATGATGCCTGGCTCTAGTAAGTTCATAGATCTGGACAAAAGCATGTTATGAAATAGCTCCTGTGAGATTCTAGCCTAAAAGTAGAGAAGCTACTTTGATCTCATCATGGGAAAGAGGTTTAGCAGGTGGAATGTCATTCCATCAGCAGCTACTTGCTTTGTAGTAGTCCTGAGGCCCATCTTAGAAATGCCTTATTTGTGCAAAAACAATGAATTCTATAGCTTGAGGAAGCTGCTTGATGTTTAATATGCATTTGCAATAAGTTTACATATATATTTTCTAACTGTGTAAATAATAGTCAGTGATTCCCATGTATGTCTCAGATGGGTATTGAAATATGCAATTGCCTTTTCCGCGCCAGCAAGACAGGGGTCCATACGGCGTTGTTCTGTATTCCCATCGGAACTTAAAGGGAAACTTTCACAATGTCCGGAGCCCTTGATGTCCTGCAAATGAAGGAGAAGGATGTCCTCAAATTTCTTGCAGCAGAAACCCACTTAGGTGGCACCAACTTTGACTTCCAAATGGAACAGTACATCTACAAAAGGAAAAGTGATGGCATCTACATCATAAATCTGAAGGGAACCTGGGAGAAGCTTCTGTTGGAAGCTCATGCCATTGTTGCCATTGAAAACACAGCTGATGTCAGTGTCATATCCTCCAGGAATACTGGCCAGCGAGCTGGGCTGAAGTTTGCTGCTGCCACTGGAGCCACTCCTATTGCTGGCCGCTTCACTCCTGGAACCTTCACTAACCAGATCCAGGCAGGTTTCCGGGAGCTGTCTCAAGGCAGCAGGCAATGGAAGGGGAAGGGAGGGAGGAAAGGGTACGAAATAACCGGCCCACAGTCTTCAAAAATGTCGAGGTCATGAAAGTCAAGACAAAATGGAGGAACTTTGCTAGACTGTGGAAAACTAAAGAGACACCACAGTACAAGATTCTGTCCTGGATCCTTTTGCTATGAAGGACATCTTTAAGACAACTGGCAAAACTTGAACAGGGTCTGAGGATTAGCTTGTGATAAATTTTATTAATGATAATTTCCTGATTTTGATGGTTGTCTTCTGCTTATATAGGAGAATGGTCTTGTCTGTAAGACATACACTGTAAAAGTATTTGGGAGCTATGGGGCACCGTGTTGGCAACTTGCTCTCATATGGTCCAGGGAAGGGGGTGGGGCAGGGGATTCTTTGTTTTATACCAGCAAATTTTCTGTAAGTTTGTGATTTGTTTTTAACAACAACCAAAAACAAGGAGCGTGTATTGTTTTCATCAGAAACATGGGTTCATTTATATAGATAAGGGCTGAAAGGAACTCCTTTGGGTTTTATAACAATGATGCCATTGGTGACATTGTTGAGAGCAGATTCAGCTGAATGGAGAGGCAATAGACAGGGGTGGGTTGAGGAATGACAGGGAGGTTAGAAAGTGGAGACAGTGAATATAGTTCCCCCTGCTTTGAGAAGTTTGTTGTTTATGAAAATGAGAGGAGAGAGGGGAGGATGTGGCTTAGGAATATTGATTTGTAGGGAAGGATTTTTGGTATATTTGTTCAGCTATTCATTGGAAGGAGAAACATAAGCCAGTTCGTATTAATGTTGAAAAGGAAAGGCCTTGTAAAGAAAATAGAGGGTTCAAGGTCTAAAAGTTGATGAAGATTAAGAAATGCTCAGCCTGTAGTTTTTCTGACTCTTCTGCATTGCCAGGACAGTGTGCGAACACTGAATTCAGTATTTTCAGGTGGCTGGGTGTGGAGGATGTTCTCCTACAAAAAGGTCTTTCTATAAAGCTCTTCAAATAACGTACAATATATATAAGTTATACATACACCAAATTACAGTAATGGATATTTCCAGGGTTGTGGCGAAATATAGATGTTATATACACTTCCGTGTTGTTCGAATTTACCTTACATCCAAGATTTACTACTTATGTAATTATAATAAAAATAACATTTTAAAACAGGAGGTTTGAATTTGGTCTTAAATTTATTTGCAAATTTTTTGCTGTACAGAGAGATTTACTTTTCTGAAAATATGTCCATAATTAATAGTGAAGGGGCTGGGGAGGAAGCAAATTAGAAACTATGTATAGCATCATCCCAAATTTTACTCATCAGACAGGATCCATCTGTCATGAGGTTCAGAGACTGCACAGGTAATAGTAGTGGAAGCACAGGGTCTTGTGCCACATTTCACATCTAGAAAAGTCCATCAAGTGGGTTTAAGGGAACCCCTGGTCCTCCCTCATCCCCACCTAATCTGTTGTCCTCAACTGTAAGGTTCAAGTTGCAATTCCAGTTCTCCTCACCATCTGGTGAAGACCTCTACTTTCTAAATTTTCCCCAAGCATATAATATTTTTTTAGCAAGGAAAGAAAACCAAAGCAATAAAGATTTTTGTTTGTTTAAATAGGCTTTATTTTGTAGAGCAGTTTTAAGTTCAAGGAAAAATTGAGCAGAAAGTACAGAGGGTTCCCATGTACCCCTTGCTCCCACAAACCCACACAATTCCTCTCCCACTGTCAATATCCCACCTCAGAGTGCTACATTTGTCACAATCAATAAACCTATATCTGTACACCCTTTATCACCCAAAGTCCATATTTCACATTGTCAAAAGTATAAACATTTTAAAAAATAATTTTTACAAAGCAGGTTCTAAAACTGGAAGTATGAAACAAGCCTCTATCTCATATACAATTAGGAAAAGGTTGTAAAGATGTATGATCACTGCCAGAGGCTGATCATTCCAAAATTGACATTTCATTCATCCTTTCACTACATATTTATGAGCAACCTCTATGTACCAGGCACTGGCAACCTGTATTCAAACTCCCATTTCACACCTCTCTCTCTCTGTTCAGCCCTAAACTTGTCCATACAACTGCCTACTTACTGGCCCTGTCCTTTACAACTGCAAGATTCTAGCAGAGTTTTCACATCGAATAAGTTTACACAAACCCGACACTGAGCCCTAGAAGGTGACTGACTGTCTGCGGGGGAGTCAGCATGCTAGCGTAGAGTGAGAAAACTCAGGGTTAGAATCCCTGTAATGCCTCCTACCAAGCTATGTGGCCTTGAAAATTGTTACAAAATACTTGCACTATTCCTTAAGTGGTATAGTGTTTTATGAATATATATATGTACGTATGTATGAGTTTCCAGCTGTTATGTGCCTAAGCATGAAATGTCTGAGTCTTAGGATATGAATAAGCTCTACTGGAAATTATAAAATTGTTCCCCCAAATGTTTGCACCTTTTTAAACTGCCACCAGCAGTGGATGAAAATTCTCAATTTATACATCATACTCCTAACAAAAAAATAAAAACAAACCAGAACTTTGGTATTTAGAGAATTTTAAAATAAGTTTTCCTCAACTGATGACTCTGAAATACTGCTTTCTGTTGGTTTCACCTCCATTTCCCTAATTACTGATACAATTAACCACCTTTTCTGATATTTATTGGTTTTTATGCATTAAGAATATTAAACCTTCACTGGTTAATGGCCTCATTCTTTTGTCATTCCCTTCTTGAGAAATATTGTGTGCCAGGCAATGCCAGTCAAAATCATCAGAGAAGGAGATGGGCTTTGAGCTAAATCGTACAGGAAGCGTAGGATTGTGAGAGGAAGTGGAATACATATATGGACATTCCTGGCTATGCACAGGGCATGGAAGAGGAAATGTACCCAATGTACTTGGGGTACACAGCCAGGAGACAGTCTGATATGGCTGAAGTGCAGCCTACAAGGAGGGATGGGGCGGTTGATGAGGAACTCTGACTCACTTTGCAGCATCCAAAAACTACTAAGTGGCCATCTTTAGCCCTTATGAAAACAGAGCAGAAAGGGACCTTAGCAGTTACCTAGTCCAGCAACTTCAGTTTGCAGAGAGAGTAATGAGACTCAGAAAGAGTAAAGTAGAACATGGCCACCATGCATGTGTTAGGCACCTAATGGGATCAAGTTATGCAGGCTCCAATTCACATTTCATTCCAGACTTCTTACATGAGCTCTAATCCTGTGTATCTATCAGAAATCTTCAATTGGAGCAAGATAAATATTAGTACAAATCCCCTGGTAACCTGTACCACTCAGCACGGATTCCCCTACCCAAAAAAGCATAAACTCAATCATTCCTCATCCTTGCAAGGCTACCATCTAAAAGGGAAGTCCAAGTGGGAGAGTGGTGAGACTATGGTCACTAGAGTCAGACAACCCTTGGTGAGAAGATCTCCTCAGCCTTTTACTAACTGTGGGGCCTGGGAATGATATTTAACTGCTCTGACCCTCAGCCTTCCTCATTTTTAAACCACCAGTGTTGGGCACCTAGTGGGGCACTTCAGGAGATGCCAGTTTGCTTCCCACTTTGACTCTTCCCTTCTTAAAAGAGGTGTGCTGGACATGAACTGAAAAGCTTGACTACTAGAGGGAATACTTGAAAATGTAACAGAATAAAGGGATATGCATACAAATTCATTACCTGCCCACATGAGTTTCTGTGCCAATTTGTTGTGTTAGAATTGGCTGCCTGGTGGAGTCCTGGAGAAAGAATGTTATTATAGGGACTTCCCTGGTGGCGCAGTGGTTAAGAATCCGCCTGCCAAAGCAGTGTATGTGGGTTCAATCCCTGGTCCAGGAAGAACGCACATGTCATGGAGCAACTAAGCCCGTTTGCCACAGCTACTGAGCCTGCGCTCTAGAGCCCGTGAGCCACAACTGCTGAGCCCGAGTGCCACAACTATTGAAGTCTGTGCGCCTAGAGCCCGTGCTCTGCAACAAGAGAAGCCACTGCAATGAGAAACCCGTGCACTGCAATGAAGAGTAGCCCCAGCTCGCTGCAACTAGAGAAAGCCCATGCACAGAAACAAAGACCCAACACAGCCAAAAAAAATAAAAATAAAAATAAAAATAAAAAAAATAAATTTAAAAAAGGAATGTCATTATATCATTTCCACTTAATTGAAGGATCTCCAGTCGAGTCTAGGATAAGAGAAGAAAATCTCCCCCACCCCTCTATTTCATAAGCTCTACAGTTGTCTTATTTTGACTTCTAGATTTAACATCAGAAAAGTTTGTGAACTTTGATCTTGAGGCACAGAAGCTGATAAGGAAGCACACAGTGTGATATTGACTTGGCTAAGTAGAACACTGAAATGAGAGTCAGGGGTTCCCATCATAAAGGCACTTTGGAGAGGTCACTCCCACCAGCCACATTGATTAAACAAGATAAAAATATTGAGTTCTCCTAGCCACTCAGGAATGTTACCACTCAGAATACCAGGACAAGGGACTTTCCTGGTGGTCCAGCGGTTAAGACTCTGTGCTCCCAATGCAGGGGGCCCAGGTTTGATCCCTGGTCAGGGAACTAGATCCCACATGCCACAACTAAAACCTGGAGCAGCCAAGTAAATAAATATATTTTTTAAAGAAAGAATACCAGGACAAAATTATCATCAACTTCTGGATGCAAAATACTCATTTGATGTTTTGTGTATTAAGTCAATTTATGAATAATTTACAGGAGTGAAAAAAAAGGGATAGCAGAGGACAACTAAATCAGAACATTTAACAAGAATTTAAACATATCAAACACAAATTTTATTCCTCACTTTCCTGGCTTTTAAGATAGGTATATGCAAAATAGGCATCATCCTGTGAATGTAACTTACTCATCAACTCTCATGCCTGAATCTGGAATATATTCATCTTGTAGATACTGATTCTTCACTTCTATCTCACTTATATCCCCAATAAATTCTGTCTTATCACTACTTCTGGTCATCTTGTACTTAAATCATAAAAACAAAATTCTTCAAAATTTTGACAGCTCATAATTTCATTTAAGCCATTGTCTTGCTCCATAGTTGCAAAACATTTTCATTTTTAGATTGATGAACACCAATTAGAATGATGAATCCAATGACTTCTTTCCACTTATACATGATCTATTTCCTTCTAATTACCCGATTTCAGCATTTGTCTACTTAGAAACTTACCGATTAAATATTGGACATATATTAAATATACAATATCATAAAGATGACAGAAAGTTTCCCCATGTCCTTTGAGCAAAACACAGCATTTCTAGTTCTTGTCACAACATTGTATGACTAGTGTCAAACTGACTGAGAACACCATTTATCATTTTGGTCCTTAGAAGTATATTGTTCACTGGTTGATTTTTGAGTTTGAGAAAGTTCATCTAAGATACTGTCGTTTGAAGACTCACAGTTTGATATTGCTGTCACTGTACTTTCATCTTCTGATCTGTCTAATAACCATAAAATGAATTCCTCTCTCAATTTCCGTCTGTATGGGAAGAAAATGGAAAAAAAATCTCACCTGTGTTCAGTGAAAGCTGGATTAAATAAATTCAAAGATGGAGTCTTTTGACTTCTTTTATACCTTCTTGAAAGATAGTGTAATACTTTGGACAATGCAGTAAAAAACTAAATGGTGATGTGATATGACTTGTTTCAGTATTGCATCATTCTTAATGTAAGCTAGTCCATCATTCTTGCATTATCTCAATTTTTTTTAGTCTTTTTAGTATACCTGGGAATAATTAGCTAATAATAAAATAATTCTTAGGATGATGAATAGCAAAATGTCTCAAGATATAGAAAAAATAAAATCAATAAGATCCTATATGTTAATTTTACAAAAGGGACCAATTGTCCCACGTGGTGTGTGCAAGGTAGAATGCACACACCATCTCTATTATTATTATCTCTATTTAAAAATAAGAGATAATATTCTCCTCATCCTTAGGAAGATTTCTAAAAAAGAATAGAAAACATAAAATAGCAATCCTTAAAAATACTTAGAAATGCTCAAAGAAAAGCTCAAAAACAAAAATTGGGTGCAGTGGACCCTGATAGTTTACCAAGAGTTAAATGAGATCCCATCTGGAAAAGCAATCTGAGGTCCTAGAGGAACACTGTGCTTCCCAGTAATTACAACAGCAGTCAAACTGAAGATATCATAGAACTCTGCATAATAGGTAACAGACTAATAGTATAGAAGCAATTTCCCCTAGGAAAACACCATTTTTAAAATTGAAGTATAGTTGATTTACAATATTGTGTTAGTTTCAGGTGTCCAGCAAAGTGATTCCATTATATATGTACGTATATATGTATTCTTTTTCAGATTATTTTCCATTATAGTTTATTACAAGATATTGAATATAGTTCCCTGTGCTACAGTACATCCTTGTTGTCTACCTATTTTGTATATGGTAGTTTGCATCTGTTAATCCTATACTCCCAATTTATCCCTTCCCCCACTTTCCCCTTAGGTAACCATAAGTTTGTCTTCTATGTCTGTGAGTCTGTTTCTGTTGTGTAAATAAGTTCATTTGTACTATTTTTTAGACTCCACATGTAAGTGATATCATACAATATATGTCTTTCTCTGTCTGACTTACTTCACTTAGTATGATAATCTCTAGGTCCATCCATATTGCTGTAAATGGCATTATTTCATTCATTTTATGGCTGAGTAATATTCCATTTTATATATATATATACACACACATATATATATACATATATATGTGTGTATATATATATATATATATATATATATATATCACATCTTCTTTATCCATTCATCTGTTGATGGACATTTAGGTTGCTTCCATGTCTTGACTGTTGTAAATAGTGCTGCTATGAACATTCAGGTGCATGTATCTTTTTGAATTAGAGTTTTCCTCTTTTCCGGATATATATCCAGGAGTGGGATTGCTGGATCATATGATAACTCTATTTTTAGTTTTTTAAGGAACCTCCATACTATTCTCCATAGTGGCTGCACCAATTTACATTCCTACCAACAGTGTAGGAGGGTTCCCTTTTCTCCACACCCTCTCCAGCATTTATTATTTCTAGAGTTTTTGATGATGGCCAATCTGACCGGTGTGAGATGATATCTCATTGTCGTTACCCATTTTTTGATTGGGCTCTTTGTTTTGATATTGAGTTGTATGAGCTGTTAGCATATTTTGGAAATTAATCCCTTGTTGGTTGCATCATTTGCAAATATTTTCTCCCAGTCTGTAGGTTGTCTTTTCGTTTTGTTTATGGTTTCCTTTGCTGTGCAAAAGTTTATGTTTGATTAGGTCCAATTTGTTTATTTTTGCTTTTATTTATTTTGCCTTGGGAGACTGACCTAAGAAAATATTGCTACGATTTATGTCTGAGAATGAGGAAAACAGCATTTTAAAAGGTATTTGTTGGTCTAAGCATGAAGCACAGGCCACTTTTATAAGAATCATTTGGGCTCTTGTTAAAATCGCAACTTTTAAGACCTTACCCTAGACCTTTCCCTGGAGTTTGAGGCTCAGGAATCTGTATTTTGAACAATTTCTCTGGTAGATTCTGATGTTCACTATAGTTTGAGAACTGCTGGATAGCAAATGTCCAAGATTTCTTTAAATATTTTGCATACTGTGATCTCTGATTCCAATGTCAGTTGGTTTTGCCATTCAACTTTAATTATGTTTCTGTTTTGGTGTATCTGGTAGATAACAATTGAGACATGCAGCACTTGTTTACTGAGTCCTTAAGACAGGAAAGGCCCTTCCCCTTATGCGGTTTACATTCTCTTTTGGATACACATAAAATAAAAAATAACTAATATAATTTCAGTGGGTGAAGAATGCCATGAAGAAAATAAAAAAGATAAATGGGATCAAAAATAACATTTATGGAGAAGGCAGTCAAGGATTTCCAGGGCCACCCAGTTTGACAACTTCAAAGACCATCACTTACTTTGACTACACCGTACATGATGATCCCTGGAGCTGTGCCATGCTTTGTCACTAGAGAAGGCCATGCTATGGACGTGACTTTTCAGCTGAGACTTGGATGATAAGAATTAGCTGAGTGTGTGTGTGAAGAACCTTTGATATTAGCCTAAGGAACAGCACACTCTGAAGTGGGAGTGAGTATGACTTGTTCCAGAAAAAGACAAAAACCAGTGTGGGAGCCTGGTGGGAAAAGTGGGGAGAGTTGTGAGAGACAAAGCAGAAAGAAAGCTATTGTAAGATATGGGAAAAAAACTCAGGCCTAGCAGGCAATTTTACCACGTTTCCATAGTCAGTATACTTTTTCAATATCTGAGACCACTGGGGAACAACATCTATTCTGTGCACAAACCTTCAACACTCTCACACCTCAACATTCTTAACTGCTCTTTTGGCTTCTTGCTTCTTTGGAAAAATAAATGCTATCACAGAAGAGATTGTCTATATGTCCCCCAGCACCAAACATACCAATTTACCTGCCTCAGCACCTATGCTCCCTACTTTCCCTGCAGTGACAAATCTTCCTATGGTAGCCCTTCTCCTTGCAATGAATCACCTACTCCAGGACTCTGATTGTGTTATTATTGCCATTTTCCCTTGAGCCAGCAATATTCCTCCTTCTACTAGATGAGTGAATATATGCATGAATGAACAAACAGATGAACTCATGAAAGATTTGAGAGTTGGGTTGGGGGTATAGAGGGAGGTGTTAGTGTGATTCTCAGATGTTTCACCTGATTATCTGTGTGACAGGTAGTGATATTAACTGGGATGAGCAACACGTAATGGATCCGTTCTGGAGGGAACATGATGGGCCATCCTGATTTCTCAGTACCTTTGTATACCCAAGTGGGAATGTTAAGAATGCAGCAAGATAATTAGATCAGAGACTGAGCTAGAGAGGGAAATGCAGGAATCATATGTGGATGGACAGCAATTGAAGATATAAGTATAGATGAGATGGCTGCCAAAGGAGAGAACATGGCATGAAAGGGAAAGGTGGGCATGTGCTTTACAAGCCTGAGGAGACCCAAAGCTTTCACCAGGGGCTGTCCTTCAGACTCAGGCAAGTAGGAAGTGAAAACTAATGCAGGGTTGTATATGGCCTGGCTAAGACTGAATGAGTTCCCCAGCAAGGACCAATCTGCAAAGACTGGGAGAGTGTTTCTTCTTTTTCTTCTTAACTTTTATTGACTCCAGGTATTTAAAGTAACTGTCAAAACATCAGCTGACCACTAAGCTTAGGCAACAGACTTTAATGGACACACATGATAAAGAATACAGACTTTACAAAAATAGTTTTAAAAATCACTAAACAAACAATCAACCACAAACCACAACAGCCAGCAACAACAAATCTTGGGGAGAGGGAAGAATATGATTCCCAGAGGCACCACATAGTAATATTCAAAATGTCCAGTTTCAATAACAAAAAAATATGAGGCACGCAAATAAAGTACAGCTTATTCACAGGAAAAAAATTAATAGAAACTGTCCCTCAAAACTGTAAATCAGGGCTTCCCTGGTGGTGCAGTGGTTAAGAATCCACCTCCCAGTGCAGGGTACACGGGTTCGAGCCCTGGTCCGGGAAGATCCCACATGCCGTGGAGCAACTAAGCCCGTGCACCACAACTACTGAGCCTGCGCTCTAGAGCCCACGAGCCACAACTACTGACCCTGCACGCCACAACTACTGAGGCCCATGCGCCTAGAGCCCGTGCTCCACCACAAGAGAAGCCACCGCAATGAGAAGCCTGAACACCTCAATCAAGAGTAGCCCCTGCTCGCCGCAACTAGAGAAAGCCTGAATACAGTAATGAAGACCCAATGCAGCCAAAAATAAAATAAATAAATAAATAAATAAATATATGTATATGTATATATATATAAGACTTTAAATCAACTGCTTTTAATATGACCAAAATGGTAAAGGAAAAAGAACTAAAATAAACCAGGTGAATGATGTTTCGCCAAATAGGGGATATCAATAAACAGGAAGAAATTATTTTAAAAAAATAGAAATTCTGGAGCAATATATGTATATGTGTATATATATATATATATATATATATAAGACTTTAAATCAACTGCTTTTAATATGACCAAAATGGTAAAGGAAAAAGAACTAAAATAAACCAGGTGAATGATGTTTCGCCAAATAGGGGATATCAATAAACAGGAAGAAATTATTTTAAAAAAATAGAAATTCTGGAGCTGAAAAGTACAGTAGCTGAAATGAAAAATTCAGTAGCAAGGTTCAACATCAGATGTAGACAGGCAGCAGAAAGAATCAGGGAACTTTAAGATAAGTCTATTGAAATTACCCAGTCTGAGGAGCAAAAAGAAAAAGGAGAAAGAGGGAAAGATTATTTGAAGAAATGATGGGTAAAACTTTTAAAATTTAAGGACAGTCACAAATACACATATCCAAGAAGCTCAACAAATTTAAAGCAGGATACACTCACCAAGCCACATTACAGCCAAATTCTCAAAACCAAAGACAAAGAGAGTACCCTGAAAGCAGCAGTAGGCATCAGGTTTTATTTGGACCTTGGTCCAGGCAAACTGTTAAAAAAAAACTATAACAGAATTGGGAATTTGAACACGGATTGGACATAAAATGATACTAATGGATGATTGTTAGATGTGATAATGGTATTATGATTGTCAGTAAAAAAGAGTCCTTGTAGATGTGCACTTTGAAATACTTATGCACAAAGTGATATCATGTCTGGGATTTGCTTCAAAAATAATCTCTAAGGGTGGGAAGTGGGTAAGGATATAGATGAAATAAGATCGGCCATGAGTTGTTCCAGTACACTTCCAGTTGTTGTGTACACTGGGTGATGAGTACATTGCCTTTCATTATACTATTCTTTTTTTGCATGTTTGAAATTTTTCCATAACAAAAGATAAAGTTAATGTAAACTATAAATAGAAGGAATTTTTAATCAAAAATAGGAACAAGGGCTTCCCTGGTGGCGCAGTGGTTGAGAGTCTGCCTGCCGATGCAGGGGACATGGGTTCGAGCCCTGGTCTGGGAGGATCCCACATGCCACGGAGCAACTGGGCCCGTGAGCCACAACTACTGAGCCTGCGCGTCTGGAGCCTGTGCTCTGCAACGAGAGGCCGCGACAGTGAGAGGCCCGCACACCACGATAAAGAGTGGCCCCCACTCGCCGCAACTGGAGAAAGCCCTCGCACAGAAACGAAGACCCAGCACAGCCAAAAATAAAATTAATTAATTAATTAATTAAAAATAATTTTTAAAATTAGGAACAAAACAATAAAGTGTTAAGAATAATTAGAAACAACTCCATCTCCTTGATTCATTTCCTGTTGCCCCCACCATGCATTTGTGTATAAAGGAAACGAGAAAACGGTGGGCATTGGTAACAAGGAGGACAACAGTTGGGGGGTGGGGTGTTTGGGGCACCTTGCTCGTCATAGATATTCTTGCATTAATTTTGTTTTTTTAGAATATTGCATTAAAGTGCGATTTATCTTCAGTACAGAGGGGTTTTGCACCCCCTAAAATGTTACACCTGAATCCTGGCATGGGGAGGGGTGTATCCTGGGAGCAGAGAAGGGCAAAGGCAAGTCCCCAGAAGAGCAGTGGGAATGGCCAGTGGCCCCCTGGGAAGATACTGCCCTTCCACGGCCGTTAGAGAAAGGCCCAGGAACACACAAAGAAAGGAGAGCTTCAGGGCCCAGGCGGGTGCTTGGACAAGTGACACGGGGGGCAGGAGAGGGCGTGGCAAGGGCGTGGCGTCCCGCGGTGACGGAGGCCCCACGTGAACGGCCAGCGCTGACTGCAGCTCACCCCGCTCTAACGGTAGACCAAGCTGTCGCTCGCTGCCTTCTCGTTCCCTGTGGGAGTGCGGGCCGGGGGCGGCCCCCAAAAGTAGGAGGCGAGGGAGGAGCAGGTAAGGGACCCGGAGGGGGGTCCTCAGAGATGGCGTTGGCGAGCGGACACGGCCTGTGGACCCCTCCCTGGGGTTCCGGTTGCCCCGGGGCGGAGACCGCAGCCCCCATGCCCCCTGCGGCCTGGAGTTTGGCCACAGAAAACGGTAGGCCTTCTGTGGGGGCGGGCCGCGCGGCCCTGAGGCGACTGCCTGCTTCTCGCAACACAGCGAGCTTTTCCGACACCCCCGCCCCCGAAAATGGTGGTCGGCGCGGGGGCGGCTGAGGATGGGAGCTAGGGACGCTGGGTGGGGGTGGCCGGGGGTGGGAGATACAGGGCCGAGAAGGGGCCGAGCGTCCGGATGCAGCAGCCCCCTTCCCCCACCCTTACTCTCTGCAGGTCTGCGAGTCGAAGTGTCGCGGCGGCGCACTTGCAGCAAGAATCGGAAGGAGCAGAAGACCGCGAGGATAGGCCCAGGTCGGTGCGGGGGACAGTTGGGCTGTGGGGGGAACGTGTGGTAAGCCCTGAGACCCCAAATGCTCCCCCCCACCCCGTCCTCCATTTTGGTGCCTGCAGAGACGTGGGCATGGATCGGCAGGGAAAATGGTGGGTTTGGGGCGAAGGAGGGGGGAGAGCTCGGACTGGGTGCCTCCTAGAGGGCGTAGGGAGCCTCTCAGGTGGGAAAAGGAAAATTTGAAAAGCCTTTGAATTCCGGGGCTGGGAATCTTGAGAGGTGCGTAGTAGGGCCTCTGTCCTCGGTGCTGATCAGTCCACCCAGAAAATAGTCCCTTTTCTTGTCTTTTGTCTTCTAGGAGCAATGGCGTCCAAAGAGGAACAAGCAGTAAAAAATCTCAACATGGAAAATACCCAACAGGAAAACGAAGGGGGGGACCAGGCCCCTTTAAAGAATGGAGAGGAATCATGCGATTTGGGAGGGGGTAGAGGCCAGAAGCCTGGAGGAAATGTCAGGCTGGGACGGGTTAGACGACTTGTCCCTAATTTTCGATGGGCCATACCCAGCAGGCATATTGATCACCATGAAGTGGGGGATGATGTAGAGAAGCACGTAGGGCAGATGATGGAAATCAAGAGAAAGACTAAGAAGCAGCAAATGAGGCATCATGTGCGCCACCAAATTCCTGAACCTGACAATCATTATGAGTTTTGCCTTATACCTTGAATCCTAAGATTTTCCCTGAGGTCAGTAATGTGGCCTCTGCTCTACATGCTTGTAGTTTTTGTGATTTACTTTTTCTGTAAACCTTTTGGTGTTTCCACTTACCAGTTTCTAATTGAATATTGCTTTATCTGTAAAACTTTCTGTCAGCAGGGCAATTTCATCCAGTTATAAGAAAAAATATTCTTTTCATAATATGAAATTAATAAAGCAGTTTAAAAAGCAATCTTCCTGTGACACACCAGTCTTTATTTTTTGTTAATGTTACCTTTCCTCTCCTAGCTCCCTGAACTCAAAATCTCAATTGTCTTTGACTATTTATTCTTGTCCTCAACCAACCAGAAAGGATCGTATTCATAATTCAGTATCTTGATATTTTAAGAATGTATGTCGTACTGTTTTTCAAGGAGTGTGAGTCCACCATCTGCATAAAAATACCTTGGTGGGGGAACTTTTTGAGGATGTAGGGCCTCTGGCTCCTATCTTCCAGACCCACAGAGTTGGATTCCAAAATCTCCATTTATTAGTAAGCTCTCTAGGTAATTCTAGTTTACACTGAAGTCTGAGGCCACTATTGTGTGTATGTATGTTGGATATCTGTGTACATATGTGTGTGTATCATTGTGTGTATGTGTATTCCATGAACATATGTGTGTTTTGTGTCATTAAGTGTAAACAAAGTAAGTGGAATAACAGGATGAATACTTCCTGAATTCAATGAGCAAAAACATTAAAAAAGTACAAGACCCTAAAATAGACTGATTATAAGAGTGGTAGGGACAGTGGCAGATGAGGGTACTGGAGTTCAGAGATGCTAAGTACCAAGGTTACCCTCTGCTGTACATCTTGGTGGGGGGGTCTGATCTGGGACATTTTCTATGGGACTTTGTCATCTGGAGGTGGAGAATATTTGACTTTTGTAACTGATAATAAGCTGAGGAAGATCAAAGTCGGCAAGACTGAGGCTATTGTTCTATATTTTGCTTTTTAGTGTTTCCAATGTAGACACTTTGCAAAAGTGTAGACATTTTAATTTTTAGAATAGAGCAGAAAGAGGGCTTCCCTGGTGGCGCAGTGGTTGAGAGTCCGCCTGCCGATGCAGGGGACACGGTTTCGTGCCCCGGTCCGGGAAGATCCCACATGCGGCGGAGCGGTTAGGCCCGTGAGCCATGGCCACAGAGCCTGCGCGTCCGGATCCTGTGCTCCGCAACGGGAGAGGCCACAACAGTGAGAGGCCCGCCTACAGCAAAAAAAAAAAAAAAAAAAGAATAGAGCAGAAAGAAATCTTAAAGATTCTTCAATCCAGTGTTCTTCAAAGTGAGAATTGCCACCTATTACAACTCTTGAAATCAGTTTTGTGGGTCACAAGCAATTTTTTAAAAAGAATAGACAAAAAAACATCAGAGTTCATCACCCATGAGTAGTGTTAAGAATTATTATTTTGAGAAACTTGTTTTAGTTTTAGATGTAAGAAATATTGTCACCTTATAAGATGTATTTCTAACTGTAGGTCATAGGGTAAGAAAATGAAGTCATTTTATCAGTCCACACTTCATTTCACAGATGAGGAAACTAGGTAGGAAAGTGATTTTTCCAAGGTCACACAGCCAGTGAGTGGTAGAGCTGGGACCACAGTTTCCAGTTCAGGGTGATTGTCTCCTCTCCACAGTACCTTCACAAGACATGACTTGGAAATTTTTGCAGTGTGTGCTGATTGCCAGTGGTGTGTATGGACAAACTTGCACAACTTATACAAAATCACTGTTTACTTGATGTTCACACTTTAGTCATCAGAGTCCCTGCATGTTCAATTGAGAAACATATTTAAGGAGGACTCTGACCCTTAATATTTTGGGGCTGGAATGATCTTTCATTTTCTGTCTAGAGGAAGGGAGAGTCTGATCTGAAAATGCACGGTGGTGAACTCATAGGCACTTCATAAAGGCTAGCTGATGGAGTGATGTTCATAAATGGCTTTTTGGTCCCTCGGAAAATGAATACTGTGCCTTCTACCCCAATCCTAGATTTCCCAAGGCAGCCTCAATTTTTTAAAAATATGGGAATGAGATCAGAACTTGACTGGTCGAAGAAAAGCAAGGAAGCCTCACCAGGGTTTTTGGGGATGGTGGGGGATGAGAACAGACTTTCTGGAAGAAGTAAGGGTCAATATTTTGGTTGAGTATGGTTTTTTGAAGAACAAATCCCCTCCCATTGGTGTTTCTGAGGGAGCGGGATGATGAGGTCAGAACTTTCTGGAAGTGATAAAGTTCAAGGAATAAGGTCACAATTTGTGATTGTGGAAAGAGAATCAAATTAACATCCCTCTCCTGGGAGTTCCTCTTATGGTAGGGGATGAGTACAGAATTTTCTAGAAGCAGTAAAATTCAGGGACCATGATCAAAACATGATTGCTTAAAGTCCAACTGAAGGAAGTGCCCTTTCCTGGATGTTTCTGTAAGGGTGGAATGAGGCCAGAACTTTCCGGAAAAAAGTAAAAGTCAGGGAGCCCAGTCAGAAGGTGATTGAAGGAGAACTGAGTACCACATGAATGCTTCCATTAATTTATATATCCCATAGGAGAGTCAGTTTTTCCTGATCTTGGTGAACAGTACAATCTGACTTTTTAAGGTGATGATGGAGAGATGTCAATGGGAGTGTCGTAAAGAAGCCTGCAAGGAAATAAAATGAATCTCTTATGAAAACAAAAGAAAAGTGAGTCAACCGGGAACAACAAAAGGGACTAACACATTCATCCCTATCAGTTGTTTATATTTTCATGTTGGTAAACTTTTAGTATCTTGAGGAAAATATGTATGTTTTTACAGATTTTCAAGCAAGGATTGGGATAGAAGTCTAGTAAATAAGGAGAAAAAGAGGAGATCTCTGAGGAGGGTCAACCTTTCAGCAGCATATGCTGTTTTCTTCAAATTACAGAAAATGGAAATATCACTGAGGGAGTATTTAAAGAGACCAGCAAGGAAAAAAAATGAACTTACAATGAAAAATAGCAAAAACAAGTAAATCAAATATCATGAGAATAAACAACAAGACAGGTTATCACTCTCAGCCTTTTCAGTTAGTACCTACAAGTGAGTAATTATTTTAGCTTTATTAAGGTACAATTACACAACATTGTGAATCAGCTATACTTCAATTTTTTAAAAATGTACAATTAAAGTTTTAGAAGTACCTAAAATATTCAATTTGATCTGTTTTACATATATTTAGGCCTATGAAACCACGATCATAATCAAAATAGCAAACACTTCCATCATCTCCCAAAATCTCTTTCATCCCATGTGTAATCCCTCCCTCCTTACACCCCCAACCCCACTCAACCTCTGAGCTGCTTTTTGTCACTATAGTTTTCATTTTATAGTATTTTTAAATATAAAATGAATCATAGAGCACATGCTCTTTTATTTTTGTCTGGCTTCATTCATTAAACATAATGATTTTACATGAAATAATAGCATATTCCTTTCTATTGATGAGTGGTATTACATGGTATGGTGAATGCTTATCCATTCATCTGTTAATGGACATTTAGGTACGTTCCAATTTTTGGCTATTACAAATAAATTTGATATGAACATGCACGTACAAATTTTCATGTAGATGTATGTTTTAATTTTCTTGGGTAAATACCTAGGAATGGAATGGCTATGTTGTATGGAATTGTAAGTTTCATTTTTAAGAAACTGCCAAACTGTTTTTCCAAGGAGGTTTCGCCATTTTACATTTCTATCAGTAGAGTATTGGAGTTCTAATTTCTTCTCATTCTCACCAATACTTAGTATGGTCACGATTTTTTGGTCAATATTTTAAAATTTTAACCATTCTAAAGAGTGTGTAGTAGTATCTTGTGGTTTTCATTTTCGTTTCTCTGGTGACTACTGATACACAGCATATTTTCATGTAGTCATTAGTCATTCATATATCTTCCTTTGTGAAATAATTTGTTCAAATATTTTGCTCATTTTTAATCTGATTATTTGACCTCATTACTGAGTTGCAAGAGTTCTTTATAAATTCTACAGTCAATTTCTTTTAAATATATGTTGTGAATTTTTCTCTCAGTCTTGGCTTGCCTTTTCATTTACGTAATGGTTGCTTTCAAAGAACAAGTGTTAGTTTTTTATGAAGTCTAGTTAATCCACTTTTTCTTTTATAACTATGGTCTATTTAAGAAATGTGCTGCCTAATTCAAGGTTATGAAGATTTTCTCCTATATTTTCTAACAGTTTTATAGTTTTAGGCTTTTCATTTTGGTCCATGAACTATTTCAAGATAATTTTTGTGTACAGTGTGAAGTAAATTCTGGTGTTTGTTTGGTTCCATATTGATATCCAATTAATACAAAGCCATTTATTGAAAAGAACTTCCTTTCTTCATTGTATAGCCTTCGTACCTTCATCAAAAATCAAGTGCTCATGTATGTGTAGGTCTATTTCTGTACTCTCTATTCTGTTCCATTGGTCTACATGTCTATCTCTTCACCAATATCAAACTGTCTTGATTACTGTAGCCTTATTGTAAGTCTTGAAATTAAGTAGGGAAAGTTCTGCAACTTTGTTCTTTATTAAAATTACTTTGGATATTCTAGATCCTTTGAATTTTTATATAAATTTTAGAATCGGCCAGTTATCTATTTATTTAAGCCTGCAGAAATTTTTATTGGGATTGCTTTGAATCTGTAGATGAACTTAATGATAATAACTATATTAACAGAGTCTTTAAACGTATGAACATGGTATACACTTCCATTTACTCAGATCTTATTAAATTCTCTCAGCAATGTTTTGTAGTTGTCATTGTGGGGGTCTTGGACATATTTTGCTAGATTTATTCCTAGGTATTTCATGTTTTTGTTGCTACTTTAAATGGGATTTTAAAAATTTAGCTTCCCAATTGTTTGCTGCTACTGTATAAGAATACAATTGATTTTTCTATGTTAACCTTGTATACTATGACATTGCTACATTTCGTTTATTAGTTCTAGTAGCTGATTGTAGATTTTCAGCAGCTTTCTACTTATGCATTCATATTACCTGCAAATAGTGTTTCTTGTAATGAAAAGCACAAAAGCAAGTCCTGCCAAGTTTTTCCTCTGTAAATTTCTATTTCTCCATTTCCATGCTCTATTTCTTAAAAGTGAGTCATCTAGTCCAGCTCATATTCAGTAGAAGGGGAATTAAGCTTCACCTCTTGGAGGAAGAAGTATCAAAGAATTTGTGGGTATATGTTTAAAAATAAACAGCCATAATTATTAATTAAAATTTGGAGGTGAGGTACTTTGAAGCTATGCAAATATCCTGTTTTTCCTTAAAGTTTTACCCATTAAGTTTAACATTTATCAGTGAATCTTACCTGCAACAAATTACTACTTTGGTGTTCTAATGGTGATTTTCTATGTCCTTCATATCATCTACATTTATTACTGGGAATTATTCTGTAAGTAAGTTCTACCTTATTTGTTTATTTATTTAATCCTTAATTTATATCAGTATGGATGTTGTTATTCATTGGGATATAATCAAATAACATCTTGTTTTCTCAAATTGATCCAGTTTTGTCCTTCAGAAGCTCTTTGGTGTTGGTTCATGTCCCTTTGACATGTCCAATGTGTTAGGCAGAACTTTAAAGATATTCCCCTCAAGATTCCTGTCCTTTGGTTATTCAATAAAACACTAATCTCATTACTGCTGTAAGGGGATTTTTTTTCAGATGTAATTTAATACTCAATCAGTTGACTTTAAGATTGGGAGATTATCCTGGATTATCCTGATCTGTTGAATAAAATCACATGAGCTGATAAAGCATAGAACCTTCTCTAGCTGGTGGCAGAAGAGTAAGGCAGTAAAGAAAGAAGAAGAGGAAGTCAGGGACATTCAAAGCCAGAGATGGATTCAATTTGTCATTGCTGGCTTTGTAAATGGAGGTGGCCAAGAGCCAAGGAATGTAGGGAGTCTCTAGAAGCTGAAAAAAACCCTCAGCCAACAGCCAGCAAGGAAACAGGGACCTCAGTCCTACAAGTGCATGAACTGAATTCAGCCAACAACCTAAATGAGCCTGGCAGCAGGTTCTTTCTCAGAGCCTCCAGATAAGAGCCAAAGCTTGCAGACACCTTGATTTCAGCATTTTGAGACCTTAAGCAAGGAATCCAGCTGAGCCCATCTGGACTTCTGTTTTAAGCCACTATCTTCATGGTTATTTGTTATACAGCAAAAGAAAACTAACACATTTGCATATTCTTTATAAAGCACTTGTTTACTTTCTAGTACTACCAGATGTTCCAAGTTCATCTTGTACTTTCCCTGTCCTGACCCTAGGATCAACTAATTTTTCTCCAAGGAGTCATGGTTCCTTTTATTAGAAAATAGTATTTAGAAACCAAGATCTACACCCTATGTGTGTTAATTGTTAGTGGGGCAGCATTGTGTCTAGGCCCTCTCAGTGGACAGAACTAGTAAATATATGTATCTATACTATTCTATGTATGCACACACACACACACACACACACACACACACACACACACACACACACACGAGTTCATATTGATATCTCTGACACTAAATCCTTTCTTCTTTGCAACTTCTTTCTCTGATGTGAGAAACTTGGCTCCCACTATCTACTCTACAACATATTAACTTCTTTGTTTAAACTTCATACACATGCAATGTATGGCTATACATGTAATGAATTTCTATACCATACTCTGAGAAAAACGGATATACCAACTAGGGTTCAGGTCATTTTGTCTTTTGCTTTGCAGTACCCAGTCAAAACATCATTTTCTGAAGTTGCTTAGGTCAGTTCCATTATTTCCCATCCACTTCAGTGAAGTGATCTCATATATTTTGCTATGGTCTGAATGTTTGTGTCCCCCCGCAAAGCTCATATGTTGAAATTCTAATGCCCAATGTGATTGTATTAGGAGGTGCTCAGTCATGAAGGCAGAATTTTCATGGATGGAATTAGTGCCCTTATAAAAGAGACCCCAGAGAGCTCCCTAGTCCCTTCCACCATGTGAGGACACAGTGAGAAATTGGCAATCTACAATCCAGAAAATGGCCTTCATCAGAACTTGACCATGCTGGCACTTTGATCTTGGACTTCCAGCCTCCAGAACTGTGAGAAATAAATTTCTATTGTTTATAAGCTGCCCAATCTGTGTTGTTTTATTATAGAAGCCCAAATGGACTAAGACACATTTGTAATTCAGTTAGATGCATTATTTTACAGTCTGTACTCCTTCTTGGATTCCCCTGATATTCTAGGTGACTTCTAAAATTTCCATGTATAAGGGTTTCTCAACTTTGGCACTATTGACATTTTGGACTGGATTATTCTTTGTTTGGATGGTTGTCCTGTGCATTGTTAGTTGTTTATCAGTATTCCTGGTCTCTACCTACTAGATGCCAGTAACACCAACTTCCACAGTGTGAGAACAAAAAAATGTCAACAGACATTCCTAGATATTCCCTGACAGGCAAAATCACTCCCAGTTGAGAACCACTGGCATAGGTAAAAGTCACTCTGTGGTGTACGGTTTTATGGGTTTGAGCATGTACGTTAATCACCATAATAACATATAGAAGAGTTCTATCACCCTAAAAATTCCCTTGTGCAGCCTCTTTGTTAGCAATCACATCCATCATCTCCAACCCCTGTGAGCCACTGATCTGATTTTTTTTGGCTGCACAGCTTGCAGGACCTTAGTTCCCCAACCAGGACTATAGCAGTGAAAGCACCGAATCCTAACCACTGGACCACCAGGGAATTCCTTCACTGATCTGATTTTGATTCCATAATTTTGGCTTTTCCAGAATATCATATAAATGTAATCATACAATATGTAGCCTTTAGTATCTGGCTTTATTCAACTAGTATAATGCACTTAAAATTTATCCATGTTGTTGTATAAAACAAGAGTTCATTTCTTTTTATTGCTGAGTAGTATTCCATTTTATAGATATGCCAGTATTTATTTATATTTTCACCTGTTAAAGGACATCTGGATTGTTCCCAGAATTTGGAGACTATGAATAATGCTACTATGAACATTTGTGTACAGGTTTTTGTGTGAATATGAGTTTAAAATTCACTTGGGCAAATACATAAAAGTGGAATTCCTGAGTCATATGGTAAGTGTATGTTTAACTTTATATTAAACTGCCAATTTGTTTTCCAAAGTAGCTGTATCATTTTGCATTCCCAAAAGCAACGCATGAGAGTTCCTCTTGTTCCACATCCTCACCTGCATTTGCAATTGTGGAGGGTTATAAAATTTTATCCATTCTAATAGGTGTACACTAGTATCTCATTGTGGTTTTAATATGGATTTCCCTATTGACTAATAATATGGAGCATATTTTCATATATGTTTATTTGCCATTTGGAGATTTTCTTCAGTTAAGTCTCTGTTCAGATATTTTGACAATGTTTTAATTGAATTTTTTGTTTTCTTTTGCTGAGTTCTAAGAGTTCTTTAAATATTCAAGATATAGGTATTTTATAAGATGTGCAATCTGCAAATATTTTCTCGCAGCATGATTTTCCTTTTCACTCTCTTAACAGTGTCTTTCATAGAGCAAAAATTTTCATTTTGATAATGTTCAATTTATCATTTTTTTCTTTTATGGGTGTCATACTTGTAAATATTTTCTTTTGGTGTCATACCTGAAAACTCATTGCCAAAACCAAGATCACACAGATATTCTCCTATATTTTCTTCCAGATTCTTATGTTTTACATTTACATTTTATGATTTACATTGTGTTGTACATGTATATTTAATACATTTAGATATATTTGAATGAAAATTAACATTTAAGTATATTATACTTTGAGTTAATTTTTATACAAGTTGTGAGGTATGTTTTGAAGTCCATTTTTTTAGTTATGCATGTCCAGTTATTTTGGTTTCATTTCTTCTTTTCCAATATATGTTTCTTGGGACTTTGTTCATAGACAATAATATCATCCACAAATATGGAAAATTTTTCTTTACTTTACAATTTGTATGTCTTTTATTTCTTTTTCTTGCCTTGTTGCACCAGATAAGACTTCCATTATGATGTTGAATAAGAGTGCTCAGAGTGGATATTCTTGCCTTGTTCCCAGTCTTGAGAGAAAATATTCGGTCCTTCACCATTTAATATGTTAGCTGAAGGTTTTTTGTAGAAGCCTTTTATCAGGTTGTGGACGTTGACTTCTATTCATAGTTTGCTAAGAGTTTTAATCATTAATAGATATCGCATTTTGTCAAAAGACTTCTTTGCATCTATGGCTATGCTCATGTGGTTTTTCTTCTTTGGGTTCTTAATGTGGTGGATTGCATTGCTTGATTTTCAAATATTGAATTAGCCTTTCATTCTCAGGATAAATCCCACTTGGTTGCAGTAGATTTTTCTTTCTATATATTGAAAAATTTAATCTGGTAATATGAGGGATATTGGTTTTAGTTTTCTTTATTTGTACTATATTTCTCTGGTTTGGTATCAGAGTAATGTTGACATTGCCAAATGAGTTGGAATGTATTTCTTCCTTTTCTGTATTAGTTTTCAATTGCTGTCATAAGAAATTACCACAAACTTAGAGCCTTAAACAATACAAATAAATTATCTTATGATTATCTAGGTCATAAGTCTCACCTGCCAAAAATCAAGATGTCAGCAGAGCTGTATTCCTTTCTGGAGGCTCTAGGGGAACATCTGTTTCTTTGCTCACAAAGACTGTTGGCAGAATTTAGTTCCTTGTGGTTGTAGGACTGAGAGCCCTATTTTCTTACTGACTGTCAGCTAAAGGTCATTCCTAGCTTCCAGAAGCCACCCACATATTTTGGCTCATGACTCTCTTTCTCCATCTTCAAAGCCAGCAATGGCTGGTAAAGTGCTTATCACATTTTGAAGTTCTCCTCCTCCTTCTATCTCATCTCTCTGACCTAGATAGGAAATGTTCTATGCATTTAAGGATTAGATTGGGCTCACACGGATAATCCAGGACAATCTCTTCATCTCAAGGGCCAAACCCTTAATCAAATCAGCAAAGTCCATTTTGCCATGTAACATAAAATGTTCATAGGTTCCAGGGATTAGGGTGTGGATATTTGGAGGATCATAATTCTGCCTACCACATATTCTATTTTCTGGAAGAGAGTGTGTACAATTGGTGCTGTTTCTTCTTTAAATGTTTGGTAGAATTTGCCAGTGTAACCATCTGGGCCTAGAGTTTTCTTTTTAGATGGTTTTAAACTATGAACTTGATTTCTTTAATAGTTGTAGGGCAATTGAGTTTATCTATTTTATCTAGGGTGCTGTTCAAATTAGACAATATCTATTGATTTGTGTTCAAATTAACTGTCTCCTTCCTCTGTCATCTCCATACTTCCACTGAATCCATCATGTCAGTTTTAAAATTTAGTTATTGTATTTCATAGTTCTAAAACTTACATTAAGTTCTTTTTTATATTTATTTCTTTGCTGTTAATTTCATTTTTAATTAGTTTTTCAAGAGTGATGGCTCTTTTGAGCATTTTTATAATAGTTGCTTTAAAGGCTAGCAAATATTTACAGACAGCATCTGTCATCCCATCATTGGTGTCTGTTGACTGCCTTTCCCCATGCTTTTTGAGATTTTCATGGTTTCTTATATGCTGAGTAATTTTGGTTTGTATATTGGACATTGAATATCATGTTACGAGATTTTGGGTCTTGTTTAAATCTATCAGTTTGATGGTACTTTGGATTCTGGTGTTCTTTCCCAATTCACCTGCCATTTAATGTTTTCTTTACAGAGAACTCAAATAGCTGCACCACACATTCTGTCTGGTTTTTCACAACTGTGTTCAGTGCTACAGAAAGTTAGAATGTGCCTATTTTATCTTACTTGGAACCAGAACAGCACTGTTTAAGACTTTATGTTTATTTATTTATTTTTTTTTAATTTTTTTGTGGTACGTGGGCCTCTCACTGTTGTGGCCTCTCCGTTGCGGAGCACAGGCTCCGGACGCGCAGGCTCAGCGGCCATGGCTCACGGGCCCAGACGCTCAGTGGCATGTGGGATCTTCCCGGACTGGGGCACGAACCCGTGTCCCCTGCATCGACAGGCGGACTCTCAACCACTGCGCCACCAGGGAAGCCCTTTATGTTTATTTTTAATTTTTAACTTGAAGAAAAATCACAAACTTAGAGAAAAATTGCAAAAACAGTACAGAGAATTTTTTCCCTGAATTATTTGAGAGTAACGCCAGCCTGATGCCCCGTTAATCTTATGGTATGCAGAATTTGAAGAGGGCCCCTATGACTTTCACCTCCTACCATTATGTTACATATATGGCAAAAGGGAGATTATTCAGGTGGGGCTAATTTAATCACACAAGCCCTTTAAAAGGAGAAACTTTTATATGGCTGTTGGCAGAAGGGAAGTCAGAGAAATTGGAAGCATGATAAGGCTTGGATGCATCACCATTGCTGCTCTGAAGATGTCAGGGGTCAAGTGCAAGGACAGAGAGAAACCTCTAGGAGCTGACAGCAACCCCCTGTCAAAAGCAAGCAAGGAGATGGGGACATCAGTCCTATCACTGCAAAAATATTGAATTCTGAAAACAACCTGGATGAGCTTTGAAGGGGCTTCTTCCCCTGATCCTCCAGATAAGAGCCCAGGACAGCCAACACCTTGATTTCAGCCTCGTGAGACTCTAAGCAGAGAACTAGTCAAGCCCTCCCAGACTACTGACCTACAGAACAGTGAGCTAATAAAAGGCATTGTTTGAATCTGCAAAGTTCATGGTAATATATTACACAGCAGTAGAAAATGAACATAACCCCAAGCATCTTTAGTGCACATTTCCCACAAACACAGACATTTTCCAGCATAACCACAATACAATTATCAAAATCAGAAATTAACATTGATACATTACTACCATCTAAACTCAGACCCCAGTGGATTTTTAGCAGTTATTCTAACAATGGCAAAAGGATCCAGTTCAGAATCACTGGTTGCATTTAGTTGTCATGTCTATTATCCTTCAGTATAAAATATGCCCTCAAGTCATGACTTTCATGACATTATAGTTTAGTTATTTTTTACATTGCCCCTCAATTTGGGTTTACCTGATATTTCTTCTTGAGTGGATTCAGGTTATGCATCTTTGGCAGGAATATCACAGTGTGTATACATACACACACAGACATAGGTACTCACACATATATATCAATACATTCACACATTTACATCTATACAGGGGCATACCTCAATTTGGTGCGATTTGAAGACACTACTTTTTTACAAACTGAAGGTTTGAAGCAACCATGCGTCAAGCAATTCTATTGGCACTATTTTTCCAACATTTGCTCACTTCATGTCTCTGTCACATTTTAGAAATTCTTGCAATATTTCAAACATTTTCATTATTATTATATTTGTTATAGTGATCTGTGATCAGTAATCTTTGCTGTTACTACTACGACCCACTGAAGGCTCAAATGATGGTTTACATTTTTTTAGCAATAAAGTATTTTTTAATTAAGGTAGGTACTTTTTTTTAGACAAAATGCTATTGCACACTTAAGAGACTAAAGTATAGTGTAAACATAACTTTTATATGCACTGGAAAACCAGTGTGACTCACTTTATGCAATATTCCCTTTATTGGGGTGGTCTGGAACTGAGCCAAAAATATCTCCAAGGTATGCCTGTATTCCTTTAATTATGTGTATCATAATGTATTGAGCCAATCCTCTACTCACGGGTATTGGTGTTGTTTTCAAATTTCAATATTATCATTATTGTTTTAATTGACATCTGTATACAAACCCCACTCCATAAAGGTTGTGCTTATATATTACTCCCACCCACAGCATATAATAGTTCTATTTACTGACACCCAACAAGCACAGAATCTTATCAGCCTTTTTAATCTTTTCTGATTTGATTAGACAAAAGAAGGATTTCTTTTGTTTTCGTTTGTAATTTTTCTGTTGTTAGTTGAGTTTCCATTTGTTTATTGGCCCTTTATGCTTCCCTTACTGTGAATTTCCCATTCATATCCTGAGTCCGTTTTGCTATTGAGTTGTTAGAGCCACTCAAATATGATTAACTCCAAATCTATAATACATGTTGTAAATATTGCATTGCATTGCATCATTTATATGTATTTTAACATGCTTTATGATGTTATTTGTTTTAAGGCATTTATAATATTCTTTATGGAATTTTCTGATTACAGTAATAATACATGCTTATAGGAGAAAAAGAAAAGGAAAAGAAAATTTGAACATGCTAATAGGAAAAACATTCAAACACTAGAGTATAATAACTTTTCTAATATCCTAAAGTTAAAAACATTAAATTAGCCCAGAGGACACAGCAAGACATAGTTGTTAAGAATTGTGACTTCAGGGCTTCCCTGGTGGCGCAGTGGTTGCGCGTCCGCCTGCCGATTCAGGGGAACCGGGTTCGCGCCCCGGTCTGGGAGGATCCCACATGCCGCGGACCGGCTGGGCCCGTGAGCCGTGGCCGCTGAGCCTGCGCGTCCGGAGCCTGTGCTCCGCAACGGGAGAGGCCGCAGCAGAGGGAGGCCCGCATACCACAAAAAAAAAAAAAAAAAAAAAAAAAAAGAACTGTGACTTTAGATATAGGCAAATTGGGTTCAGTTCTTACTTTGCACGATTCGCTTAACTCCTTTGTCCCTCAGGTGCCCCGTTCGTAAAAAGTAATTCTAATGTATTTCAAATAGTTATTGTTAAGATTAATTTATTTCATTAATTTATTCAACAAATTTATTGAGTACCTACCAATTACTATTTTAGGTCAGTAGTTCTTAAAGTGTAACGGCCAGACCAGCAGCATCATCTAGGAACTTGTTAAAATTGCAAATTCTCATGCCCTGCTCCAGACTGAATCAGAACTCTGGGGGAACTCTGGGGGTAGGCCTCAACCATCTGTGTTTACAAGTCTGCCAGGTGATTATGATGTGCTCTAAGGTTTGAGAACCACTTCTCTAGGCATCAGGGTTATAATGGAGGCCAAGAGAGACAGAAGAAACAGGTAGAAGGTTACAAATATGAAGCACTTGTCTCATAAGCGCTCAGTCAGGACAGCCCTGAGAACCAATAAAATGACATTATGTACTATCTTTTCACTGTGCTTTTCTAAGCAGGAATTTTCCAAGCACATTTTTTCGTCCACCAAACAGCATGAACTTCTGGAAAGGAAGATGGAGGTTGCAGTACTCCACTATTGCACTAGTTGTAATAGTTGTGGTGAAATTATGGTAAGCATTCAACTCAATAACAAGAACAAGAACAAAAGCCAAATATCAAAGGAAAGGGCCTTTTAAAAATTGATCCCAACGTAGGTAGGAGTGGTATATTCCTGCCTTGATGGGGTGTTTAATATGTGTAAGATATCTAGATAGTAATGTACCTTAGTAGGCACTTAGGAGACCAAGATGACAAAAGATATCTTTGTTTTAACTGGGCACAATATATGGGAAAATAATGATACTTAACACAGTACTTAGCCTTATAGATTGATTTGTGGGATAAAGATTGTGTGAGAGTAAGGAGTGTAATGTTCCAGCTTGAACTTAGTGGGCCTCTATAAAATTAACAAGTTCAGATAAGTCTCCTGACCTGGAAGAGTGGCTTAATAGGAGAAAATATAATGATTTGAACTTAACGAAACAGTCAAGGAGACAGAGTTATGCATGTCAGAGTGGCAAAGCAGGAGCAACCCTCACTATAGTGTGGTGCCTGTTGCTCAGATTTAATTCCTTCCCCACCTCCCTAGCGCCCAAAGCATTCATCATGGAAAGGAGGTGCCTGTAAGTTAAAATAACTTTGTGTTTGTATGTATGATGCATCAGGGCCCAAGCAACAGTACCTATCTGGGTAAATATTAAAGTGGAGAGAAAAACATTTTTTGTATTTTTTGCATATCTGTATTTTCTCATTTTCCCAAGAGAACATGTTTTACTTGTGTCACAAAAATTAATAAAATGTTTAAAAAGAAAAAAGTGAAAATTATTAAAATAACAAGTCAGTTGATACACACAACTTTTCAACCTGCTTTATTCACAGTACAATATATAATGACATTTTTTTCAGTGAAAATTGGAAAAAAATCCCCTACTAAAATGCAAACTTGCATATAGAATCACAAGACAAAATCCAATGAGATACCTCTGACAACAGGGCATCTAAAACCAGTACCATCTCAGTCTCCCAAGGCAATAGAAATAAAAATGAAAACAAATGGGACCTAATGAAACTACAAGCTTCTGCACAGCAAAAGAAACCAGAAACAAAATGAAAGGCAACCTACAGAATGGGAGAAAATATTTGCAAACGATGTGACTGACAAGAGCTTAATTTCCAAAGTATACAAAAAGCTCATACAACTTGACAACAAAAAAACAAACAACCCACTCAAAAAATGGACAGAAGATCTAAAGAGACATTTCTCCAAAGAAGACATACAGATGGCCAATAGGCACATGAAAAGATGCTCAATATTGCTAGTTATTAGAGAAATGCATATCAAAACTACAATGAGGTACCACCTCACGTGGGTCAGAAAGGCCATCATTAAAAAGTCTACAAATAACAAATGCTGGAGAGGGTGTGGAGGAAAGGGAACCCTCTTACACTGTTGGTGGGAACGTAAGTTGGTGCAGCCACTGTGGAAAACAGTATGGAGGTTCCTCAGAAAACTAAAATAGAATTACCGTATGATCCAGCAATCCCATTCTTGGGCGTATATCCAGACAAAACTATAATTCAAAAAGATACATGCACCCCTATGTTCACAGCAGCACTATTCACAATAGCCAAGACATAGAAACAACCTAAATGTCCATCAACAGATGAATGGATAAAGAAGATGTGGTACATAAGTACAATGGAATACTACTCAGCCATAAAAAGGAATGAAATAATGCCATTAGCAGCAACATGGATGCAACTAGAGATTACCATACTAAGTGAAGTAAGTCAGTAAGAGAAATACCATATGATATCACTTATATGTGGAATCTAAAATATGACACAAATGAACCTATCTATGAAACAGAAACAGAATCAGGGACAAAGAGAATAAACTGGTGGTTGCCAAGGGGGAGTGGGTGGGAGAGGGTAGCAGCAGGAGTTTGGGATTAGCAGATGCAAACTGGTATATATAGAATGGATAAAGAACAAGGTCCTACTGTATAGCACAGGGAACTATATTCAATATCCTGTGACAAACCATAATGGAAAAGAATATGAAAAGGAATGTATATATATATGTATAACTGAGTCACTTTGCTGTACAGCAGTAATTAACACAACATTGTAATTCAACTATACTTCAATAACAAATAAATTAAAAAAATAAAACCAGTACCATCAAAAGTTCAAAAATAAGATGAGCACAGTTATAACTAGAGAATGCCACCAAAAATAAAAGTCGGGCTCTAATTATATAGGAAAAAAAAGAATTGAAGGCAAAAGGCATTAAATCGGATATGGCTGCTTCCTGGGCTGTTGTTGCTTCCAATGCATTACTCTAAATTTATTTCTTAATCTTTTTTGTCTCTTCCAGACACTTTTCTATTGTGTTGTTCATTCCATCACCCATCTGCTTTCTTGAATCAAGTAAAGGGGTGTAAAAGTATCTCTCATCCTGTAATTCACTCCTCTGTTCTCTTCAGGTTCTTTCTTGCCTTTCTCCCATACCCAAAGGGCACCTCTAGATTCCCTCAGTCTCTTTCAACAATTTCCCCTTTAGTTCTTTCGATGAGTCTTCTTTTACTGACTGAGGGGCAAGTAAGAGCAGTGTGAAGTCCTAGTTATGTTCTGGCCTGGGCCATATCCACTCCTTCAGCCCACCAGCACCAAGGGCTCCAGTCCAGGCCACTGTGTCATGCCTACCTGCCCCAATCCCAAGCAGTTTCCTCCTCCTTTTTCCCTCTTGGACTGAGACACAGCTAATGGACATTTGGACCTGCAGACAGATGAGAGATAGTGTGGTATGGCAGTGCTTGGTGAACAGACCAGTATACTAGACAAGGGTCTCCTTTAAGACTGGCCTACACCATCTCTTCAAGTCTCAAATCTCCCGCTCCCCGCCCTGCCTCGCCCCCACCTCCAGCCATGAAATATCCACCTTATTGGAGTAGGGAATTCGTTTTAATGATTTCTTAGTCTTTGTTAATGCACTGTGCACCCCTAGATAATCATTTGTTTTACCTCCTCCCTCTTCATTTCAAGGCTCATCTCCGTGTTTATCCACTGCTTCCCTGTAGACAGACTGTAAAATCAACGGATTATTTCCAAACTATTACCAAGTCTCTGCGTTCCCTCCTTCCCTCCCGACCCTTCTTCTCTAGCCCTTCCTTCCATCCCAAGGCCTATCATTTTTGTTCCAAAAGGTTAAAGAGGTGTCGATGAAACAGGCCCAGACCAACTTCATTCTTTGCCTTCCTTTGCCTCCACGCACCCACTCATGCCACCACCAACGCAGAGTTCCTGGTCTAATTGCTCACACAGACCTGCTTTGTTCTGGGGAAGTGTGTTCATCCCCCTCCCTCTCTTGGCCAGATGCCAGCCTCCCTCAATGGAAAAGGGGAGTGAGTACTGCAGAGAAAAAGACCTGAACTAGAGGGACTTACGCACACCTTGGCTCCTGGTCACAGGAGGTCCTCGCGTCATTACCGAGCTTGCCAACCGCCCCCCGCCTCAACTGGCTCTGAGGACCCCCACCCACCTCTCAGCCGGCAGGATGTGCATCAGGAACTCCCACCACACTCTTGCCACATACACACTCACAGAGACCGCACCCCTCCTTACATCCATCTCTACGGGGAGCCCAGGCGGGTGCACTGCCTTGTCATTCATTCCGGTCCTCACCAATCTGAGGAACTACAAGTGGCATCACAGGCTGAGGTTGGAGTTTCCACTTCTCTGGTTACTAATGAAGGTCTCCATCCACTTCCCATCCTTACTCCCACCAGGCCTTGGCCTTTTCTGCTTTTCTGTCCTCTGCCTCTCTTGCCACCTCCCTCCCTCCTCCTACCTTTCCCCCCAGCCACCAATGCCTACCAAGTAACTTGCTTTTGTCATGCAAGGTGGCAGGGATCTAAAGTGTGATTTTTACTAATTCTCAAGATTTTTCTGCATAGTTTCTTTTTGAAATCATAAATACAATAAAGCTATTTTTTATTTGGGAGGAGAAAATGTTTTTTGTTTTGTTTTTTTTAAGATTGTTAACATTCCTCCAGCTCCAGATTCAATTTTAACATTATTCTTTTCCCATTTCTTGGTCATTGGTTGTTTTAAGTTCTACTTTAGAAACTTTAGAAAGAACCAAGGGATTTGAAAAACAGTTTGAGTTTATGCTCTTCCAAAGAGGTAACTTATCATTAACTTTGTAACCATAATTCACTTGCATGTAAATGATACCTGAAAATTTTAAGGGGATCAGGAAGGAGAGAGACCTTAACAGAGAACGTGGTGTTATTATCACAGTCATCAAGTAACTATTAAAGTAGAAAAATATTTTTCTGCCCTCTCATATCCTCAACAAACTGCATTTTTACCTGTTTGTTCCCAAATGTATATATGTATGCAACACGCATATACACGTATGGCAGTCCAGATGGTTGCATTCTTTATTAACAGTGCAGGCCTTGGCATCAAGCCTGATATAGTCTCTTACATTGCTAAACTGAGCCGGACAAACTAATACAACTCCTCTAAAAAATAACATTGAGTTTTGGTTCATCTCCACATTAAGACATTTATTGACTACACAATAATAGCTATAAATCATGCTTACACATGTGGCTCTCCAAAACTACCATCTATGAAGTACTTGCTATGTACCAGGTACATTAGTTGCCTATTCACCTCTAACCCTCACAAAAGTCTTTTGAGGTATAGTGTTATTGTCCCAGTTTTACAGACAGGGAAACTTAGGTATATAGTTTTAAAAACTTGCCCAAGGTCACACAGCTCTTAAGTGTAGAGCTGAATTTGAATCCAGATCTGTTTGACACCACCACTTGTGGTCATAGCCAGTAAGCTATATTGTAGGCCCCCTGAAATATTGGTATACATTACAGTTCTTTCTAGACCTTTTTTTCATTCTCAAAATGTTTATATTAGTTGCCTATTGCTACTGTAACAAATTACCACAAACTTAGAGGCTTAAAATGACAGAAATGTATTCTCTTAAAGTTCTGGAGGTCAGAACTCCAAAGTCTGAGTTTTACAGGACTAAACTAAAGGTGTTGGCAGGACTGGTTCCTTCTGAGGGCTCCAGGGGAGAACCCACTGCTTTCCTCTTCCAGCTTTTAGTTGGCTGCCTGCTATCTTTGGCTTGTAGTTGCACCATTATACTTTCTGCTTCCATTATCACATTGCCTTTTCATCTTCTGAAGTCAACTCTCCCTTTGCCTCCCTTCATAAGGACACTTGCAATTGCATTTTAGGGGCCACCTGAATAATCCAGTATAATCTTCCCATCTCAAGATCTTTAACTTAATCACATCGGCAAAGTCCCTTTTACCATATAAGGTAAAATTCACCTGTTCCAGGGATTCAAGACCTAGATACCTTTGAGGAACATTGTTCAGCCTACCACAATGTTCAAATAATCTTATGACTTTTACTTTCATATAAGCATTGACTCCTAAATCTGTATCTCTAGGCTATATCTCTCTTTTGAGCTCCATATTATTTTATCTAACTTACTTTTGGACTTTTCCACCTAAATGTCCTACCCTGAACTAAGTGTTTTCTCAGTTCGTCTCTCTCCACACCCAAAATCTCTCTCTGGGGTCTATAGCTAAATTAATGGCACCAGGATTCAGCTAGTTCTCCACACCATACTTTCTCTTAGTGTCCTCATGCAATCAGTCACCAACACCTGCTGCTTATCCTCCTTTAAACTACTGTAACAGCCTCCCTTCTGTTCTCCTGTCGACGAAAAATTAATCAGTCCCGCTAAGAAAGAAATGGAAAATTTTATTCGAGCCAAACTGAGGATTATAACCTGGGAACAGCCTCTCAGAAAGCTCTGAGAACTGTTCCACCCATAAGAGGTCAAAGCGCGGTTATATGTTTTTGAGACAGAGGGCTGTACATGAAATGACATATTATTGACAGATCTAAGTGTACAAAGTGAGTAGTGGATCTCGGGTTGTCATGGCCCCTTACAAGATCAAGAAGGAATGTTATCATTTAAAGAGTTGTCTTATTGGTGCTAGGAGAATGTTGCTCTTTATTTCTGCTGATGGGGAGGTTTGGTCAATGCATAATATAGATACACAATGCACAGTAGAGGGGAGAGAGGAGGCCAAAGGGCAGAGAAAATTTTTTATGTTTAAATTTTTCTTGTCTTACCATAAAATATGAATTTTATTTCACACTTCCTACCTGAAGAATTGCCCCATCCCATAAAAGGATGATTCCAGAATTCCATACAGGAAGATGTCACATTTAATAATCCTTAAAACAGCCCTATGAAATCAGCATCTCTTTGGGAAATTCTCATTCTGCTTTTGCAGAATTCTCAAAGATAAGAAGAACCTGATGTGTAGAGAACATTTTCGTGTATTCTCATATCAACTTTTAGCTGTTACTGGAGATGAATACCATTTGTGTAATGTTTAGAAGATGAGAGTAAAATGTGGCTCTTGGGGGACAACTTTATGTCCTGAGAGACCACTATACTATAGCTCTGGTATATTTCTAGTCTGAATCCAGTTGCACCTTTAGCCCTTGTGTAAATATGGAATACAGTACTCTTGCTTTGGACTCTTTTGCTCTACTCCCATCCTTGCTACATCTTCACACCCTGTTACTCCATTCCTAGCATTCTTATGTTTCCTTCAACTCACTTTCTTAACACTTGCTCTGGGGTTCCAGACCACTGCTTTCCTCCTGCACTGGATGGTGATTGAATGGGGCAGGGCCAACGTTGATCCCTGTGATTCTCTTTTTTTGATACTTTCACTGCTGGCAAAGCAGCTCGCATAGTCTGTCCACATAAAGATCTGATACAGTACTATGGGTTTTTCTTTCTTTTTTTTTTTTTTTGCGGTACGCGGGCCTCTCACTGTTGTGGCCTCTCCCATTGCGGAGCACAGGCTCCGGACGCGCAGGCTCAGCGGCCATGGCTCACGGGCCCAGCCGCTCAGCGGCATGTGGGATCTTCCCGGACCGGGGCACGAACCCGAGTCCCCTGCATCGGCAGGCGGACTCCCAACCACTGCGCCACCAGGGAAGCCCTCTATGGGTTTTTTCTAATTAAACTACATTCTTCTTTTTGTCTTAATCCTAAGGTTGCTCCTAGTCCACTTTAACTGGATACTTAAATGTTCTCAAGTCCCTCTCTTCCTCCCACAGGAGTCTGATCATATTCATGGTGTGTAGATATTACTAATTTAACTCTCACAGAAAAGTTTTGGTGACATGTGGTGGTCTGTCCCACCAAGCTGGCCTATGGAACGATTTCTTACACTATTTGCAGAAGCAGAGTTCAGCCTGCTGTCCCTGTCTTTGTGTTCCTCTAAAGTTGTTTGCATAACCTATCACCTGTGGACAAAGAATGTCACCTGTCATTTCAGTAAACAAAGAATGTTGCCGCCAGCAAGCCATGTGCAACCATCCCCTAACAGTGCACCCTGAGGGGAATTCAGGAAGGAAAAGAAAAACAAGATATAGGCCCTAGATAATTAAGATACATATCTAAGTAATAATTTCAATGAGCCCAGATTCGTGCATCTTCCCATACATAAGAAAGTAAAATAATTAACTTGAAATGTCTGGTTTTATATTGTCTTGTTTTGTTGTGATTAGCAGTAATCTCTCGTTCCACTACATGTTTTCCGGGGGTTTTTTTCAGCAAAAACTCCTATATATCCTGGCTCCTCCCTTGCCTCTTCAGAGCGGTTCCTCATAGCTATCTGAGAGGCTGTCTCTTGGGCTATAGTCCTCAGTAAGGTCCCCAAATAAAACATAGCTCACAAAGTTTAGGTTGTTTTTCTTTAGTCGACATACCTCATGCTTGAAGATAACTAAATTTGTCAATCTTGATTCTAGATTCTCATTCCACCACCTTTTCTTCTGGAGAACTGACCAGATATCTCTGTCTTTCCCCAACCACCACTACCACCAACTTTTTATTTTGAAAAAATTCAAACTTAACAAAATATTTCAAGAATAATAGAGTGAATGCCCATATATTCATTCCCTTAATCTAGATTAGACTCACCAATTAATATTTTCCAATTGCTTTCTCTCTCTTGTTATATATTTTTCTATCTTTTTTTCAATGCTGAACTATTTTAAGTTAATCACAGACTTTATAATACATCAGCATTTTGTCTCCTAACAACAAGAACAGTCTCCTAAACAACCACAATACAATGATCACATTCAGGAAATTTAGCATTGATATAATACTATTATCTAAACTATAGTCCTTATTCAAACATTATATTTGGTTGTCATGTCTTTTAATCTGTTTTAATCTAGAACAGTTAGTTCTCTAGTCTTCTTTCAAGGCATTGACATTTTGGTGAGAATGTAGGACAACTGAAATTGTCAAACATTGCTGATATGAGTACCAAACGGTACAGGAAATTTGGAAAACTGTTAAGCAATTTCATATAAAATCAAACAGTTGCTAATTCTATGCCCCAGCAATTTTACTGCTGAGTATTTACCCAAGAGAAATAAGAACATATATGCACCAAAAACTTACACAAGAATGTTCATAGCAGCTGATACTGGAATAGAATATTTATAAATGGAATATTTCCTGCCATATCAGCAAACAAAGGGTGTCACAGTCATCAATGATTGCAGCCCTCCAATGTGAGCCAGTGAGCCCTGAGGAAACTCAGGATGTGAAAACACAGGATACTGGCCCCAGATAGCTGAAGTGCATATCAAAGGGATGATTTCAGTGAGCCCAGACTCTTGCAACTTCCCACACAAAGAAAAGCACTAAATTCCTTAACTTGAGATAACTGGTTTTCTTTACAAAACTTCTATATAACCTGGTTCCCCGCCTTGCCTCCTCGGAGCAGTTTCTCAGTTACCTGAAACTGTCTCCCCAGCTGCAGTCCTCATTTTGTCCTAAATAAAACTTAACTCACAACTCTCACGTTGTGCATTCTTTTAAGTCAACACAGCTATATTTATAATAGATTAAAAATGGAAACAACTCATATGTCCAGAACATCTGAATAGAAAAACAAATTGTTGTATATTCACGCTATGGAATACTACCCAGCAATGATTTTAAAAGAATCAACTGCCAATACACACAACTATAAGGATGAATCTTAAAAACCATTATATCGAGTAAAATGAGTGACAGATGCTAGACACAAAAGAGTACATGCTGTATGATTCCATTTATCTGAGATTCTACAACAGATAAAAATAATATAAATTGATAGAAATAAGCCGAGTGATTACTTGTGGGGGGAGAGGGACTGGGAAGAGGACAGGAAACTTTTTGGAGTAATGGAAATGTCCCATTTTACACTCAATAGTATACACTTAAGATCTGTGAATTTCACTGTATGCAAATTTTACCTCAATTTTTTAAAGTGTGTAAATCAGAATATAAGCATCATGACGGCGGGAACTTTGTTTTGTTCTCTGCTGAGTCTCAGGAACTAACGAAGGGCCAGGGCACTTAGCAAGAGCTCAGTAAACATTGGGGAAAAAAGAAGCAGGCCTTGGAAATCATCTAAATCAGTGGTATTCAAATGTATAATGGAGATTTTGACTCTCAACTTTAAATAGTATAGGTATGTCTTGCATTTGAAACTTGGTGTTATTGATCCACTTCTTGCCTTACTAAGAATCCTTTTGATCACTTACAAAGGTTTTGAAATACAAGAAATGGCTATTACAGCAAAAGTTTCTCTGACTCTAACCCTTTGCTTTTCCTGCTTTTTCATACATTCTCCACTTTACATGGTGAGCCTCCAGGATTAAGGGATAAACTGGCTAAAAGTGATGAGTATGTGTCCATGTATGTGCCCATATTGTTGGATAATGTTTCTTAGTCCAAGTGGTCAATATCAGCAGCAGTTGAAAATAGAGTCTCAGGAGAAAAGTCTGAGATGGATAAATTGATTTTGGCTGACACATAGTTGGAAACCAGTAAGTATTTGTTGAATGAATAAATAAATGAAATTAAATTTGTGAGTCTCTAGCAAATTCAACTGAGTGTATATCCTTCCAATATTTTGCTATAACTATACATTTTTTAAGCAGAATTAGGAATCATTTTCATAATGTTCTTTGAAATTTTTGTTTATTGCTATTTTATTTTTGAAAAATAAGATCATTTTAATGGGAGAATATTTAGAAAGTAATTATGAAATGCCACCTTGTGAGCAAAGACAGAAATCCAGCATAAATTTAGCTGACAAGGGAGAGTGTCAAGGAGGTAGCATAGAGAGGGGAAACTTCTCAGCCAGGACCCACAGAGTTCTGACACTTATGCCAGGTTCTCCTCAGAAGTAAGAGGGAACAGAAAGCAAATGAGGAATTGCAAGATCCAACAGCCCCTATCCTATCTCAGCTAAAGAGAAAGGAGGAACAGAATTATACTATTTTCACCTTCACGACTTTTTTTTTCTAATTATAAAAACTGAACATGCTCATTGAAAATGTTAAAATTGGAAACAGAGAGAAGGATAAAGATGAAGTTATAAATTTCCTGTAATAACACCATCTAGAAATATTCACTTCAAATGTTTTGATATTTATCCTTAACCTGTGTTTGTGTTTTGCAACTGGCTTTTTCACAAAACAGTATGTAAGGAACAGCTTTCCGTGTCAATGATATATTTCTAGATTATATTTTGTCATTCCTGACAGCAAGACTTTCCTCATGATTTCACATTTTCTGGCACATAACTAAATAAAATGGAAATGTGAAGGGAATTTTTTCTCATCCTACAATACAGAAATGGTACCAGAGTTCATAAATGTATATAGAATTCAATTATTTCTTTTATAATTCCAAATGAATGACAGTTTTTCCGTTTAGTTTATGTACTATTTGTTTCTTTTAGGCAAGGGAGAAGGTTGGATGAAAGGAATAAGCACAGATTTTTGGGGTTCCAATTTGAGTATTATCTCAGCATTATCTGATGATAATGATGATGACAATGATAATGACAACACTGATGATAATGATGATCAAAGATCTAACATTCTCTGAAAGCCATTATATGCCAGGAATTTCATAGTTTTCTGCATTATTTCCCACTACAATCTTGTGGGTTATACTCATTTTACAGATGAATGAACCAATCTGGCCTCACACTTCTTATAAGCAGAGAATCCAATTCTAGCCAGTGTTTTCTGATTATACTGGGCCCACCCTTTCAGATGATGGATTTCCAAGGCTTTGCCAGTGATTGTTACAATCCTTCACACTATGACACCTGTGCCCAACAGGAATCCATTGGTTATTCACTCATAATGGTGATGATGATGATAATTATGATGATGACAGCAATGATGGTAATGGAAATTAAACTTTATTTTTTTTAAGTTTATTTATTTATTTTTGGCTGTGTTGGGTCTTCGTTTCTGTGCGAGGGCTTTCTCCAGTTGCAGCGAGCTGGGGCCACTCTTCATCGCGGTGCGCGGGCCTCTCACTATCGCGGCCTCTCCCGTTGCGGAGCACAGGCTCCGGACGAGCAGGCTCAGTAGTTGTGGTGCACGGGCTTAGTTGCTCTGTGGCATGTGGGATCCTCCCAGACCAGGGCTCGAACCCGTGTCCCCTGCATTGGCAGGCAGATTCCCAACCACTGTGCCACCAGGGAAGTCCTATTTTTGATCTAAGAGTTGTATGTCCGGGCACCCCATGGGTCTCCAAGAAAAGATTTATGCAAGGTCACGTACTGTAAGGGGAAGAGTCCAGACTGGAACCCAAGTTTATCTGACTCTAAGGTCATATACATAACCACTTTGCCTTCCTAAACCCAAGAATTTGAATTTCATCTTCACCTTATTGCCCAACCAGAAAAAGTGGTAATGATTTCTCAGATGACAGACCTAAAGAGCAAGGGTCACAATGGCATTGCTTCCTCCATGATCAATGCCTGCAAAAGCATCTTTGTACCAATTCATAACTTGACTGCCCTGGCCCCCAAGTTGTGGGCTAGGACTACAGTGCATGGGGTTGTTCAAACAGGAGGTGACACCCCTTTCCTCCTGAGCTGTAGGGTCACATGTCTTTGCACGCTTCCTCTACCTGGGCTCTCTCCTCTACCTCTGGGTCTGGACTGATGCAGACATCAGAAGCACTGCATCAGGCACACACAGAACTAAAGTCACTACAGAACCACCCAAACAGGCCCAGACACAACAGAGGCCCTTCTGGAAGTCTGAGCAAGGTGGGTGGGAGAGGCATGACAGAGATCTTGTCTAAGATCTATCCCCATTTTCACCCCAATTGTTTTGGGAGCTATTTCACTGGACACTGAGAGAAAGGTCAGCCATTCCTGCTTTAACTCTAAGTTACCTGATCAGATCCAGTTCAGGCAACTGCTTGGCCAAAGACTATCAAAACCAACGTTTTCAGTTAGTGAATTTTTTTTTTCGGTATGCGGGCCTCTCACTGTTGTGGCCTCTCCCGTTGCGGACCACAGGCTCCGGACACTCAGGCTCAGCGGCCATGGCTCACGGGCCTAGCCGCTCCGTGGCATGCGGGATCTTCCCGGACCGGGGCACGAACCCTTGTCCCCTGCATCGGCAGGCGGACTCTCAACCACTGCACCACCAGGGAAGCCCTCAGTTAGTGAATTTTAAAGTCTTATTTTCTTCCCTTAAAAATTTCCCATCCCTAGGTAGGCAAATTCCTAGGTATTTTATTCTTTTTGATGTGATGGTAAATGGGATTGTTTCTTTAATTTCTCTTTCTGATCTTTCATTGTTAGTGTATAGAAATGAAACAGATTTCTGTATATTAATTTTGTATCCTGCAACTTTACCAAATTCATTGATGAGCTCTAGTAGTTTTCTGGTAGCATCTTTAGGATTTTCTATGTATCGTATCATGTCATCTGCAAACAGTGACAGTTTTACTTCTTTTCTAATTTGGATTCCTTTTATTTCTTTTTCTTCTCTGATTGCCATGGCTAGGACTTCCAAAAGTACGTTGAATAAAGGTGGTGAGAGTGGACATCTTCGTCTCATTCCTGATCTTAAAGGAAATGTTTTCACTGTTGAGTATGATGTTAGCTGTAGGTTTTGTCATATATGGCCTTTATTATGTTGAGGTATGTATATATATGCAATGGAATATTACTCCATTAAAAAGAATGAAATAATGCCATTTGCAGCAATATGGATGGACATGGAGATTATCATACTAAGTGAAGTGAGTCAGACAGAGAAAGACAAATATCATATGATATTGTTTAAATGCAGAATCTAAAAAAAATGATACAAATGAATTTATTTACAAAACAGACTCACAGACTTAGAGAATGAACTTATGGTTACCAGGGGGAAGGGTGGGGGGGAAAGGATAGATTGAGAATTTGGGATTGACATGTACACACGGCTGTATTTAAAATAAAATGCCTTTCCATAAAAAAATAAAGCTTTTCAAACAGTGAAAACAAAAGTTCCCATCAAGCCCCCTTGTGAAAGAAAAAGGGGGTAAAGGAAGTCTAGTGCTCTGACCTGCAATGGGGACAGTCGTTGTCCTCCAGGTATGTATGTCCAGGACAGCCTGGCCTTCAGCCTAGAAGAGTCTGGTGCCTGCCGCAGGCTGGAGCACAGAAACCAAAGTCAGACCACCCTGGAGAGGGGTGTGCCAGGGGGAGCCCTTCCACATCCTGCCCCAGTTCCAAACCTCAGTGCCAGTGCACTGGATTCATCCCATCTTATAATGCTGGCAAGTGAGTTCCTGGACCTTCATCTCACTCCAGCCTGACCAGCATCCATCAGGCTGCCATAACCTTGAAGAATGGGCTGGTGACATGAAGACTCCCCCCAAATGGCATCACACAGTGAAAAAATTTTTAAAAAGCCGAAGAGCACAGGGATGGCTCATTGTTTTCTGAGCTGATCACAGGAGAATTTTAATATATTTTACTCATATTGGAAGGAGTGAATGCATGGCCAAACATTTTCTTGATGGTGTTCTGTCAGGAAAAATGCATCTTATAGAGTTCCCCCCTTGACTTTTTAATCTTGTCTTTGTTAAAATGAATCTTTAAAATTTTATATATAAACCTGTCAACCTTTTCCTTTAAAAGTTCGTACTTAAAAAGATAAATGCTGTTATAGGTTTCTACTTCCTGAATTTCAATGAAAGTTCACCAGTATTTTCTTCTAATTATTTTATTTTCATATTTGTAATAATGGAAAGCATACTGTATATACCAGTTGTCCTCATGCTTCAGTGTATAGCATCATCACCTGGAGGAGTTTGTTACCTGTTACTTCTACAGCCCACCTCCAGGCAGTAAGTCTTAGCTGGGGCCCAGAAATCAGTATTTTAAAGATGCTCCCCAGGTGATACTGATGCAGGTGATTATGCAAGGCTTTGATAAAACATTTGGAGTGCAATCCATCCGAAAGCATACTGTATATTATACCAGTTGTCCTCATGCTTCAGTGTATAGCATCATCACCTGGAGGAGTTTGTTACCTGTTACTTCTACAGCCCACCTCCAGGCAGTAAGTCTTAGCTGGGGCCCAGAAATCAGTATTTTAAAGATGCTCCCCAGGTGATACTGATGCAGGTGATTATGCAAGGCTTTGATAAAACATTTGGAGTGCAATCCATCCTATGAACTGTTTCTTTCTGGAATTGCTTGTTATAATACTAGAAAAAAAAAGACTTGTGGAAGATTATTGAGTCAATAGCAGAATTTGGACAAACCTACTGGCTCCTTAGCAATAATCAATCAAGAAATCAATTAAATATTGAAACATGATGTGTTACAGGTAGGTGGGATATCAGGAGGAAAAGATTGTCTTTGATCTGCAGGGAAAATATAATTCCTAATATTTACATAGTAGCCATTCTATTTTAAGTGTATTTATAAAGTTTTTGCCTTTCCAATTTTTTTTTCACGTATCAACTGGGGATGGGATGGGGTGAAGGGAACTGTTCCCTTAGATCTGTTTCCTGTATTGCTTTGTGCAATTTATGCATATTCTGTGTCTTCTGAACCAGTAGGGCAGGCCTGACAGGAGCCTTCAGGGAGAAATCATCCCACAAGAGAAAGACAAAACCTCAGTTCTTAGACTTCGAACAGCAACTCTGACTATAGCATGACATCTTTTGCTCAAATTTGAACCCTGGTCCAACCCCCCAAAATGGACTCATCATGTCTGACTCCTATGGAGGAAGTGTCCTGTGGCTGAAAATGGAAGGGGCTGTTTTACTAAAGACTCTGCTAAACACTGTGGCCCAAGCAATCCTGGAACAGTCCCCAACTGTGTTAAGAATCACTATAAAGCACTATAAAGGAGAGAGAGAAGCTTTAGAAGACAGAGTGGGGATTCAACGCACTGGGGACTCCAGGAAACTCAATGGGGCTTTGGCACTCAAGGACTCCACTGCACCACCAGCAGCAGGGCCAACAGAGAGCAAAGGGCCCAGCAGAAAAGGCAGCAGTGCCCAGCAGGGCCCAGCAGGCCTGGCAGGACCCAGGGGAGCCAGGGGTGGGGCTCAACAGCAGAGGCCTGGCATGGAAGTCCCCACCTCCCTGCCTATTGGACTTGTTCCTGAGCGCAGGTTGAGTCATGCCAGGACCCTCCCTCCCTCAAAACTGATGTTCTGTAGTGGGTTGAGTTTCTGTATGCATAGGTGGGAACAAAAGCTCACCAAGCACAGCTCAGAGTCACCTCATTTCTTCCCCACAGCAGCCCTGTGAGGCAAGTTTTCCCATGAAAAGACTGAGTCTTAAGCAAGTGTATCTGTAATAACTGCCAGTTTTATTCCTCTGGCTAAGAGATCCAGAGGTAATTTGAGGTTTACATTTTTTTAATAGTTCATCAAGAATTTAGGTGCCCCCATTGCCCTTATAAGCTGGTTGCAAATTATTTGATTGACTCTTAATTATAAAAAAAACTTTAATTCTTTTTGTATGTGTGATGTGTTCATTAAAAAATACATATAAGCAAAAAGAAAAAAACTCACACCACACAGAAATAAGCAGAGTTAAATTTTTGATATATGTATGTATACACACGCACACGCACACACACACAATTTGAGATTTTCTCCTACATATGTGAGCTGATACTAAATATGCTGCTTTGTAACCTGTTATGTTTTACTTTACAATATGGAATGAACATATTTTCATGCATATGTGTGAAACTTCCCAATTGAAAAACAGACCTGGAGAATGTGTCAAAATACAAAATCCAGATGCTGGTAATAAGGACACTACCTAAAACAAAACTCCACCAGATGATTAAAAATAAAACAAAAGTCAAAGATACATCAGAAAATGCTAACAGAAAGAAAGCAGGGGCCAGATTTTAATATCAGACAAAAAAAAAAGAATTCAAGGCCTAAAGCACACAGGATAAGGACGGCTGCGTGAATGTCTTTGTTTCCAATGCATCATCACAAACTTGTTTCTTACTCTTCTTATCTCTTCCCTAAGCCTTTCCAACTCATCTACTCCTCTTATCATTTCTTCTGGGTCCAAATGCCTAACCGGAGTGTCCTCTTTATATCCCTGACCAGGCTGAGTCAGCCCTCCTCTAAGGTTTCCTTCTGCTTCCTGGCTTACACCTTCTTCAGAAGGTCGAGGATTTCTTTCTGCCTCCTGTGGTACAGCTTCCATAGGGCGGTCTTCCTCAGCCTTTGGCATGTTCTGTGCTTTTCCTTCATTTTCTTCACAAGACTTTTGCATGTTGAGTATTTTTCTCTTATTTCCTTTTTGAATAAATTAACCCTGGAAAACAAGGAAACAAAACGACTAGATGCCACGCAAATGGACCAGCAGACCAGCAGTCAGGGCATGGGTTTCCATAGAGACTGGCCTCTTCACATTCAGGTCCCTAATTGACAAAGTTTTCCGGCTACAGATCCTCAGGCTCAGAACTCCCCTGGCCCCACCCCTTTCTCCCCCTCCCCGCTCTCCCCCTCCAGCTCCAGCTCCAGCTCCATCTTCTCGCTCCCGCTCCAGCCCACCATTTCCCAGCAGGCCCTGCTACGGGCCTCTCCTAGCACCGAAACGGGAGCAGCGCGGAAGCAATTAACCCCTCCCTCGCCTCAGGTCTCCAACACTCCCGCCCTTTTGGGTTTTCCCAAGCCATTCCAACCTCCTGCCTCTCACCTGAGACCTGCTGGTCCAGTCTCTGGCCTCCCCTCCCCCTTCCACGTCTCTCCAGTCTCCTCCCCCCCGCCCCCGCCCCATTTCCGTTGCAGGCTCTGCACAGGCCTCCGGCGCTTCAACCGGATGGAGAGCGGCGGCAGCGACCCCGGGATGGGCTTTGGTGTCAGCCGCACTCACACCCCCACCCCCACGGCCACCCCCAGGGACCTGAGGCAATTCCACCTTTACACTGACCTGCAGGGATCCAGGGGATTTTCCTCCCTCTTCCCTCACTCGATTTGGGTCGCTCCCAAAAGACCAAGAGTCCTGCAGACAGGAGTGCTTGGTGAGCAGGTCAGTACCTGAATCACGGGTCTCTTTCAGGATTCTAGGCCTTGTTCGTCTAAAGTTTCCCCACGTCCTTATCCTCTCCCTCCTTTTAAGGCAACCCCGCCCTCCTTCCCCCGTGCCCACCGGTTTCCTGCAAGCAGGGAGTGGGAGACAAGTTATTTCCAAATTGTTTCTATGTGTGTCTCTCTCTCTCTCGGGACCCTCAATTGGCTACCCTTCTCCCTCTCCACCCCCACCCACCCCCAAACAGCCCCAAATTTCCTGCACAAAAAATGAGAGTTTGGCGGAACCGTAGTGTTGGGAAAGCGGTACCGGCCACGCTTGGTTTCTGCTATCTGACTCCTAGGCCCCAGGGTCCCAAAGGCAGCGCCCACCTTTATACTGACCTCAAAGGATCCGGGGCACTTTTCTCCTCCAGCAATAGGAAGCTGCTACAGGGAAACAGGCCCTGGACTATAAGGACTTCTGCACACGTCGACTCCTGGTCACGTGAGGGTCGCGTCATCAATGAGCTCGAGTCTTCGGTTACCCCTCCCGTTTAACACTGCAGCCCGCCCCCTGCGTTCCCTCCACTTGATACTGTCAATCTTTTTTCGTATTTGCCAATCAGAGACAATAAAACTGGTATCTTCTCCCTGCAGTTTCTACTCGTTTTTCTCGGGTTACCAGGGAGAATCAGCCTCTCGGGGTGAATCGACCATTTCTCCTTCTTCTTTGGGGAATCATCTCTCTCTCTCCTGCTTCCAATTTCACCTCCACGCCTCCCCCAAGGTCCTCCAGTCCACCATTTCCCTTGGAGTCCTGTCTAGCATTAAAATGGGTGAAGGTGGTAGATGGGGGCGGGAGGGCAGCTAGAAAAGAATGTGGGAGTGAGAGTGTGGGATTTTTTTTTACTAGTTCTCTTGAATAGTTTTCTGCTTTGTGTAATGTTTTAAACAATCAGCATACTTTTTAAAAATGATTTTTAGAAAAGAGATACCACATAAGCAATATTTGACACAATATGGAGGACAAATCAGTTGCATTAATTTTTAAGACTTTGGAAAAGTTTTCTAATGGCTGCAAATGAAATGACAGTTTTCACAACATATTGATCTGTTAGAAAAGGTTTTTAAAATCTTATTAAAACAGCGCCTTTAAAAACTGACCCCAAATTAATCTGTGGGAAGAGGCCTAGTTTTCTCGTTAGCAATTTTATGTAAGTAATCCACTACTTTTTCTCTTTCTGGCTGAACTCAAGTTATTAAGTATTAGATGTCTGACCTTTTCATGAGGACTGCTGCATGGCTTCTGCTTGAGTTTTAAGTGGAGGCTTTAGGCACACTACCTCTTCTCATGTCCTCTGTAGGATCCAGTGCCTTGCTAATCAGATGAGTCTATGAAGGAGTCAGCTTTACTTTGGAACTCAAGAAAATGTGTTGGAAAATAACTCTCATACATCCTTAACACTCAGAAAGGAGAGAGTTCTCTGTATCTCACCATTTGGTGTGAGGCTTTTTAGCAGGTGGAATTATTGTTCATGCATGCCACTCTTGAGATATTCTGATATCATTCACTTTGATCCATTAGAAAAGAGAACTATCAACATGCATAATTGTTATGATCAGAAAGCAGAGAAGACATCATTGCAGTAAAAATATTAGTTAAAAGAGGAAATTGATATCCCCGCAACCCAGAATCCACTGGTACTTGGAGGTATGTTGGTGCCGGGAATGGCAATCTGGCCAGTGGAGCCAGCTGGAGAGTCAGGGGAAGGAGGCAGAGAGGGGTCTCTTATCTAGGATGGTCACGGTGGGATGCGGTAGCCAAAAACAGAGCCCACCACAGAGAAAGCAGGGTTGGAAAAAGTATTTGTGCTGTCTTAATGTTTTATCATTTATATTTAAGCATGAAGAATTTATTCCACAGTTGATGGATACATTTCCTATTATTCGAGGGAGAGTTTTTAATGTAAATATAGCTACTGAATTATAAAGATGTAACCATTAAGTACCACAAAATATTTCCATCCTTTTGGATGTTATATTTAACAGGGGACAACTGATATTTTTAGAAAATTATTATCATATAGCGAAATTGACTCTTTTTTGGGTGTACAGTTCTATGAAGTTTAAGAAATGTATAGATTTGTGGAACTACCACCACAATCAGGATATAGTTCAATCACCCCCCAAAAAACTTCCTCATGCCACCCCTTTGAAGTCATACCTTACCCCCTTTCCTGAACTCTTGGCAACCTCTGATCTATTCCCAACTCCTATCTGTTGTCTTTTACAGGATGTTACATAAATGAAATCCACAACATGTCACATTTAGAGACAGGCTTTGTTCACTCCGCATAATGCCCTGGAGATTCATCATTTAAGCCGTTTCATGCATTAATAGCTCATTCTTTTCTTTTTACTGAGTAGTATTCTATTATATGGATGTTCCAGTTTATTTGTCCATGTACCCTCAGTTGGACATTTGTGTTGTTCCCAGTTTTGAGTAATAATAAAAAGAGTTGCTATAAACATTGCTTCAAACTGGACTACTAGGGTAACCTTTTCTCCGACCTATCTACCTTCAGGCCTCCCTCTCTGTCTTCAATTTACTTTGCACATTACCATCAAATTAAACTTCACTCTTTCTTATTTTCAACTTGTCATTCTCCTGCTCAAAGGCCCTGGGTGACAACCCCACCATCTGTGAATTAAATCCTACTTTCCTCATCTTGACATTCCGTGTTGATCAGAATTGAGCCACTTGTCATCTACTTCTCTGCCCCATCCAAAAGGAACTCTCATACACTATGCCCAAGCATGCCTTCTTCTCTCTCTTTGTCTTTGCATATGTTCTTCCACCTGATTGCACTCCTCTTCCTCCTAGATCCTGGTCCTGCTCATTCTTAGGGACCTAGCCTTCATCACCCAGCCTCTAAAGCCACCCCAGCTGGAAGTGATCTCTACTCCACCCCGCCCCATCAATGCTGCACGTAGGGTCTGCACCCCTCATATTGCCCTTAGCAAAAGTTGCCTTTTACCTTTCCCCTTTCCTGTGTGTTTGTGTTGGGTGGGGGTTATCTAACCAGGCAGATGTTCAGATGTGGGTTGATGGAGAGTGGGGGTCAGGCTCCAGCTCTCATGCTGCTTGAGTGGCTCTTGTGATTTTAAACAGTGCATCTCCCAGAAATCTCAGATATGCAGAAGGAGCTGTATGCCAATTGGCTCACAGACGAACCTTCTTTCTGCTTGCACAAAAATTGGAGCAGAATTTTCATTGTCCGCTTCCTCTGCTTATTCTACTTACAGATAGTCAGAACAACCCTAATACCATTTTTATGGAGCTACTGACAGAGGATATTGTCCTGTTTTCCTAAATAGTCATAAGAGAGAGATCAGTCAGCTCACTGGTGCACACCTTACCAAGAGCCAGATGGTACAGGCCTTTACCTTCATCCTTGTCCCTGAGCAATTTTAGTGCATCAGTATAGCATTCAGCTGCCTTTGAAATTAAGTTAATCACAGTAGCTTTTTAAATGTAAGATTTTTGGAGACAAGAGCATTCTTGTCAATTAAAAACTATTTTTAGAAAGGAATGAAAAGGGGGCACAAATTGATTTAAACAATGAAGACATGAATTCTGGAGAGTAGACACCATGTACCTCTGACCCAATCAATATTCTGTTTTTATACACCAAGAGGGCACTGGGGATAGCTCCAAAGTCTAAAGCCTTTCAAGTGGTGTGAGGGGAGGAGAAAGGAGCTCTTATACAAGAATATGATATCCAGAATATTGTTTTCTATGTTCTCTTTCAAAGTCATTTCCTGAGGCTCTGTATTCAGCAACTCCTGCATATTTCTTATTGCTCTTTCAAAGCTCATCCCATAGAATAGCTTGAGATGGCTATTTCTCTCCCTCATTTCTCTAGCACACTGTCTCTGGCTTGAAAACATCCCTGCCAGTATGGCAAAATCTGCTCCAGATCCAAAGGTTTGGCTTTCGTGCATGGACTCAAGCAGTTTGTCTTCTGAGATGATTTGCCCCTTTGGAGTGCAAGCAGACCCAACGCATTTCGTCACTTTGCTCAACTGCGGGTAGTCCACTCATGTTCTGATGTAAGTGGTACACACAGAGCCCAGGCTGATTTCCACTTAGATTGTAAGTCTCTGCTTCAGAAAGTAAACTCTTCTACCATCCCTCCTGTCACTACGTTCCCTGACATTTGGAAATTTGGCATGCGTAAGTTTCAGAAGTTCCACGAACTCTTCAGAATAGCCACTGGCCACATCCAAGCAAATGAACTTAACTTGAAGCACAACTTTTCATCTCTTCCAGATAATTCTGCCCACTTCCTGAACTCACAGCTAAATGCTGCACACATTGTGGATTATTGTGGCCAAGAGTTTCTAGTTATCCAGGGCATAATGCTTATGAATTGCTGTGAACCTGAAATGCTGTGTCATAACCACTGCCATTTCATATGTCCCCATGGTGTCTATGTTGACCACAGTAATAGGAATCCTTGAGTTGGTCTGCTTAGACTTTCTTACTATGTGACAGAATGCTTAAGATCCACCTCAGCTAGATTCTTGAGATTGCTTTGCTTAAGCCTTGAGGTTCATATCTATGTAGAGCATCTTGCTAGGTTGCAGAGAGGCACATTTCAGCTGTACTACAGCTTGGACCAGGCAACTTTTTCCTGTGGCAAAAGCAGAGTTGTTGGGGTGAGAGTGCTGTTGTTGCTGGCTAGGTGCTTTTAAAAATTAAGTTTATAATGGAAAGAAAATCTTTGCTGACCTCTTGATTCTGCCTTAGTTGCCTGTACTCTATTTACCCATCCTAACTCTTTCATCCTGTTTTGTTGACTTTCTGCTTTGTATCCCTTACTTATCTGTAAGTGCCATAGGACAAAAACCTTATCTGGTTCAACTTTGTAACCACTCCAACGTTGAAAGTTCAAGTTGGTGGAAATGATTTAAATTTTCGCTAATATGGGAATGGTTAAATACATTATCCACACTGTGGAAATTGTGCAGATATAAAAAGTAATGAAATAAAAAATGTGTAGTGACATCAAATTATATTGAAATTATATTTTTGAGTGAAGAAAGTGGCAGAACAGTATTTAGAGAATACTGTTCCACGCACATACACATAATGCATACATACATGTGCATGCAACTAGTTTATTAAGTAGTTCTAATTTTCTGGTATAAACATGGAACAATTTTATTTTTTCCAGTAATTGCTGTCAACTATGGTCTGTCAAATCTTATGTTTCTCACTGAATAATGATTTCGTTTAATGACATTTCAGTTTATTTCCTCAACTATTCAATCACTTTCATTCATTAAGAGAGTTTTGTTTTGGGTTTTTGAAACTCAGTCTGGTTTATTTTTTAAACTTTTTGTTTTGAAATAATTTTAGTTCTAAAGAAGATAGTACAAAGCATTTCTGTAAACCCTACATCTAGCTTTGCCTAATACCTGTGGTACATTTATAAAAACAAAGAAATTAACATTTGTGCAATACTATTAACTAAATTATAGACTTTATTATTAAGATTTCTCCAGGTTTTTCACTACTGTCTTTTTCCTGTCCCAGGATTCAATCCAGGATACAATGTTGCATTTGGTTAACATGTCTCTTTATTCTATCATAGTTTCTCAGTCTTTCCTTATTGTTCATAACCTCCACACTCTTAATGAGTGAGGTATTTTGTAGAATGTTCTTCAATTTGGGTTTGTCTCATGTTTTCTTATAATTACATTGGGGTTATTGATTTGAAAGACTACCACAGAGTTGAAGTGCCCTTTTCATCACAATGTCAGGATTACATTACATCAACATGACTGATCACTTGTGAGGTTAACTTTGATTATTTGGTTAAGATGAGTCTGCGGGTTTCTCCACTTGTAAAGTTACTGTTTTTCTCTTTTCATATTCTGTTTGTTAGAAGCAAGTTACTAAGTCTAGCCTACACTAAAGAGGAAGGGATTTAAACTCTACCTCCTGGAGAGAGGAATATCAAAGAATTTGTGGATATATATCTGAAAACAACCACAGTAATTGATAAATATTTGGGGTCAGATGATTTGAGACTATGCAAACGTTCTGTGGATTTTGTCTGCAACAATTATTACTGTGATGTTCTGATGGTAACTTTTTATATCCCTCATTTCCTTCTACATTTAGTATTTGAAATTATCATGGAAGAAAGATTTCCACCTCCCCCATGTATTTATTCATACGATTATTTGTTTCTATCAGTGTGACTCATGAATTTTTGTCTTCGGGGTTATAATACAATACAATCATTTGGTCTTTTTTGCCCAAATTTTCCAACCTTGGCAATTGGGAGCTCTTTCAGGTCAGCATACCTTTATTCTTTTTCTGCTTCCTTACTTTCTGGTGCTACAAGATGTTCCAGATTCATCTTGTATTATCCTTTTCCCAGCCTAATAATCAGCCATTTCTCTGAGGAGTCTTGGTTACTTTTATCGGATAATCATATTTAGTAATTAAGATCTGAATGCAGGGTATTCTGGTTGCTACTGGGGTGTCATTGCTTCTCAAACTTCTAAGCTGATAGAGCAAGGAGATAAATGCTTGTAATATTAAACTGTATATACACAACCTCTACATTTATTTATTGTGTTTATCTGTAACTATCTGCCTCTCTATAGATATAAATGATATACAGATACACACACACAAGTTCATACTGATACATGTGACTCTAATCCATTACCACACGTATCCATTTAGCTTTCTCTCCTCTTATTATTTTTAAAATAAATTTATTTTTTTATTTTTATTTTTGGCTGCGTTGGGTCTTCGTTGCTGCACGCGGGCTTTCTCTAGTTGCGGCGAGCGGGGGCTACTCTTCGTTGCGGTGCGCGGGCTTCTCATTGCGGTGGCTTCTCTTGTTGCAGAGCATGGGGTCTAGGCACACAGGCTTCAGTAGTTGTGGCACACAGGCTCAGTAGTTGTGGTGCACGGGCTTAGTTGCTCTGTGGCATGAGGGATCTTCCCAGACCAGGGCTCGAACCCGTGTCCCCTGCATTGGCAGGTGGATTTTTAACCACTGCGCCACCATGGAAGCCCCTCCTCTTATTTTAAATTTCTATCTCTGACAGTGAGAAACCTGGTTCTCCTTTATGCATAATTTATTTACTTATTTATTTAACTCTAGTATATAGTTAAAGTAGTTTCAGAACTTCTATCATGTACCCCTATGAGAAACAAATTTCCCCACCAGAACATAGCACTTCTGTATAGTTCTTTTTGTCTTGACCCTCATAATATCCAGTCACTTTTTCAAAGCAACTTAGGTCAGCTCTTTTCTTTCCCTACCCTTTTTATTGAAGTTATGGCATACATCTATAATACAGGAGATTCATTTGCAACAGTGTGCTTTCCGTCTAGGGCTCCCCTACATCTTGATTTGTATATTTTTTAATGGACATAGAGCAAAAGTCACCTTTTGTGGTGTGCAGTTATGTGAAATTTGAAAACATTCATATAGTCATGTATCAACCACCACAGTACCATACTGAAGAGTTCTATCACTCTAAAATTTCCCTTGTGTGGCCCCTTTGTAGTCAACTACTCCCCCCATCCTCACCCTTGAAGCCTCTTTTATATCTGTATAGATTAACCTCTACATAATGTCATATAAATGGAATCAGACAATACATATATTTTTGAGTCTGGCTTCTTTCACTTAGCAAAATACATTTGAAATGCATACATGTTGTTGTGTGAATCATAAGTTTGTTCCTTTTAATTACTGTGTAGTATTCCATTGTACAGATGTATATTAATTTATTTTCAGATGTTAAAGCAACCTAACATTCCTGAGATAAATACCACTTTGTCATAGTGTATAATGATTTTTATATGTTGCTGGATTCAATTTCCTATCATCTCGTTTAGTACTTTTGCATATATATTCATAACAGTTAGTGGTCCATAGTTTTCTTGTGATGTCTTTGACCGGTTTTAGTATCAGGGTAATACAGGTCTTATGATGAGTTGGGAAGTGTTCCTTCCTCTTCTATTTATGGAAGAGTTTGCTAAGGATTTGTATTAATTCTTCTTTATATGCTTGGTAGAATTAACCAGCACAGTCATCTAGGCATGGGCTTTTGGGGGGCAAATAATTATTTTTTATTATTATTTTAATCTCTTAACTTATTATTTTATTGGTTTATTCAGATTATTGGTTTCTTTTTGAGTCAATTTTGATAGGAATTTGTCCATGTCATCTAAGTTATCTAATTCATTGACATACAATTGTTCATAGTATTCCTTTTAATCATTTTTTTCCTGAAAGGTCAATAGTAATGCCCCTCTTTCATTTCTTTCCTTTTCTTTTTTTTTAAATTTTATTCATTGTTTTTGGCTGCATTGGGTCTTTGTTGCTGCATGCGGGCTTTCTCTAGTTGTGGCGAGTGAGGGCTACTATTTGTTGCAGTGCGCGGGCTTCTCATTGCAGTGGCTTCTCTTGTTGCAGAGCATAGGCTCTAGGCTCATGGGCTTCAGTAGTTGTACCACGCAGGCTCAGTGGAGTGAGGGCTACTATTTGTTGCAGTGCGCGGGCTTCTCATTGCAGTGGCTTCTCTTGTTGCAGAGCATAGGCTCTAGGCTCATGGGCTTCAGTAGTTGTACCACGCAGGCTCAGTAGTTGTGGCTTGCAGGCTCTAGAGCGCAGGCTCAATAGTTGTGGCACATGGGCTTAGTTGCTCCGCGGCATGTGGGATCTTTGCAGACCAGGGCTCGAACCCGTGTCCCCTGCATTGGCAGGTGGATTTTTAACCACTGCGCCACCATGGAAGCCCCTCCTCTTATTTTAAATTTCTATCTCTGACAGTGAGAAACCTGGTTCTCAGGTTTTCAAGTCTTTGAATTTTCTTGTTGATCTTCTGCTATGTTGTTCTATGCATTATTGAAAGTGGAATATTGAACTCTTTAACTATTATAGTTGAATTGTCTATTTTTCCCATCAGTTTTCATAGTTTTTGCTTCATGTACTCTTAGTCCTATTGTTAGTTCCATATATTTGTAATATTGTTTTATCTTCCTGATGGATTGACCATTTTCTCATTATAAAATGTCACTCTTTACCTCTAGTAACCTTTTTTATTTTTAATTCTATTTTGTCTGATAATAGTATTGTTACTCCAGCTTTCTTATGGTTGCTGTTTTCATGATATACATATTTTTATCATTTTCCTTTCAATCTTTATATGTTTAAACCTAAAGCATGCTTCCTGTAAACACCATACAGTTGGATCTTTTAAAAATCTAATCTGACAATCCCTGCCTTTTGTTTGAATTGTTTAATCCATTCATATTTAATGTTATTATTGAGATGATTGAATTTATTTCTGCCAACTTACTTTTTCTAAAAAATATATTTATTTATTTATTTGGCTGCATTGGATCTTAGTTGCAGCACACGGTATCCTTAGTTGTGGCATGTGGAATCTTTAGTTGTGGCATGCGAACTCTTAGTTGCGGCATGTGGGATCTAGTTCCCTGACCAGGGATGGAACCTGGGTCCCCTGCATTGGGAGTGTGGAGTCTTAGCCACTGGACCACCAGGGAAGTCCCTCTGTCAACTTACTTTTTGTCCGTCATATATCTCATGTGGTTTTTGTTCCTCTCTTCTTTTCCTCCATTTTTCTTACATTAATTAAATATATTCTAATGAAGGATTTTAATTTATTTAGTGACTTTTTCATTATATCTTTTAGAGTTATTTCCTTTGTGGTTACCCTAGGACTTGACATATACATCTTAATTTATTGGGTTCTATTTCAGATTTATACTAACTTAATTCCAGTGAGATATAGAAACATCACTCCTATATAGTTCTATTCCCTTTATCCACTTATTGTGGTATTGCTATGCATGTTACAACAAAAATGTTATAAACCCATCCACTGTTACCATTATTACTTTACATAACTTTACATCTCTTATGGAAAATGAAAGAAGGATAGCAAGTATATATTTATAGAATTTATTATGTTAACCTTTTTATTTATCACTTATGGTTTTCTTCATTTCTTCCAGGAGATTTTAGTTACCCTCTAGATTTGTTTCCTTAGCCTGTTGCAGCTTTGCTCCCACCCATCTCCTTTGTGCTTTTATTGGCAAATATATTTCTTTTCTCTGTTATAAGCCCAATAATACATTATATATGTACTGTTTTAACCAGTTGAGAGAAGGAAGGGGAAATAAATATACATTTGAACTGTGTTTTATAATTACATAATTAACTTTATATGTGCTTTTTTCCCCAGTGGATTCAAATGACTGTCTGGGGTCATTTGCTTTCAGAAGTAGAGAACTTCCTTTAGTATATCTTGTAAGGTGGGTCTGCTAGTGAAAGGTTCTCCCATTTTTTTGTTTGTCTGGGAATGTCTTTATTTTGCCTTCATTTTTGAAAGATAGCTTTGGTGAATACAGGATTCTTGGTTGACCGTTTGTATCTTTGAACAGTTTAAATATACTGTCCTACTTCCTTCTGGCCTCTATTGTTTTGGTGATAAATTAGCTGTTGATCTTATTGGAGTTCTCTTATAAGTCAGAAGTCATTTTTTTCTTGCTGCTTTCAACATTTTCTCCTTGTCTTTGGCTTTCAGCATTCTTACTATGTTGTGTCTGTTTGTCAGTCGCTTGTGTTTATCCTATTTGAGATCACTGAGCTTCCTGGATATGTAGATGAATGTTTTTCATCAAATTTGGGAAGTTTTCAGACATCATTTCTTTGTATTTTTTCCTGCTCCTTTCACTCTCTTTTCTCTCCTTTTGGTATTCTCATTATGTATATGTTGGTGCAATTAATGATGTCCCACATTTCTTTGAGACTCTGTTCATTTTTCATTATTTTTTCTTTTTTTAAATTAATTTTTATTGAAGTATAGTTGCTTTACAATGTTGTGTTAGTTTCTACTGTACAGCCAAGTGAATCAGCTATACGTATACATATATCCCCTCTTTTTTGGATTTCCTTCCCATTTAGGTCACCACAGTCATTTTTTTATCTTTCTTATTCAGATTACATAAAATCTATGAATCTTAGAGTTCACTAATTCTCAGATCTACTGTTGAGCTCCTCTAGTGAATTTTTCATTTCAATCTTTCTATTTTTCAGAATTTCCACTTGTTTCTTTTTATAATATCTATTTATTGATTGTTTTTCTATTTGATATAATAGTGTCATCATACCTGCCTTTACTTATTTAATCATAGGGTTTTTTCATTCTTTGAACATATTGGCCACATTGAAGTATTTGTTAAATTCTACATCTGGTTACTCCCACAAGCAATTTCTGTTGCCTGCTTTGCTCCCCACATGTGGGTCATATTTTTCTGTTTCTCTACATGTCTTGCAATTTTTTCAGATAATATATTTTAGCAACTCTGAGTACTGATGCTCTCTCTCTGGGGCTTATTGTTGTTGTTATTTGCTTGTTTTTTTAGTGACTAGCTGAATTATTTCAATCATGTCTATTTCCTCCCTGCTATATGATGCCTCTATGTTGATCCTCAGAGCGTACAGTATTGGTATGCCCATAGTCACTCTGGGGTGACAGTGATTTTGGCAGTCCTCTCTTTACTGTCTCCTTACCTGAACATACTTGACGGGTTGATTGCTTTACGTTTTTGACAATACACTGGGGCATAAGTTGCTCCACAGATTCATGGGATTAAATTTGGACTCCTTTTCAGATAATAGTTTTTGAGGTCATTGTTTGACATTTGTTTGGACTCCAAGAACACTCTACTTAGCTGTCCCTTTTCCTAATTCTCTGGTAGACTAGCTGGCCTAACGTTTAGCTTATATCTCTAATGAATCTACTGACCTCCTCTTAATTGTTATTCACTACAACCTCCATTTTTTATAGCACCTTTAGCCTTCAAGTTCACACTGTGTAACAAATAAAGTCAGTTCCTTTGGAAAGAGTTTTGGAGCTCTCTGTTTTAAGGCCTGCCTCTCCCCCTGGGAAAATCTCTGATACAAGGCTCTGGAGCTAAGGATGGTGACAGCACAATTCTCTCTGAGTGACACTGCTACTTTAGGAGCTGTACACTTGACTCAGTATGGGAAGTTCCTTCAGGTGTTCCTGGCTTGCGTCTCCCAGGAAATTGAGTCCCCAGTATTCTTAGCACACTATGCTGAAGGTAGAGCCTCCTTATGATGAATGGGGTAGGAGCAGAGGGAGCCCCCACCTTTCAACTGCACTCACTTGGAACTTAGCCTTAGCAACAGTCAACTCAAGGCAGTATGAGAAGTTTTGTCTCTCCTGGGAAGATACTGTGACCCTTCAGATGTGAGCTGGGGGAGAAGGAGACCTGTGTTTTTGACTGCACCCTTCTGGAGTGGAGTTTCCATCATGCTAAGCTGGAAGTGGGAAGGCAAGAAAAGAATCTTGGTTCAAATGCCACAGATTCACATGGTTCTTATTGTTATAGTAGATTGTCTTTTAAAAACATTTCTTCATTTGCTGTATGCCCTTAGGACCATTTCCAAAGAATTTAAATGATTGTATTTTAGGAGAATAACTTTTAACAGTTTCACTGGGAAATGGATCCTCAGAGTTCCTCATATTGCCTTGCCAGAACTGGAACACCGACCATAGTTATTTTTAATTTCCTGCCTGATGGTGTCAAGATCTGTGTCATTTCTGATTATTGCTTTGCCTCTTCAGAATGTATTATTTTCTTTCCTTTTTGTATTTCTCATAATTTTTACTTGAAAACTGGATTTGTATAAGACAGTAATTACTGAGGTAAGTGGAGTTTATTATTGGAGATGAACCTGTCATTCCTACAAAGCTTTTAGTGTGAAGTTTGCATTAATCTAGTTAGAAGTTGGGCTGAGTTTGATGTTTTCTTCCTATTTGGCTCTGAGTCTTTCCACTTGGTTTTGCAGTTTCCCTTTGTATTTCTCCCCAAAAGGAATCTGTTTCTTGTTGTCCTCCACTGTTATTTTTACTCAGTGTTTGTTAGTGTGGTGTTGAGGGGAGGGACGAGCATTCTCTGGTGTTCTGATTGGGTCTTCATCTTAGGCAACCACTGTGAACCTGAGTTTTGGTGGTGTAATCTTCACATGTGTTCATGCCTCTCCTCTAGGTATAATGCTAAGCCTCCCCTCATAGAATTTTTTGTTTTTCTGTTTCCCTTTCCTAGCTGCAGTGGGTTTCTACCAGTGACTTTAGGATATGGGTTTTGTTGTCCATTTCCCTGCAGATTAAATCTTTTGTTTACTAGGGGAGATAGGTCTGGTTGGAATTTCAGCAGTGACTGCTATCTCCCTCTCTTAGCTGGCATTATGGGGAAAGCTCTCTCAAATTCTCCCTGATCTTCCCTGAGAACACCTAGTGGGGTTTCTGGATTAAAGCTTGAAAGAGTGCAAGCTCTTTATGTCTGTGGACTTCAGAGACTGAACACTCTCATGCTATCCTTCAGTCTTTAGAAATTCATTAGAAATTTCAAGCTGAATTTTCCTACTGGTCTACATGGTGTTTGGTGGTGTCTATTCCAGATAAGCAAATGCTTGGGTCCTATTTCTCCCTCCACGAGTCTCTCTTTAGATTTTGGGATAATCATTTGCCCTGTGACCTCAGTTCTCTAAAGGTTTTAAGAAGATTTGTTATTTTGGGGACTTCCCTGGTGGTCCAGTGGTTAAGACTCCACGCTCCCAGTGCAGGGGGCCCAGGTTCAATCCTTGGTCAGGGAACTAGATACTGCATGCCGAACTAAGACCGAGCACAGCCAAATAAATAAGTAAATATTTAAAAATGCAAAATGTTATTTTGCATTTATCCAACTTTTTTTCCTGTTGTAAGTGTGAGTAGCATTCTTTTCAGCTCTCCATTTGGAGCTGAAACCAAAATTTGCCTTGTTCATTTTACAACTTAAATATAGCATTTGATTTAAAGTTCCTTTTGGTTCCCAGAAGCAGTACAATCTCTTTTGCTCTTGTGCCTTGCACTGGACAGGGAGTTGGGGCCTATTTCAAAAACATTTCTCTCATTATCCCAAAAATATTCTTGTGTCTGGGAGGATAGTGAGGGAGAAGCAAGGTAGATATTCCTTATTATATGGCTGTCTTTAGCAACATTGGCCATTGTCTGTTGGTTCAAGGTGAACAGGTGAAAGGTTAAATAGTCTGGAGACTATTCCTATCATTGGAATGATGGGAACTCATAAATTGTCAGTCATAAGGCTTTGCATTTTTTTCCTGTCCTCTTTCCCTTTGAGGTATGAAGGAGAATTTTGTAGAGATGGAAATAAAACTCCATAGCCTAAAAATGTAAAGAATTTCTCCTTTTCAGCTGCAAACTAGGACTGACCAGATAATTTTGAGTTTAAAGTAAAAGGGTTGAACCCTGCTCTCAGAGTTCAGTGAAGTTGCACGCAGAACAATAGTGATGGGGATGCAGATGGACAAAAACCCCAAACAACCTTGCTCAGACTCCCAGAAGGGTCTTGGTTGTGCCTGGGCCTGTTTTAGTGGTTTTGTGGTGAATTCAGTTCTGTATCTGCCTGATGCAGTGCTTCTGATGTTTGATTAAGCCCAGTCCCAGAAGTACAGGAGACAGCAGGCAAAGGGAGCTTACAAAGGCATGTGGTCCTCCAACTCAGGAGAAAACAGGTGTTATCACCTGTTTGAATACCCTCATGTGTTGTAGGCACAGCATCTGATTTGGGTACTAAGGCAGTCAAGCTGTGAACTGGCATTAAATGCCTTTTTAAGGCATTAATGGTGGAGGAAGCAATGCCACTGTGAGCCTTGCTCTTTAGGTCTGTCATCTGACGAACCATTACCACTATTCGGACATCCTAAAGGATTGGCTGGGCAATAAGGTGATGATAAAATTCAAATCCTTAGGTTCCAATCTAGGCTCTTCCCCTTACAGGTATGTAACATTGTATAAATCACATACACTCTTTGAGCCTCAGTTTAGTCACCTATATCGAAGGCACAATAACACCTCTCTCAAAATTGCCTGTCAGAATTAAAAGAGCTAGAAATATGAAAAAACGGACTGTGAACAGTGATGATTTACATCACTTCTAGGCCACAGTGTAGATAAAGGTGTGTGAGATCTCCATGTATTCTTTTCCTCTGCTGCAGTGGTATCATGATTAGTTTGGATCTCGGGGAGACTAGGGGGAGCAGAACCTCTCCATCCCCAGTTCTCATGAAGTGTGAGAAATAAACCTTTGCTGTGTTAAGCCACTGATGTTTTGGGGTTGGTAGCTATCCTATCATAAGCTTAGCCTAACCTGACAAACACACAAATGGTCCTCAGAGTTAAGCAACAGAATCACTGGAATTCTTGTTAAAATACACTTTATATGTGGGAAAACTATATTGGGAGGCAAGTGATTATGACAGTGGTAATTATGATGCTAAGAGAGTACTACTCAAGTATCATATCAGAAAGTCAATAGGTAATAACTAAACAAGTCAAGAAATAGCAGTTGTTAGGTCATATGTCTGATAAGGAACTTGCATCCAGAATAAACAAAGAACTGTTACAACTCAACAATAAAAAGACAATCAAACTAATTTAAAAATGGGAAAAGGACTTGAATACACATTTCCCCAAAGAAGATATACAATTGGCCAATAAGCACATGAAAAGATGCTCAGTATCATTAGCCATCAAGCAAATGCAAATCAAGGCCACAATGGGATTCCACTTCATACCCACTAAGATGGCTATAAGAAAAAATACAGGCAATGACAAGCGTTCGTGAGAATGTGGAGAAATCGGAGCCCTCGTACACTGCTGATAGGATTGTCATATGGCACAGTTGCTTTGGAAACAGTTTGGCAGGTCCTCAAAAAGTTAGACTTACCACATGAACCAGCAATTCCATTCCTAGATATATACTCAAGAAAATTGAAAACATATTTACATGCAAAAAGTTAACACTGCTGTATGATATATATGAAATTTGTTAAGAGAGTAAATCTTGAGTTCTCATCACAAGGAGAAAAATGTTTTTCTTTTCTTCTTTTTCTTTTTATTGTACCTATATGAGATAATGGGTGTTAACTAAAATTATTGTAGTAATCACTTCACAATATATGTAACTCAAGCCATTATGCTGTATACCTTAAATGTATACAGTGATGTATGTCAACAAAACTGGTAAAAAATTTAATTAAAAAAAGAAAAAATGGAAAAAATATTACCTTTGCTTCTTCCAGCAGAAATGATTAACTAGTGTATCAAATACTACATACCTGTGTTTTTTTTAAAATCAGAAACAAAACAAATATATTACAGTACCTCTTCATAAAATGAATCAAAGCATTCAAATGAAGTTAAAGTAACTTTGGACATAATCATTAGCATGCTCTGAGGTTATCTACATAATAAACTAAGGCAGAACCATCATTTCTGTACTTGTAAATTTTATATTTTGACTTTTCAATAGAGTTTACTTTAAAAGACAAAAGAAAATGTACACGAATGTTCAGTACTGATATGGATGTGGATGGACCTTGAAAACATTATGCTACATGAAAGAAACTAGACAACAGAGGCCATGTACTGTATGATTCCATTTCTATGAAATGTCTAGAATAGGCAAATCCATAGAGACAGAAAGCAGATCAGTGTTTGCCAGTTGCCGGGGAGAGGAGGGAATGGGAGCACCATTATGTGCTAACGGGTATGAGGTTTCTTTTTAGGGCAATAAAAATGTCCTGTAACTGAATAATGGCGATGGTTTCAGAACTCTGTTAATATACTGAAAACCACTGAATTGTGCACTTTAAGAGGGTGAATTTTTATGAAAAAAGAATGAATATTGTGATATGTGAATTATATTTCAATAAAGGTGTTAAAAAAAGAAATAGCAGGACTTCCCTGGTAGCGCAGTGGTTAAGAATCCGCCTGCCAATGCAGGGGACACGGGTTCGAGCCCTGGTCCGGGAAGATCCCACATGCCGCGGAGCAACTAAGTCCACGAGCCACAACTACTGAGCCCACACGCCACAACTACTGAAGCCCACATGCCTGGAGCCCGTGCTCCACAACAAGAGAAGCCACCACAATGAGAAGCCCGCATGCCACAACTAGAGAAAGCCCATGTGCAGCAACAAAGACCCAACGCAGCCATAAATAAATACATAAATTTTTTAAAAAGAAAGAAATAGCAGCATAAGCATATTCTTCTGAAATATGGAGGTAAATACCAGAAGAAACCAAAAACATTTATGGTAGTTGCTTCTGGACAGTGAGAATGTGGAATGATGAGGCAGACTGCAGTTTTTAATAATATATTCTTTTACACTATTGGATTTTTAAATTTTATACATATATCCATAAAAATAAAAATGAGCTAAAAACAAAGGACACCTACACAGAGACATTTTTAACATCTTTATTAGAGTATAATTGCTTTACAATGGTATGTTAATTTCTGCTGTATAACAAAGTGAATCAGCTATACCTATACATATATCCCCATATCTCCTCCCTCTTGCGTCTCAAATACCGTATGCTCATATATATGGAATCTAAAAAAAAAAAAAGGTTCTGAAGAACCTAGGGGCAGGACAGGAATAAAGACACAGACGTAGAGAATGGACTTGAGGACACGGGGAGGGGGAAGGGTAAGCTGGGACGAAGTGAGAGAGTGGCATGGACTTACATACACAGAGACATTTTGAGGAAGTCAAAAGAGATTCTGATACATTGGATCTGAGGCGGGAGCCAGGATTCTGCATTTTCAACAAGGTAGGTGATTTTGATGCAGGTGGTCTGCTAGTAGCTAGGAAACTTTGAGAAACACTACTATATCCAATGTTAAAATTATTTAACAATGGATTGTGGTATAATCCCTCTCTTGCTGTGTTCCTTTTGGAGTGGCAAGTTTCAATTGCTAAAGAATGAAATTATGTGCTCAAGGTTATGTATTCAATCAGGGACAGAACTGGGCCAAGAACTGAGGCCTTCTGACTCAATAATTAATGTATTGATTTTTAAGCTTCTATCATGTGTTGTAGGTACCAAAATTAATAAGATAAATTCTTTGCTTTGAATAGGGCAAGTCTCTAGTGGGCTAATTATAATGCCTGAAAATGTATTAATTAAGATTTTACAAAGCATTTTTCCACATTTCATGTCAGGATTAATATAACTATAACGTGAGAAGGGGGACCTTCTCCATAGTTCAGTAGGGAACATAGTGGGGTGTAACTCACTAGAGACTCCAGGGAAATCAAAGGGGCTTTGTTACCTTTAGGACTTCAGCTCACCAGCAGCAGTGGGGCCCTTAGGAGAGTACAGGACACATGAGAAGAGGGAGAGTGTCCTTCAGACACAGCATTACCTGGGGGAGAGTGACACCCACCTCTCAGCTGTCTGGATTTATTTATGGACACGTGAGAACTCCCTCAGCCCTCTTGCAAACATTTGATGGGGTTCTGGTCCTGCTAGTGCAGGAGAGAGGGTAGGAACCAGCCCAACACAGCTCACACACTCAGTATCTCATCTGATCTTCTCCACAGCCCTGGAAGGCAAGCTTTATCCCCAGTTCACTGATGAGAAGACTGTTCCCTACGGCAGTGGTTCTGTAATAACTGCCAGGTTGATTCCTCCAGCTGCGAGTCCCAGAGATAATGTGTTTTATACATCATTTCACATCCTAACAACAGGAATTTTAAGTGTCTCCACTACCTTCATAAACTCACTGAGCAGTTATTTTGATTGCTTGGTATTTTCCTATGTTTCAAATCTTTTATTATTTATTTTATGACAAAAGTAATCTGTGTATTTTAGGGGGGAAAGTACAGGTGAAAGGATAATCTCTACCACCAGCACCCAGACAAAACCATTATTTTGCTTTTGGTCTACTCAGTTTCAGTTTTCCCTGTACATGGATGTATTGTGTAACTTTTTTTTTTTTCAAAAACGGGCGGATGCTGTATATGTGGTTCTGAAAACTGGTGTTTTTCTTTATTGTTATTTTACAGTGTACCATGAACATCTCTTCCATGCACGTGGGTTAAAATCCCCTACTGAAACACAGAGCACTGTAGTTGGATCAAAAAAGGCTGCTGGTAACGAGAGTGACACCTAAAGCAAAGTATCAGCTTAAGGTTAAAGCACATAGCCTGGCAAATGCCTGCCAGGGAAAGCAGGGTCAGCGATATTCTCATCAGAGGAGTCAGAATTGAAGGCCAAAGGCATTAAAGATATGGGATATCATGTAAGCCCCTCTGGCCCCTACCTCCGCCCCTCATTCCCCTGACACCCCGTTGGCCCCTTGGGGTGAACGGATCCTGTACATCTCTTTGCATCCAATGAAAGACACCTATTTTCTGTCTTTTCCTTAGCTCTTCCTGAGCCCTTGACATATCTGCACATTCTCTCATCATCTCCTCACTGCCCAGATGCCTTTCCTGTAAGTTGTCCTGATAGTCCTTGGGGGAATCGTCCGTCCCCCTGTCCGTTTTCCTTTTGCTTTCCGGGGCACATAGTCTTCAGCGGCGCGCTTTTCGGCAGCCCGCGGCTGACTCTCTGGCTTTGCCTGGGATTCCAGCTTGCCCTCACCATGTGGTTTTCCCTCAGCTTCGGACTTTCCTGCTTTTCTCGCTTCCCCTCGTCTTCTGGCTGTCCCTCCTCTTCTGGCCGTCCCTCATTCTGGAGCTCTCCCTCGTGTTCTGACTTCCCTTCCACTTCTGGCTTTTCTTCCTCATCTGACTTTCCTTCATCTTCTGTATCTACTGCATCTTTTTTTTTTTTTTTTTGCGGTACGTGGGCCTCTCACTGCTGTGGCCCCTCCCGCTGCGGGGCACAGGCTCCGGAAGCGCAGGCTCAGCGGCCATGGCCCACGGGCCCAGCCGCTCCGCGGCATGTGGGATCTTCCCGGACTGGGGCACGAACCCGTGTCCCCTGCATCAGCAGGTGGACTCCCAACCACTGCACCACCAGGGAAGCCCCTCTACTGCATCTTTTGACTTTCCCTCATTGTCTGGCTTTCCTTCATTTTCTGGCTTTCCTTCATTTTCTCTGTAGACCTTCTCCACGTTGAGATTTGCCCTCCTTTGCCTGTCCTAGGAGACAAAAGGGAGACAAAGGAGACTGAGGACTTAGGTGGTGAAATACAGGTTCTGATAAGTATTTGCCTTTGTGATTTAGGATCTTCATGGCCTACCCCTATGGGCGGGGTGCACTCCCGCCCATACATTTTCTCCTTTCTTTCTCAGTGTATGCAAGGTTGGCACACATGCTAACATGAGCCCACCTTGCAGACACTTCCACAGGTGATTCTCCCTACATTTAAGTGGCTGTGCTGACAAGTGTATAAGAGCAGATTTGTCCCTAAACTTTGCTCGGGCCTTGGCTATGCTGGTAACAATGTTAACTGGGTGGTCCCAACTTAGACTGACCCGCAAGAAACCTGGCCAGTTTCTTTTTCCCCTTGTCTACAGTTGTAAGACTTGTAGAACTGCAGATACAACCAGACAATGGCCAGTTCTCAGATATTAGAGATATTCTGTTATCTTCAAGGACTTCACAGATGCCACACCTGCCAACTCTCACTTCCTTGTTCTCCCCTCTGTCTTCACCAGCCATAAAGCACCAGGTTCCCTTAGGGTCCTGACAGAGGCCATGTATTCTGAGACCGGAATAGGGAGGCTTGGAGAAGGGGTGGCAGGTAGTGAACTCCCCAACTTCTGCTCAGGCTTTAGTCACTCCTACTCCCAGGGGTCCTGGGGCAGTTGCCCTCTTCCATTGACCTGCACTAATACTGCAGGTCTTTTCCTTTCCTTGTCTGGGTTGGTGCCTACAACCACAGACCCGAAGACCTGTAGAGAGACAGGAGACAGATGGTGAATGAGGGATTGAGAAGTGAATGAGTGGCAATGAGGACACTGATTCTTTTCCGACTCTAGCTGTCAATAATTTCCCGACTCTAGCTGTCAATACTTTCCCAGCTTCTGCCATAACCTTGCCCTTTCCCTTGCTTCTCTGATCCCCCTCTACAGCTCCTCCCTAACAGACTCCTTTTTTTTTAAACAACTGAGAAATGGCAGAGAGAGATTATTTCCAAAGTGTTTCTATGTTTCCCAATCTTCCTTCCAAATTTCTATCTCACTTTTCCTTGTGAGGTTCAGGACAGTGATGTTCAGAAGGCATACCCAGCTTTGCTCAGGTCTCTACCTTCCAAACCCTCACCCCAGGGTACCCAGATAGAACGAGCCCATCACTTATTCTGAAAACGGTGATGGTAGAGTCAGGGAGCATGGCAGAAATGTCCAGAGCATTCCTGCCACCCCTTCCCTTTCCACATACACAGACAGACCACATTTTCCTGCAATGCAAGAAACAAATTATTTCCAAACTCATTAAAATTTTTCTTCCATGTTACCTCCTCTCAACTCTCCCTAGCTCAGGAGTCACTCCTGCCCTATAGGGAGCTGGTCTCCAGACTGAACTTCAGTCCCCCTCCTCTGTAGCACCTCTCCCTCTTCCCTCCCCCTCATCCCCCTCCCCCCACATCCCCCCCTGCAAAAAGGATGAAGGTGGAGAAGAGCAGGCCTGGCCCCTTTGCAAGGGCGCCTGCCCTCCCCATCCTGGGTTCACAGGCATTGCCCTCCTCCCTACACCCTGGAAGGATCAGGCCATTTCCTCTCCATCCCCCTCTGCTAGCCTTTTCCCTCTGTCAGATGTCCCCTGATAACCTGCCTCCTAAGAGATCCCAACTGGTACCCATTCTTATCCTCTGGTCCCTCTCCATCTCCTCCCACCAAGCCCTCCATCTCTTGCACCAAATGGATGGGCATCAGGGAAGGGGTAGAGAGAATCTAGTCCTGGACCTGCTCTGGTCTTTGCCCTCTGCCACCCCCACCCCAGGTGTCCGCACGAGGCAGTGAATTTGTGACCATCTCAGGGAGATGCCTCCTTCTCACATTTCTTGCTGCCATAAGCCAGTACTTATCCAGGGAAATAAGAGATGGTACTCGGACCTCTTCCCCAACACTCACACAGTTTTCTGCGCAAAAACGAATAAGGGTGGGAGGAGAGTGGCATCTGGAAAGCAGACCGGATCCTGTGTAGCCTCTGTCTGTTACTAGCCCTACCTCAGGTGTCCCCTTCCCCACTCCGGCTAGTACCAACCTGCGACCTTGCGGGGCTATAGGGCAGTTGTCCCCTTGGTCCCTCAGTCTGAAATCTATCTTCCTCCACGGAAATAGGGAGCTGATACCTGGAAGAGAGGGACTTCTGCACGTGTCGGCTTGCGATCACATGAAGGAAACATCACCAGTGGGCTTGGGTCCCTAGTTCTCCCTCCTGCAGGAAGTGCCTCAGGAGTCAGCCCACTCTTCCCTTCACTGGCCCCCTCCCGCCTCACCCTTCTTCAGTACCCTCCCCTGACCGCTTGAGGCCCTGTCACTCATTTTGGTCGTGGCTAATCCCAGAGGTCAAATGGGGCCCCTTCTCCCTGTGGTATGTATTTGTTCTTCTGTCTTATCAGGGGCTGTGTCTTCTCCCAGGGCTACTGGCCCCACTGATCCATCTCTGAGGAATTTCTTTCTTTCTCTCGTTTGATCTCAAAGCGCCTACCCCCTCCATCTACTTCTCCACTCTGACACTGGTGCTCACTCCTGTCTTCCAGACCTTCACATAATAGGTACAGGGTGTATTGGTAGGTAGGGGAGCAGGTAGTTGAAATAGGGATTTTATTTTCTTCTAAATAATTTTTTTCAGTTTTATTTAACTTATTTCCCTCACCATGGGTTATTTTTATAAGCAAAAAGTTAAATAAAGCTATTTTCATTTGGGAAAAAGAACATGTTTAAGGTAGAGGAAAAAACCAACATCCCCAAATTGTGAGAGCAACTTAAGTTCCTAATATTAATTTTTACTAGAAAATGGATTTGGTTGTCTACTTACAAAATAATTTTCTAAGTTTTCATAAATAGTTGGTTCTGTCATGTTCTACCAAAAATACATGTATTTAATGTTCCCAAACAATAGCTGAGTGTTAAGTGCACCTGCTGGAACATGATGGCTAACACAATATCAGTCTTGAAAATTTGGCCCATGGCTATTTTCATTCAGAGGTTTAGCTGTGCAGCAAGGCAGCTGAGGATCTGAGGGGTGCCGACATGGTCTGATCTTCCCTGCCCTATCAAGAGGGGAGGAATATGCTGTCCCGATCCCTTCTCTCCTTTCAGAGCCTCTCATCCTTTGCATTCAGGCACCTGACTGTTGCTTACCCAAAAATATACATGGAGAGGTGACCAAGGTGGTGACTTCAATAAATGCTTTTGGCTCCTTCCCTCCCTCCCCCAAATTCCCACAGAGATTATGCAACTCCAGCAGAGATGGGAATGCTGTTTTGACAACTGGAAACCAAAACAGATCCCTTCTAGACCCCTGCAGCAGAGGGTTTCCATAAAGCCTGTAGATGTGTTTGTTGGGGGGAGAGCCTCCAGACCTGCTTGCTGTCTACCCTTATTTCCAGTGCCCAGGTGGAAACTTCCTTGACCCTGTCTACTGCTTACCACCTAACTAAGGAGATGCAGCCTGCTGGGTCTTTCAACTCTATTATCTTTACCTCCAGGGCACCTAGGAGGAGCCTAGCCATGATGAAGAGTTGCTGCCTGCCAGTCCACACCCACCCTGGGGCTCTCTCAGCCAGATTTAGACCAGTGTCTAAGGAACTCTGACAGGCCGACCATACTGATTGACCTAGACCAGGTGTTTTCAGCTGAGGAAGTCTGTGGACCACCTGAAATAATATGCAAGGTAGCATATGCTTAGAAGGTAGTAGAGTATGTAGACTTATGAAAAGAAGAGCTGTACCCTAGGAGCCTCAGAAACCCTGATACATGAGCAGGTTGACATCATGAAGAAGCAGAAGCTATGAGGTAGAGAAAAGACAGAAGAAGAAGGAGCTACTTGGGAATGAGACAGGAAGGAGAAGAGACAAATAGCAGCTGAGCTATGTTAGAGGGAGAGCACTTACTCCTTGGGTTCAGGCATTCTTAACTAAAGAAACTCCTGCAATTATGTTCAAAATAATGTGCATGTGGGGGGGGCGGTAGGGTATACACATTTTTACTGGGTGTGTACATTTGCCTAGGATAAGGATCCATTACTTTCCTTAGATGCTCAAAGGGGTAATATAAAAAAAAAGGGAGAAGGTCAACTGGCCTAGAAAATATATTTTCATATACATCTTTTTTTTCAAATAGGACTATGTCTATTTCTTAGGAGAAATTAACAGAGCAATTAGCCATTTTAAAGTGTACAACTCAGTGGCATATAGTACATTCATGATGTTGTGAATCTGTCACCTCTATCTAGTTCCAAAACATTTTCATCAACTCCATACCCATTAAGCAGTCACTCACAATTCTCCTCTTCCCCTAGTACCTAGCAACAACTAATCTACCTTCTGCCTCTATGGAATTGTCTACTTTGGATATTTCATATAAATGGAATCATTCAATATTTGACCATTTGTGCCTGGCTTCTTTCACTGAGCATAATGTTTTCAAGGTTCATTCACATTGTAGCATGTACAGTATTTCATTCCTTTTTATGGCTGAATAATATTTCATTGTATGTCTATATCATATTTTGTTTATCCATTCAAACATTGATGGATATCTGGGTTGTTTCCACCTTTTGACTATTGTGAATAGTGTTGCCTTAAATATTTGTGTATAAGTTTTTATGTGGATGTAAGTTTTCAATTCTCCTGGGTATATGCCTAGGAATGGAATTGCTGGGTCATATGGTAATTCTATATCTAACTATTTGGGGAACTGCCAAACTGTTTTCCATAGTGGCTGCAACATTTTGCATTCCTACCAGCAATGTATGAGGGTTCCAATTTCTCCACATTCTCCAAAGCAATTGTTAATTTACATTTTTAATTTTTATAATCTAGTGGGTGAGAAGTGGCTTTGATTTGCATTTTCCTAATGACTAATGATATTGAGCATCTATCATGTGTTTATTGCATATTTATATATCTTCTTTAGAGAAATATATATTCAACTCCTTTGCCCATTTTTAATTGGGTTGTCTTTTTGTTGTTGAATTATAGGAATTTTCATATATTCTGGATACTTATCAAATATATGATTTCCAAATATTTTCTCCCATTATGTGGATTGTCTTCACTTTCTTGATAGTGTCTTGTGATTCGCAAAACTTTTAAATTTTTATGAAGTGCAATGTATCTGTTTTTCTTTTGTTGTTCATGCTTTTAATGTCATATCTAAGAATCCATTGCCAACTCCAAGGACATGAAGATTTATCACTGTTTTCTTCTAAGAGTTTTAAAGTTTTGGCTCATATATTTAGGTCTTGGGTCCATTTTGAGTTAATTTTTTTAATATGGTGTGAGTTCGTTTTTCTTTATGGCTTTATAAGATTTAAAGATTCTTTTGATGGCAGTGCACAACACACTGTCACACAAATGAATAAAAGGCATTTTTACAAAAAAATATATTACAATTTACCCCCTTGATGTCTTGACATCTGTTTTAAGTTCAATTATTTGGGATATTTGAGTGGCCCAAGCAGTAGAGGATATTTACAGAGAGTAGGGAATAAGTTGCCCTAAACAGCATAGAAAACATTTTATTGTGAGAATTAAGAGAAGGAAAACAAATAGAAGAATGAGGAGTCTTTGTAGGCCAGCCATAACCAAATTCCCTATTTATATGGCATTAGCCAAGAAAACAGATCTGAAGTTTTTAGGGTCTCTAACAATATTTTTGGTAGACTTAAAAAGTGTTATAAATATGAATTATATATTTTGTGACAAAAAAAATATTGGTGACAAGTCCAGTAGTTATGTTGTTGGAATGTACGAACTGATAGTGTAGTAAAACATATAGAAAAAGTTAGTGGTATTTATAGCCAAGGAGAAGGGGTAGTTGTGTTCATGGTCAGAGATGTAAGACAGGAGGTAGTGGTGGAAAGTTGGAGTGGGGGAGTAGGATAAAGTGCTAGAGAGTGGGAGGTCCTCTTCCCAGCTGGTTGAGGAGTGGTCTAGGAGGTACTTGCCCCCTGAGGAAAGCAATAATCTCTATTAATTTTTATAATGGCATTAATAGTACTGTAGTAACCTCTATAAGATTTCCCTTTAGGCATAAGAGTATAGAGGTGTACACCTTTTGGCAGAGAGCAAAACATAAACCAGGGTCATTGGCTAAGTAAATTATGAACTCAGGACATGTAATAAAATCACTAAAATCAAAGGGAGAAAATCAATAAATTTATTGTGTCCAATTTGTCAGTGTCTTAAGAAGGTAGCACATAAGCATTGCCGGGACTCTAGTCTTAGTGACTGGCGTGAAGTCTTTCCCCATTGAATGATCTTGGCATTCTTGTCAAAATTCACTTGACTTATATGTGAGAGTTATTTTGGGGCACTCTATTCTATTCCATTGGTGTATATGTGTCTTTATGCCAGAACTACACTGTTTGATTACTGTAGCTTTATGGTAAGTTTTGTAATCAGGAAATATGAGTCCTCCAAATTTGTTCTTCAATTTCAAGGTTGTTTTGGCTATTTAGGGTCCCTTGAGATTCCATATGAATTTTTTTAAAATTTAGTTTTGGCTGCGTTGGGTCTTTGTTGATGCGCTCGGGCTTTCTCTAGTTGCAGAGAGCAGGGGCTACTCTTTGTTGTAGTGCGCTGGCTTCTCATTGCAGTGGCTTCTCCTGTTGTGGAGCACGGGCTCTAGGCGTGTGGGCTTCAGTAGTTGTGGCACGTGGGCTCAGTAGTTGTGGCTTGCAGGCTCAAGAGCACAGGCTCAGTAATTTGGCGCATGAGCTTAGTTGCTCCGCAGCATGTGGGATCTTCCTGGACCAGGGATCGAACCCATGTTCCCTGCATCGGCGGGCAGACTCTTAACCACTGCGCCACCAGGGAAGTCCTCATGTGAATTTTAAAATAGATTTTTCTGTACCTGAGTAAAACATCGTTGGGATTTTGATAGGGATTGCACTGAATCCTATAAATTGTTTTGACTAATATTGCCATCTTAACAATACTGTCTTCAATTCCACAAACACAAGATGTCTCCCCGTTTATTTGTATTTTTCAGTGTAAAAGTGCTTTTCACCCTTGCTTAAATTTATACCGAAATATTTTATTCTTTTTGATGCTATCGTAAAAAAATTATTCCCTTAATTTCCTTTTCAGAGTGTTCACAGTTGGTGTAGAGAAACACAACCAATTTTAATGCATTGATTTATCTGCAACTTTGCTGAATTTATTTCTTAGTTCTAACAGTTTTATTGAGGACTCTTTAGGGTTTTCAACCTATAGGATCGTGTCATCTGTGAACAGAGATATTTACTTCTTCCTTTCCAATACAGTATGGATTTTTTTCTCACCTAATTGCTTGGGCTATGCCTTCCAGTACTATATTGAGTAGAAGTGATGAAGGTGACCTCCTTCTCTCATTTCTGATCTCAAAGGAAAAGCTTTCAGTTTTTCACCACTAAGTGTGGTGTTAGTTGTGGGCTTTTCATAGAAAGCATTTATTATGTTGAGGTAGTTTCCTTCTATTCTTAGTTTGCTGAGTGTTTTTATCATGAAAGAGTGTTGAATTTTGTCAAATGTTTTTCCTACCACAATTGAGATAATCATGTATTTTCTCCTTCTCTTAATGTGGTTTATTACATTAATATATTTTTATATGTTGAACAATACTTACATCCAGGAATAAAGCCCACTTGGTCATGGTGTATAATCCTTCTAATGCACTGCTGAATTCCATTTGCTAGTACTTTGGAATTAATATTCATATGGGATATTAGTCTGTAGTTTTCATTTCTTGTAGTGTCTTTGTCTGGATTTAGTATTAAGATCCAGCTGGCTTGACAGAATGAGTTATAAAGTGTTCCAAATTTTTTGGCAGCATTTGAAAAAGACTGGTGTTAGTTCTTCTTTAAATATTTGGTATAATTTACCAGTGACAGCATCCTGTCCTGGGCTTTTCTTTGTTGAGAACTTTTTGATACTGATTCAATCTCCTTACTCATTACTGTTCTGCTCACATTTTATATTTCTTCAGTATTCAGTCCTGGTAGGTTGTGTGTTTCTAGGAATTTGTCTATTTCATCCAGGTTATCCAATTTGTTGACATACAATTGTTCATAGTCCTCTCTTTTAATCTTTTTTTTAATATCTGTAAAACTAGTAGTAATGTCCCCTCTGTAAGTTAATTTTAGGTACGTAGATATTCTTTTTTTCCCTACTCAACCTAGCTAAATATTTTTCAATTTTGTTGATCTTTTTGAAGAACTAACTCTTAGTTTCATTTTTTTCTCTATAGCTTTTCTATTATCTATTATACTTGTCTCTGCTCTAATCTTTATTATTTCATTCCTTTTAATAGCTTTAGGTTTAATTTGCTATTCTTTTTCTACTTCCTTGATATGTAAAATCAGCTTTTCGTGTGAGATCTTTTTTCTTTTTTAATGTAAGTGTTCGTAGCTATAAGTTTCCCTCTAAACTCTGCTTTCACTGCCTCCCATAAATTTTGGTATGATGTGTCATTTTCATTTGTCTCAGATATTTTCTAAGTTCTCTTGTGATTTCTTCTTTGACCCATTGGTCAAAGTTTAATAAACTTTTCTTGAGTTCCTTTGGAACCCAGGATCTCTGGGCAGCCCATCTTCATCTTTCTATCTTCCAGTGTTTTCCTATGCTTTTTGTTGTGATATGTCTATGGTTTTTCAGTTGTAAGATGAAAGGTGTGGAAGGGATGGTGTGGCTCTATCTTATCCAGAACTGGAAGTCTGCAGGTCAGATTTTTGCTGTTCAATGAAGTTGAATCCAGCTCAGGTCTGGCTATGGTCCTACAGCTTCTCAGGTGTATGGCAAGACACTTGTACTCTCTTAGCCTGTGTCCTTATTTATTGTTGTAGAGAGAGGTCTTAGGATTTCTAACAATCTGTCTCTATCCATCTCTGAGAATCAAAATGTCTTTTGATGAGAAAGGTTACATTTTGATGAGGTCCAATATATTGATTTGTTTTCTGTTAGAGTTTTTTTTTTAATTCTAATTTAAAATTTTTTACAAACTCAAAGTCCCTAAGAGTTTCTCCTATTGTTTTTTCTAGAAATGTTATGTTTTACCTTACATTTAGGTCTTTGACACAGTTTGACTCAACTTTTTATATGATGTGAGATAAAGTTATTCTAATTATGATGATGATGATGGTGATCATGATCATGATGATTAATAAAGGTTCAATTGGAACTAGTTGTTCCAACACCAATTATCAAAAAGAGTGTCTATTCCACCATCAAATTGCCTTGGAATCTTTGTCAAAAGCATATATGTGCGAATCTATTTCTTGACTATTCTGTTCCATTGATCAATTTGTCTATATTTATGCTGATACCATACTGTTTTGATTATGGTACCATTATTATAAGTCTTGCAATAAGGTAGTGAAAGTTTTCCAAAATGTGTCTCTTCTCAAAGTTGTTTGGACTATTCTCAGTCCTTTGGAATTTTTAATGTAAATTTTAGAATCAGATTGTCAGTTTCTATTAAAAACTGCTGTGATTTAATTTATGTCATGAATGTTTTATAGTTTTCAATGTGCAGATCTTACACATCTTTTGTCAAATTTTTCCTTAAATAATTCATATTTCTGATGTTACTGTAAATGACATGTTTTAAATTTTATTCTGGCTGTTCATTACTTGCAGAGAGCTGAATATTTTTCCTTAAAATTCATGTTCACCCAGCACTTCAGAATGTGACCTTATTTGAAAATAGGGTCTTTGCAGACATAGTTAATTAAGAATTGAGATGAGAGCATACTGAATTAGGATGGACCACAAGCCAAGGAATGCCTAGGGCCACCAGAGCTGGAAGAGATAAGGAAGCATTTTTCCCTAGAGTCTTCAGAGAGAACTTAGCATTACTGACACTTTGATTTGGACTTCTGGTGTACTGAACTGTGAGAGAATAAATTTCTCAGTTTTTTTAAAGTCACCAAGTTTATGGTTATTTGTTAACAGGAGTCTCAGAAAACTAGAAATACAACTAAATTTGTATACTGATCTTTTATCCTGCAACCTTTCTAAACTCACTTATTAGCTCTAGTAGTTTTTGTATATTACATAGGATTTTCTACATGGACTATCATGTTTTCTATGAATAAAGATTTTTCTATTTTTTTCCTTTGCAATCTGTATGACTTTCTTTTTGTGTGTGTGTGGTATGCGGGCCTCTCACTGTTGTGGCCTCTCCCGTTGCGGAGCACATACTCCGGACGCACAGGTTCAGTGGCCATGGCTCACGGGCCCAGCCGCTCCGTGGCATGTGGGATCTTTCTGGACCGGGGCACGAACCCATGTCCCCTGCATCGGCAGGCAGATTTTCAACCACTGCGCCACCAGGGAAGCCCTGTATGACTTTTATTTATCTTTCTTATCTTATTGTACTGGCTAGAACTTCTAATACAGTGTTGAATCTAATTTGTGAAAGTGTCCATTTTTGCCTTGTTTCTTATCTTAGGGGGAAAGCATTTAGCCTTTCGGCACACATCATTATGTAGATTTTTCATAGATGTATTGTATCAGGTTGAGGAAGGTCTCTTCTATACCTGGTTGCTGAGTATTTTAATCAGTAAGAGATTTTAAAATTGTAGCAAATGTTTTTTTCATTCTCCCTTGAAATGATAATGTTTTTTTCTCTTTTATGTCAATATGGTGAATTATGATTTTCAAATATTAACCTTGCCTTGAATCCTTGGGATAAACCTTACTTGATGATGGTGTACTGTAATCTTTATATATAATTGAATTAGATTTTACTAAAGTTTTGTTAAGAATTTTTGCATATATGTCCATGAAGGAGATTGGTTTGTAGTTATCTTTCCTTGTAATATAATTGGTTAGTTATCTGGGTAATTCTACCCTCGTAGGATGAGTTGGGAAGTATTCTGTCCTCTTCAGTTTTCTAAGGATTTGGCATATAATTGGTGTTATGTCATCCTTAAATGTTTGGTAGAATTACCAGTAAAGCCATCTCGACCTATAGTTTTCTTCAGAGGAAGTATTTTAAATGAAATTTCCATTTATTTAACAACTATAGGCCTTTCTTCTATTCTAATATAAATGTTTATACTATAAAATTTCCTGAGTGCTACTTTTGCCACATCCCACAAATTATTATATGTTGAGTTTTCATTTTCACTCAGTTCAAAATATAATTTCCCTTTTGATTTCTTCTTTGAGTTATTTAGATCTGTATTATTTCATGTTAATTTAAATATTTGGGGATTTTTCAGAGATCTTTCTGTCATTAGCTCCTCGTTTAATTCTATTGTGCTCAAAATAGCATACATTTTACGATTTGAATCCTGTTAACATTATTGAGGCTTATTTTATGGTCCTGAATAAGGACTATCTTGGTAAATATTCCACGTGCATGTGAAACAAATGTACATTCTACTGTTGTTGGTGGCAAGTTCTACAACTGTCAACTAGGTGAATTGGTTCATAGTGTTGTACTTGCTGATTTTCTGTCTACTTGTTCTATCAATATTTTAGAGAAGGTGACTGTAATTGTGGATTTGTCTGTTTATCCTTATAGTTCTATCAATTTTGGCTTCATGTATTTTGAAGCACTGCAATATGTGAATGTTTATGATTGTTTTGTCCTCTTGACAAACTCACTACTTAAAATTAAGTAATGACATTCTATGACCATAATTTCCCTGGTATTATTCTTTTCTCTGAAATTTATTGTACCTGATATCAATATAGCCACTCAAGCTTTGTTCTGACTGGTGTTAAGATTGTTCATCTTTTTCTATTCTTTTACTTGTAATCAGTGTGTATCTTTAAATTTAAATTAAGGTTCTTACAGGCAGTATATATTTGTGTCTTGCTTTTCTATACAATCTGACAATCTTTGCTTTATAATTAGGTCTTTAGACCATTTACATTAATGTGATTATTGGTATTGACATGTTTGGGTTTTAATCAAGTATCTTGCTACTGTTTACGTTTGTCCCATCTGTTCTTTGTTCTATTTTCCCTCCAATATTTTTTTGACTGAGTATTCTTAAGATTCCATTTTATCTCATATGTTGGTAATATACATTTTTAACATTTCAGAACCTATCTTCAAGTGATATTAAGGTATAGAATAAGAACTCTAAAATTGTGTACTTCCATTCCCTATCTCCTGGCCTTTGTGCTACTATTGACATACATTTTACTCCCACACGTTATAAATCCTACAATACACAGTTGGGGGCAATCCGAAGGCTCATGTTGTTTCCCCTCTCTCAGAGAACTTTTCCCTCCACTGTCTGATGTTCAGCAACTGAAAATTGTTCTTTTATATATTTTGTCCTGATTTTAGTTGTTTTAGTTAGGGAAGTAAATCCAGTCCCTGTTACTCTATTTTCATTTGAAGCATAAATGTGGCTTGATGTCTCACGTGATGGTTAATTTTGAAGGCTTTATTTCACTTCTAACCAAAGTGCATTTCCTATGTATCTCGACTCCCTGGAAGAGTCCAGTGTCTGTGCACTCTTCTCTGGCTAGAAAATTCAAACTGCATTGCTTTCTTTGGTCACAAGGTGGCCCTTAAGTTTATTTTCTGAATTTTCTTCAATAGATTTGGATTTTTAAAGAAAAAAATTCAGTAATTATTTGTATTCAACTGTTATATTATCTGCATTATTATTTCAATTTTGTTAGAAATACATAAGGATTCAAACATGTATCCTTGTTTATCATTTGCTGAATATCACTAAATCTATACTTACTCAGTTTTTCATTCATCAGATATCTACTAGATATGTATGATGTGCTAAAACTCCAATGACCCAATCCATATCTACATCTCAAAACTTTCTTGAACACCGTTTTTCTTTGATAACAAAGGGCACACTCTCTAATCTCACTGCCTTCTCTTTGCTAGATTTTTTAGGCATTTATGGGAAGAATTTGTCTATCCCTTTTGTGGAGAATGGCCACTGAGAGGGAGAAAAGGAGGCTCAACACATAGAAATGTTGTCAACAGGCAAATGCAGCCAGACCTTAGATATAGCTGTTCTCCTCAAAGGAACTTCATGCCCTGCTCCTTTATTGTCTTTTGCTCACTTTCTGCTAGTTGTTTGTTGCCCAAGCATTTTACATGGAGCCTGACTGACCACTCACATACTACTCCCTTAGATGCTCTTTCAGATCCAAACACTCTGTTAAGAGCCAAGGGAAGCTGGTTAGCAGAAAGCATTCTGTCCAGAGACTAGAATCCTAAACTCATCATTCTCTGAAGTTGACAGGGCACCTTGAATCTATATACGAAGAGATGTACATTTTTCTGGGCATATGCATGTCTAACCTATCAAGGTATACCATGGATTCACTCACATACGAGCTTCCAATTTCTTTTCATGAAGGAAATGCTGAATATCCTTAGGCCAAGAAAACCAGAATGCTTCTGTTTTCCATAGAAGCTGGTGCAAATATTGGCAATCAAGAGCAGTAAGTCTGGGAGACTTCTCTGGCAGTCCAGTGGTTGAAACTCTGCACTTCCACTGCAGAGGGCACAGGTTTGATCCCCGGTCAGGAACTAAGATCCCGCATGGCATGGCTAAAAAATAAAATAAGAAAAAGAGTGAGAAGTTTGGTAGGGCATAAGCTTCTCAGTTCATCAATTTTCCTGTCTTTTCAACTTTAGTCTTTCTCTCTATAAACTTCTGTCTCACATGAATGTAATACCTTGTGTCGCAAGCACCTGGAGGAAGGAGGGCTTTGAAATTGATTAGGCATCTGATTCATGATGTCTGTGATTTGCTGTGTTACATGTCATTTTCACCTGCCTAGCCACTTTTCCCTTTGGTTTCATAAGTGCTATTGTGATGTTATATTCTAGAGCAGGGTTACCAAACTTCTTCTGTTAGGGCCAGATAATAAATATGTAGGCTTTACAGGCGGGCCATACCATTTCTTTTACAACTACTCAATTCTGCCACTGTAGGCCAAAACCAGCCATAGATAATATATAAATTAATAAACATGTCTGTATTCCAATTAAACTTTATGGACACCAAAATTTGAATTTCATATGATTTCTACATGTCACAAAATATTCTTGATTTTTTTCAACCATTAAAAAACATAAAATTTATTCTTAGCTCATTGGCCAAAAAAATAAGCAGTAGGCCAGATTTGGCTCATGGCCTGTGGTTTGCCAACTTCTGTTCTAGAATTCTAAGTTTATTTCCACAAAAGAAATAATATGCATAATATGTATTTCACCTACTTAGCACACTGCAAGGCAACTTTTTTTCCCAAGTTCTACTGGAACACTTAAACCCAAGAGTCCTCCAATCAGTCTTCTCATAAAGATGTCCACATTTGGGTATCCACTGAATTCACGGACATGATCTCCTGGCAACCAACTCAATATAGGATAAACTTTCACATTCATAGGTTTCACGGGGGTGGTGTGAGGAGGCACTGTCTCAAATTTTAAGTGAGCTGTTCCCTCACACATCTTGTATAGTCTCATGAATTATGGAAGTTTCCTGGGAAAGAACTACACCTAAGAACATGAAGCTAAATGGGGAGAGGCGATTTATCCAGTTTATAGAACAGAGTGAAGATTCAATTCATTGGGAATTCCAGAGACATAGTGGGACTTTCTCACCTTAAGGATTCCTGAACATCAACAACCTGTGGAGATGGTGAGAATGGGGCACAACAGAGGAATTGACTTACCTACCCCTTAGCCTACTGGACTTGTTTGTGAGTATAGGGAAGACCTGGCTTTGGGAACTTCCCCAAACAGCTGAAGGTAATATCTAAAGGGTTGGGTCATGCATATGCCACTGGGAATAAGAACTTAAAGCAAGCTTACAAACTTATTGCCTCATCAAGTGCACACAAAAGCCCTGGGAGGTGATTATTATCTTCATCTTGCTGATAAACATAATGATTTTTAAAGAGGTATGTCTCATCATTATTAGGCTTATACTTCTAAATAAGAGACCAAGGTAATTTAAAACCAAGATTCTATGACAAGTGCTTAGTAAGTGCTCACGTTGCTTTTATCAGGTTGTCAAGCTCTTTCATTAAGTAGTATGTGTTGTTTTGAAAAATGAGAAAATAGAGGGAGTGCCCTGGCAGTCCAGTGGTGAGGACTCGGAACTCTCACTGCTGTGGCCCGGGTTCAATCCCTGGTCTGGGAACTAAGATCCCACAAGCCAGGCGGCACGGCCAAAGGAAAAAAAAAAGTACATGGAGGACATAATGTGTGGGTTGCCAGGACCTCAAATCTTGAAAATGAGGATGCCCTTTGAGAGTTCTAAATGGATAAATCTGATAGACAATGAACATGGCTTTCTGTCTCGGTGAATAACACAAGAAATTATCTGTGGATGTGATACTGAAAACATTGGGAAGATCTAGTACTCCAATCAGCATCATTTGGGAGTTGTCCAATGCAGGTAAAAAGAAAAAGAGTGAGAAAATAGAGATAAGAAAATAAAAATTATTCATAGTTCTACCATAAAGAGATACTTTTACTTTATATATCCTTAGACTGTCTATTCATATATAAAATATATACGATTTTAAGGGAAAAAAACAGAGAATGCTTTTTTAAACTGCTTTATTAACATCACAATATATAAAGAACATCTCTCCATACAATAGGTAAAACTCTCCTGCTGACAGAAACTTACAGATTGGGTCAGAAACACAACATTCAATTAGAAGCTGGTAATAGGAGACCCACAAGAAACAACACCAAAAGGTTTACAACAAAGGTACGTCACAAACATGTAAGTTTAAGAAGCAGGTGTGTCTCCCTACTAACGTCAGGGAAAACATCAGGATTCAAGGCATAAGGCAAAACTCATCATGATGGTCATGGTGAGGGGGGTCAGTGCTTACTGCCCGCAAACTATGACTCAACTGCTTTTCCCTCAGTTTTTCCATCAGCTGCCTCACCTCTTCCCCAATCCTTTCCATATTCTCTTCTCTCATCCTTGCCTGTGGCTCTTCAAGCCTCTGAGTCATGTCCCATCTATACTGCAGGATGGGCTGCCTAACACGGTACCTCCTACGATTTCCTCTAGGTACACAATATTCACCAGCTTCCAAAGGGAGGGCGAAAGGCTCTCCTTTATTAGCATCCTGCCCCTTTTCGTCCTTGTTTTCATTATCCTGGTTGGCATTTTCCATGTAGAGATGTTTTACTGCTCGTTCCTCTTTGGACGCCATTGCTCCTAGAAGACAAAAGAGAGAAGGGACTATTTTCTGAGTGGACTGATCAGCACCGAGGACAGAGGTCCTACTAAGCACCTCTCAAGACTTCCAGCCCCGGATGTAAAGGCTCTTCAAATTTTCCTTTTCCCACCTGAGAGGCTCCCTACGCCCTCTAGGAGGCACCCAGTCCGAGCTCTCCCCCCTCCCTCGCCCCAAACCCACCATTTTCCCTGCCGATCCATGCCCACGTCTCTGCAGGCACCAAAATGGAGGACGGGGTAGGGGGGAGTATTTGGGGGGTCTTAGGGCTATCCACACGTTCCCCCCACCTGCCCACTGTCCCCCGCACCGACCTGGGCCTACCCTCGCGGTCTTCTGCTCCTTCCGATTCTTGCTGCAAGTGCGCCGCCGCGACACTTCGACTCGCAGACCTGCAGAGAGTAAGGGTGGGGGAAGGGGGGCTGCTGCATCCGGACGCTCGGCCCCTTCTCGGCCCCGCATCTCCCACCCCCGGCCACCCCCACCCAGCGTCCCTAGCTCCCATCCTCAGCCGCCCCCGCGCCGACCACCATTTTCTACCCCGAGAAGAAGGGGGGCGGGGCGCGGGTGTCGGAAAAGCTCGCTGTATTGCGAGAAGCAGGCAGCCGCCTCTGGGCCGCGCTGCCCGCCCCCAGAGAAGGCCTACCGTTTTCTGTGGCCAAACGCCAGGCCGCAAGGGGCATGGGGGCTGCGGTCTCGGCCCCGGGGCAACCGGACCCCCGGGGAGGGGTCCACAGGCCGTGTCCGCTCGCTCACGCCACCGCTGGGGACCCCCCGCCCCTCCAGGTTCCTTACCTGCTGCCCCCGCGCCTCGTACTCTTGGGGGCCGACCTCGGCCCGCACTCCCTCAGGGCCACCGGGAGCAGGAACCGAGAAGGGAGCGAGCAATGGCCGGGTCTAACACTAGAGCGGGGCACGCGCGCCCTACGTCACCGCGGGACGCCACGCCTTCGCGCCGCCCCCTTCTGCCCCGCGGGGTCGCGCAGAGCCGGCGGTGCTCACCTCCCCCTGCCCCCCGTGTCACTTGTCCAAGCACCGGCTTGGGCCCCGACACTCTTCTTTCTTTGTGTGTTCCTGGGCCTTTCTCTAAGGGCCACGGAAGGGCAGTATCGTCCCGGGGGGCGGGGGGCCGTTGGCCATTACCAGTGCTCCTCTGGGGACTTGCTTTTGCCCTCCTCTGCTCCCAGGACACACTTCCTTCCACCTGCTGTGCTTTCTGCTACCAATCTCTCCCTTTTCCCTCCACTAAAATGCATAGAAGAAATGTGTCCGGAAAAGAGCCCAGGAGAGAGGATTTTTAAAAATTCTTTATATCTCTCTGTTTTGTTCCTTTTATTTTAGACAAAAAAGTCAATATACTTTTAAAAAAGGAAGTAAATCGTTTTTATTTGAAAAACAGCGTTAAAGTTGGAAAAAAGACCAACCACCTGTCTCTTCTGCGAAGTCATTATATAAATATAGACTCTAAAGGCAGCTACGTTTTTAGAATTTGGAAAAGGACAAGGCAGCTGATGGCTCCTCTTGTGAGCGGCCTCTGGATACATGAGGCCCTTCCATGAGGTGAGCCAGTAAGTGTGTAGTGCAGCAGAGCCTTGTTTGTTTTTCAGAACTAAAACAACAACAGAAACTCCTTCACAAATTTCTGATTCAAAAGGCAATAAGTATGCCTATTTGCAAATCACATGATCATGTATTGATAGACTCCTAAGGGATCTACAATAAACCTACTGTAGAAGTAAGAATTTAATTTAGCAGGGTTGTAGTTATGGATAGATATACAAAAACTCAGTTGTGTTCCTGTATGCTAGCAATGAACCATTGGAAACTGAAATTTTTTGTGTGTGTATGAAATGTATGATAGGTTCCAAAAACATGAAATACTTAGGGATAAATTTAAGAAAACATGTAGAAAACTTATACATTGAAAATTACAAAAGACTGCTGAAAGAAGCTAAAGATCAGAATAAATGTGAAGGTAAACCATGATCCTGGGTCAAGAAATTCAGTACTGTTAAGATATTAAGTCTCTCCAAATTGATCTATAAATTCAGTGCAGTCAAAATAAAACTTGCAGCAGGCAACTTCATGTAAACTGATAAACTTAACCCCAAATTTATATGGAAATGCAAAGTGCCTAGAATAGACAAAATAATTTTGAAAAGAAAACCACAAATCTGGAAAATTGCATTATCTGAGTTCCAGACTTATGATGTAGTAGTAAAGGTAGTGTAGTAGTGGCATGTACAGACATTGGGCTTATCAAAAAAAAATGTCTGCTCTTTGAAATATATGGTTAAGAAAATGAAGTGGGAAGCTGGGAGAAAATACTTATGTGTAACCAACAAAAGGTTTGTATCCAGAAGATATATAAAGAACTCTTAAATTTCAAAATAAGAAGGCAAACAATGCAATTAAAAATGATCAAAAGGAATAATATATGAAAAACATTAAAAAGAAAACTAAAAACCAAAAATGATCAAAATGAACAAAAATTTCACAAAAGTACATATGCAAATTACCAATGAGCTCATGGAAAGATCCTCAATCTCATTAATCATCAGGAAAATGTAAAAAACAAGACAAAACAAAACCCAGAATTAAATATCACTGCACACTCATCAGAGTAGCTAATATTTAAAAGTCAGAAAATCCTAAGTATTTTTTTAAGATAGTAGTCTCTTATCCATGTTTTTACATCACCACTTTTTTTTTTTTAATCTTTATTGAATTTGTTACAAAATTGCTTCTGTTTTATGTTTTGGCTTTTTTGGCCACAAGGCATGTGGGATCTTGGTTTGCATCCCCTGCACTGGAAGGCGAAGTCTTAACCACTGGACCACCAGAGAAGTCCCCAATCCTAAGTACTTTTGAGGATATGGAACAACTGGAACTTTCATTCATTGCTGGTAAGAAGTTCAACCACCTTGAAAGACTTCAACAGTTTCTTGAAAAGTTAAACTTACACTTACCATATGTCCCAGAAATTCCACTCTTAGGAATTTTCCCAAACAGAATTTAAAACATTTCCTCAAAAAGATTTGCACAGGAATGTTCATAGCAATTTCATTTATGATAGACCCTAAGTGGATACAATCCAAATGTCCATCAAGAAATGAATAGGGAAACAAATTTGATGTTTTCATGAATTAAAATACTACTAAGCATTAGAAAGAGGCAAACTACTGGTACAAGCAATAACAGAGATGCATCTCAAAAAATATTATACTTAGGGAAAGATACCAGACACAAAAGAGTACATTCTGTGTGATTCCATTTATATAAAGTTAGAGGCAAAACTAAATTATATTGATATAAATTTAATCAAATCAATGTTTACCTGGCTTGAAGGTTGTGATTTTTCTGACTGTAAAAGGGGTAAAACAGAACTTTCCTAGCTAAGGGAAATGTTCTCTATCTTGACAGAGTAGTGACTCCACTGGAAAATACATTTGTTGAAATCATTGAACTGTATAGGTAAAATGTATGTATCTTATTGTATGTAAATTATACCCCAGTAAAGAAAATTAAAAATCAAATTATCTAGGAATAAATCTAATTAAATACATATAAGACCTCTACACTGAAAATTATAAAATAATTCTGAGAAACATTAAAGAAGACCTAAATAAGTATAGAAATATGGATTGAAAGACTCAATATTTTCAAGTTGTCAATTATTCCCAAATTGATATATAAATTCAATGCAATCCATATAAAAATCCCAGCAGGTTATTTTTCTGTTGGCAAGCAGATTCCAACTATGTATATGAAAATGCAAAGAAAGAGCCAAATGTAGCCAAGACAACTGTGAAGAAGAGAGCTCCAAGATTTCCATACTAGATACCACACTTAATACAATGCTATAGTGAATAAATAGTATGACATTTTCTCAAATATTAACATATATGTGTATACACACAGACACACACGTATGGATCTGTGAAACATACCTACACATACTGTCGCTTGATTTATGGCAAAGATGACAGTGCAGTGGAGAAAGTATTTTTTTTAAAAAGTCATAGCAGATCAAATGAATATCCATGTGTAAGGAATATTTGTTAACTCCACCTAAGTAACACACAAAAATAAATTCCCAGAGGATTGCAGATCTAAATGGGAAAGGTAAAAATGTCATTCTAATGCAAAATGCACAGGAAATCATCTTCATGACTTTGGAGTAGGCAGTGTTCTTAAAGAGGACACAAAAAGGACTAATTACAAAGGATGAAAAAGATTATAAATTTTACTTTATTAATATCAGAAACTTCTATTCATCAAAAGACATATCAAAAGTATAAGGAAGCAAGCCACAAACTAGGAGAAGATTTTTAGAACACATATATCTGAGAAATGATTTGTATCTATAATATATAAAGAACTCTCAAAAATGAATAAGAAAAAGACAATCCAATAGAAAAATGGGCAAACACTTTAAAACAGCAACTCAAAAAACTGAATATCCAAATGTCTAGTAAATTTGTGAAAATATGCTCAACTTCATTAGTGTGCAGAGAAATGCAAATTGAAACCAAAATGTGATACCACTAAACACCACCCAGAATGTCTAAAATAATAAAGACAGAAAATATCAAGTGTTTTACAAGTACAATTAGAACTGGTACTATCACTTTGGAAAACTATTTGGCAGAATATATAAAGGTAAACATATGTATACTCTATGGCCCAGCACTCTCACTCTAGATTCACCCATAATAAAAATGTGTGCATTGGTTAACCAAACAACATTTACACCTATGCTCATAATAGCACTTTTTAAACTGCCCACTATTACCAAGTACCCAAATGTTCTTCATCAGGAAAATGTACAGGTTAATTGTGTATTAACACAGTATATTATTCAGCAATAAAAATGTACAAATTAGAGGACCTTCAAGATGGCAGAGGAGTAAGACGTGGAGATCACCTTCCTGCCCACAAATACATCAAAAATACATCTACATGTGTAACAACACCTACAGAACAACTACTGAAGGCTGGCAGAAGAACTCAGACTTCCCAAAAGTTAAGAAACTCTCCACATGCCTGGCTGTGTGGCTGACAGGGATTTGGTGCTCTGGCCAGGTGTCAGGCCTGAGCATCTGAGGTGGGAGAGCCAAGTTCAGGACATTGCTCCACCAGAGACCTCCTGACCACACGTAATATCAATCAGCGAGAGCTCTCCCAGAGATCTCCATCTCAACATTAAGACCCAGCTTCACTCAAAAACCAGCAAGCTCCAGTGCTGACACCCCATGACAAACAACTAGCAAGACAAGAACACAACCCCACACATTAGCATAGAGGCTGGCTGAAATCATACTAAGTTCACAGACACACCAAAACACACCACCGAACTCGGTCCTGCCCACCAGAAAGACAAGATCCAGCCTCATCCACCAGAACACAGGCACCAGTCCCCTCCACCAGGAAGCCTACACAACCCACTGAACCAACCTTAGCCACTGGGGGTAGACACCAAAAGCAAAGGGAACTATGAACATGCAGCCTGCGAAAAGAGACCCCAAACAGAGGAAGTTAAGTAACATGAGAAGGCACAGAAACACACAGCAGATGAAGGAACAAGGTAAAAAACCCACCAGACCAAACAAATGAAGAGGAAATAGGCAGTCTACCTGAAAAGGAATTCAGAGTAATGATAGTAAAGATGATACAAAATCTTGGAAATAGAATGGAGAAAATACAAGAAAGGTTTAAGAAGGACCTAGGATAACTAAAGAGCAAATAAACAATGATGAACAACACAATAAATGAAATTCAAAATTCTCTAGAAGGAATCAATAGCAGAATTACTGAGGTATAAGAATGGTTAAGTGACATGGAAGATAAAATAGTGGAAATAACTACCACAGAGCAGAATAAAAAAAAAAGAAAGGGTCTGAGAAAATATTTGAAGAGATTATAGTTGAAAATTTCCCTAATATGGGAAGGGAAATAATCAATTCCAGGAATTGCAAAGAGTCCCATACAGGATAAATCCAAGGAGAAACACACCAAGACACATAATAATCAAACTATCAAAAATTAAATAGAAAGAAAAAATATTAAAAGTAGCAAGGGAAAAACAACAAATAACATACTAGGGAATCCCCATAAGGTTAATAGCTGATCTTTCAGCAGAAACTCTGCAAGCCAGAAGGGAGTGGCAGGACATATTTAAAGTGATGAAGGAGAAAAACGAAAAACAACAAATAACATACTAGGGAATCCCCATAAGGTTAATAGCTGATCTTTCAGCAGAAACTCTGCAAGCCAGAAGGGAGTGGCAAGACATATTTAAAGTGATGAAGGGGAAAATCCTACAACCAAGATTACTCTACCCAGCAAGGATCTCATTCAGATTTGAAGGAGAAATTAAAACCTTTAGAGACAAGCAAAAGATTAGAGAATTCAGCACCACCAAACCAGCTTTACAACAAATGCTAAAGGAACTTCACTAGGCAGGAAAAACAAGAGAAGGAAAAGACCTACAATAACAAACCCAGAACAATTAAGAAAATGATAATAGGAACATACATGTCAATAATTACCTTAAATATAAATGGATTAAATGCTCCAAACGAAAGACATAGACTGGCTGAATGGATACAAAAACAAGACCCATATATATGCTGTCAACAAGAGACCCACTTCAGACTTAGGGACACATACAGACTGAAAGTGAGGGGATGGAAAAGGCAATTTAAGAAGATTGAAATCGTATCAAGTAACTTTTCCGATGACAACACTATGAAGCTAGATATCAATTACAGGAAAAAAAATGTAAAAAGTACAAACACATGGAGGGTAAAAAATACACTACTAAATAACCAAAGCGTCACTGAAGAAATCAAAGAGGAAATTAAAAAAATACCTAGAGACATATGACAATGAAAACACGACGACCCACAACCTATGGGATGCAGCAAAAGCAGTTCTACGAGGGAAGTTTATAGCAATACAATCCTACCTCAAAAAACAAGAAAAATCTCAAATAAACTGCCTAACCTTACGCCTAAAGCAATTAGAGAAAGAAGAACAAAAAAACCCCAAAGTTAGCAGAAGGAAGGAAATCAGAAAGATCAGATCAGAAATAAGAAATGAAGGAAATGATAGCAAAGATCAATAAAACTAAAAGCTGTTTCTTTGAGAAGATAAACAAAATTGATAAACCATTAGCCAGACTCATCGAGAAAAAAAGGGAGATGACTCAAATCAACAGAATTAGAAATGAAAAAGAAGAAGTAACTGACACTGGAGAAATACAAAGCATCATGAGAGATTACTACAAGCAACTATGTGCCAAGAAAATGGACAACCTGGAAGAAATGGACAAATTCTTAGAAAAGCACAACCTTTTGAGACTGAACCAGAAAGAAATAGAAAATATAAACAGACCAATCACAAGCACTGAAATTGAAACTGTGATTAAAGCTCTTCCAACAAACAAAAGTCCAGGACCAGATGGATTCATAGGCAAATTCTATCAAATATTTAGAGAAGAGCTAACACCTATCCTTCTCAAACTCTTCCAAAATATAGCAGAGGGGGGAACATTCCCAAACACATTCTACAAGGCCACCATCACCCTGATACCAAAACCAGACAAAGATGTCACACAAAAAAGAAAACTACAGGCCAATATCACTGATGAACATAGATGCAAAAATCCTGAAGAAAATGCTAGCAAACAGAATCCAGCAGCATATTAAAAGGATCATACACCATGGTCAAGTGGGGTTTATCCCAGGAATGCAAGGATTCTTCAATATACACAAATCAATCAATGTGATACACCATATTAACAAATTGAAGGAGAAAAACCATAAGATAATCTCAATAGATGCAGAAAAAGCTTTCGACAAAATTCAACACCAATTTATGATAAAAACTCTCCAGAAAATGGGCATAGAGGGAACCTACCTCAACACAATAAAAGACATATATGATAAACCCACAGCCAACATCATTCTGAATGGTGAAAAACTGAAACCATTTCCACTAAGATCAGGAAGAAGACAAGGGTGCCCAATCTCACCACTATTATTCAACATAGTTTTGGAAGTTTTAGCCACAGCAATCAGAGAAGAAAACAAAATAAACAGAATACAAATTGGAAAAGAAGAGGTAAAACTGTCACTTTGCAGATGACATGCTACTATACATAGAAAATCCTAAAGATGCCACCAGAAAACTACTAGAGCTAATCAATGAATTTGGTAAAGTAGCAGGATACAAAATTAATGCACAGAAATCTCTTGCATTCCTGTACACTAACAATGAAAAATCTGATAGAGAAATTAAGGAAACACTCCCATTTACCATTGCAACAAAAATTATAAAATACCTAGGAATAAACCTACCTAAGGAGAAAAAAGACCTGGATGCAGATAAATATAAGACACTGATGAAAGAAATTAAAGATGATACAAGCAGATGGAGAGATATACAATGTTCTTGGATTGGAAGAATCAACACTGTTAAAATGACTATACTACCCAAAGCAATCTACAGATTCAATGCAATCCCTATCAAACTACCACTGTCATTTTTCACAGAACTAGAACAAAACATTTCACAATTTGTTTGGAAACACAAAAGACCCCGAATAGCCAAAGCAATCTTGAGAAAGAAAAACGGAGCTGGAGGAAACAGGCTCCTGGACTTCAGACTATACTACAAAGCTATAGAAATCAAGACAGTATGGTAGTGCCACGAAAGTAGAAATATAGATCAATGGAACAGGAGAGAAAGCCCAGAGATAAACCCACGCACATATAGTCACCTTATTTTTGATAAAGGAGGTGAGAATATACAGTGGAGAAAAGACAGCCTCTTCAATAAGTTGTGCTGGGAAATCTGGACAGCTACGTGTAAAATTATGAAATTAGAACACTCCCTAACACCATACACAAAAATAAACTCAAAATGGGTTAAAGACCTAAATGTAAGGCCAGACACTAT